>NC_090448.1:579532444-579835325 GCF_031143425.1 Pleurodeles waltl | reverse complement strand
GCTGCATGTGAAAGGGCTGTATTTACAAGGTGGCATTAAGCCACAAAAAAGTAGCTGAACGCTGCCTTGTAAATACGGCTCAGTGCACAGCGCACCAGTGCATCACAAAAAGTGACACTCCGGTGGTGGTAGGGCCTTGTACATATTACCCTAAGGATTTCACTGGACCGCTGGACCTTGCTGATCCATTGACATTGAATCAAAGGTCAGACTTCAGCTGCAGAGCACCCCACCAACCTCATCTTCAGTGAGAAAAAAACGAAAGAAAAGTTTTTAAGTGCAAAGGTAGAACTTGACCAGGACCAACTTGGCAACTGCATCCATCCCCGACTTCCATCATGGTTGGCCTGAAAGTTCGACTTTTTCCCAAACCCTCGATTTTAAGGATCATAGACTACCGCTCAGAGTGAAAAGCATAACTCCGGTTCCCTTTAGTTCATTTTTGTTATTTTGATGTCTACTTAAAGATAAAAAAATATGCTATGTTTTATAAATTGCTGTGGGATTTGTATTGGGTAATTTTTCTAATAGGCTGTTTTAGTGTTGATAAATGTTTTACACTTATTTTCCATTCAGTTAAACCTGGGAGCTCTGTGCCACAGATACCCAGGACTGAGCCAAGGTTTGATTTAAAGAACTCTAATCGGGCCTGACACAGAATGGTCTCATACCCACCAGAATTAATATTCCCCTTTCTCACATTCAAGATAAATAGATGTGAGCTAGAATTTAAATAAAACTAAACTTTCCTATAAATGCTTACCTTTATGGCAATTTCGTAGTCGATATTCTGGATACAGTTGTTTGGCTGGATGATATTTAAAACTCATTATTATTGTAGAACCCCAACAACCCCAATGCATAAAAGAATTATTAACATCAATGTCAAGAAAAGCGTTACCATTTCAAAATGGTTCCGGGTGACTAACTAAATAACAGCCATAGCAGAAAGTGCACACTTCTTCAAAGGGGATACTAACAGCTTTAGCTCTCTTTAATTCAGTTTGGATTGCCATTCAAAATGTAGCTTTAAATGTGTTTTGTTTTCTGATCATTTTGTTTTCTATCAGCTATGCACTTTCCATATTGTGTTAGTACGCTCTAAGACAAACAGGCCCTCATTCCGACCCTGGCAGTTTCAAACCGCCAGGGTGGAGGACCGCGGGAGCACCGCCGACAGGCCGGCGTTGCTCCAATGGGCATTCCGACCGCGGCGGTAAAGCCGCGGTCGGACCGGCAACACTGGCGGTCTCCCGCCAGTGTACCGCCGCCCATAGGAATCCTCCAAGGCGGCGCAGCTAGCTGCGCCGCCGAGGGGATTCCGACCCCCCCTACCGCCATCCAGTTCCCTGCGGTTCTCCCGCCGGGAACCGGATGGCGGTAGGGGGGGGTCGCGGGGCCCCTGGGGGCCCCTGCAGTGCCCATGCCACTGGCATGGGCACTGCAGGGGCCCCCGTAAGAGGGCCCCTAAATGTATTTCACTGTCTGCTTCGCAGACAGTGAAATACGCGACGGGTGCAACTGCACCCGTCGCACAGCTTCCACTCCGCCGGCTCGATTCCGAGCCGGCTTCATCGTGGAAGCCTCTTTCCCGCTGGGCTGGCGGGCGGCCTGAAGGCGGCCGCCCGCCAGCCCAGCGGGAAAGTCAGAATCACCGCCGCGGTCTTTCGACCGCGGAACGGTATTCTGGCGGCCCCCGACAGGCCGGCGGCGACCGCCGCCGGCCAATGTCGGAATGAGGGCCACAATCTTTTCTTTAAAAAAAAAAAAAAAAAAGAAACTGCATTTTGCCTCAAATGCAGTGTTCATGCATGTTCCCCAAAAGTTAGCATGTGGAGTCCATACTATGGCAAGAATGGCTGCCATTATGCCATGATTAGTGCAAGGATGACCAAATCCCGCCACTGCCACCAATGTGACGAAATGTGGATCATTATAGGGGGTGGCTGTGTGACCTCACCATGTAGTAATGGCACATACATGTATCAGGTGCAGTCTAATCCAACTGTAAAACCTTAGCTCAGTTAGGGTTGTTGTGACTCAGAGCAGTCAGCCTGTATCAAATTAACAAATGTAAAACATTAAGAAACACCAAAACAGTTGAATAAGAAAAAAGTACCACAATAGAAATCTGACACCACGTTATGTAAATAGTTTGTATTTTTATCTTTAAATAGACTGCTCAATGACAACAATCCATAAGAGGGTTCTGGAGGTATGAATTTGTAAAGAAAAAATAAATTAATGCTTTCGCTGAGTGCGATAAATCTTTGTAATCCACAGCAACTGCAGTTTAGGGTTAGCCACAATGAGCAAGGTATATACAGCTGTATGGGCACTCACCGGTTGCAATTCCAATTGAGAGCTAGTCACAGGGACCAGCCAGGTCCAGGGAGACAGTTGCCTATTGGCTTAAGCAATCCACAGTCCAGTTCTGGGTCCTTTGAGCAAATTGCCATGGACATAATTGGAGTGGTCCTCATCTAGGATTCTGAAGATGCTCAAGGATGATGAGGATATTGAGGTGGTGTCAGGGGTCTTGTAGTGGCCACTTAGTCTTCAAGCATGGGAGAGTGCTTTTAGCCTCAAGGTTTGATGCTGCACAAATTCTGGGTGAAGTCCAGCACAAAACCAGTTGTCACTGGCCTCTGGTTACAGCAAAACCAGCGGTTCCCTTTAACTTATAGTAACTTCTGTGCTGAGTGAGCAAACTGCACTCTGACCACTCTCCTGGGTCCAGCAGACTCAGGTGCAACTTTTGAGGGTCAGGACTTGGTCTCCCAGGCTGCACCTTGATATCCATCAGGGTGAGGCTTATTGGCACTGGGTTCTCAAAGGTGCAAACTTCTCAACGTTGATTGCCCTGTGGCAGTAAGATGGAGTCAGTTAACTGACTCTTGGGGTCACTTTCTCTGTCTGGGGCTCATGGGCACTTTCCACGAGTGGGACTCCACAGGCACAGGCCTTTCTTTGCCAGTCTAAAAGGCAGCAGGTGCAGTACAATTTTTGGTACAGCCTCTCCTTGCTGGATCCAAAGAACAGGGCAGTTGTTCTTCGAAACACTCTCATGTACAGATGTGATCTCAGGTCTTGATGCCAGGGGTGCCATTTGTATGTCCACTACAAGCTGGAAGGGATACGGCAACTGACTAGCCAATGGACTACCAGGTACCCTCCCACTCGAGGACTTCAAGCAAAGTGTGGTATCTAGCTTACCCAGAATGCACTATTCTGTCCACTCCCAACATGGAAGAACCCTTCTCTTGGTGAGTGCTACACTCCCTTTGGAAAAACATTTTGACAGTGGCTCTTCCCTCTCTGTCCAAGATGCAGCCTGTCTGCTAAAACAAAAGAGCAGCCCCTTGCAAGTGTGACATTTGCCCAAAAAAGCCAGCTCCCCCTTGAATCTTGCCTTTTTGTCTCACGTTGACTATGGCTATCCTGCCAGGAGGAAGTCACAACTCTTCTCTTGGTGAGTGCTTTGTTCCTGAGGGTTGCTCTCACCTCTCCCAAGGAGAGCAGGAAGCTGGCTTGTGGTCATCAGCTTGTGTGCAACCGTAAATGGCTACTGGAAACTTTGGGCAACAAAGTGGCAACTTTCTATTGTTGTCATTTGTAAAACAGATAGATTAAATTTGACTTGGGCAACACGTGAGGTTTAATGCAAGCATTCGTTTGATAGCTTGATGTATCATGTTTTGTAGTCCCATTTGGAAATTAGCACTGCTGAGTTGGCAGCGTGTAACTCCATGCTCACCCATGAGGCTACTAGCCTTCCTACAATAAAAACGACAATGCAGGTTTTTACTGTCTGGACGTGTAAAGCTAATAAAATGTATGTCTTTTTTAATATAATGCACCATGCCTGTAGGGGGTAAGTAGACCTCCTTTAAGGGGGACTAAAAATGTCAAAAATGAAGATTTGGGTATTGCCAAAGGTTTAAATGGCAATGCTAAGTTAGCAGTTTGAAAAATGTTCTGCCAGTTTGCTTTGCCACACTTGTGGTGACTCATTATGTGCTACAGTCAATGAGGGAGACAGAACTTACAGGCCCTAGGGCTGTGAGTAAACCAATTGGACATATACCTTTTAAGGGTTAGAGAAAATGGACGGCAGGTCTTTGTG
The DNA here is from genome assembly GCF_031143425.1 of Pleurodeles waltl. Classification (NCBI taxonomy): domain Eukaryota; kingdom Metazoa; phylum Chordata; class Amphibia; order Caudata; family Salamandridae; genus Pleurodeles; species Pleurodeles waltl. Next base: position 579,831,199 of record NC_090448.1, on the reverse strand, counting down.
ATTTTTAGAGTCATTACACTAGTACCTAATTGTCAAAATGTGGTATCAAAACAGGGGTGGGGGAAACTGCAAAATGCCATTGTATTACACCCAACATATGTCAAATGTTGCCATTATTGTGCCAGTGCCAACATCTGTCAGGAATAGTTATAAAAATCTGGCAGTCCCACACCTTTGTGACTTGTGGTGGGCTGCACTTCAGGGAGCAGATTCCAGAGTAATGATGAACTATTAATAGTTCAGGAGATACCAATTGGCTGTCCCAGATCTAGATAGACCATGATGCTCCTGTGCAAGCCTCAGGCAAATTAAAGAGCTCCTGATATCACTCTAGAACATTTGACTTTATATTGAGACATCAACCCAAAAGACTGATCTCAGGCTGCAATATCACTCGAAGAACCTTATGTCAGATTGAGTCATCTGCACAAGAACATCATGTCTAACTGTAGCACAACAAACGGAGCAACATAACCAACTACAGCATTATTCCTCAGCCATTGAGATTACAAAACATTACAGAAGCTAGTACATGGTGAAATGCATTAAAGAGAATGGAGATATAGGAAAAGCAATGAAATATTTTCAAATGTATTGCTCTCAAAACTAGAAAGTCTAACAATTCCTCCTCCTCCGCCCTCCAGGTGGGGCAAGTCTCAGGAATGTGAGTGTTGTTAATCTTTCCATGATCAAAACAATTTAAAAGTATTGTCATATCAATAACTTGAACATTGTTGGAGATAAAGGGAGGAAACATAGCTAAAAAGAACTTATCTTAAAGTTGCTACCCCTACTTTTTCTTTTTTGTTCATCAGAACAAGGTATTCTGTGGATACTGGCCTGGAAATGTCAGTTACAGATGTTCCTACTTGGATTACCTTCACAAATAAAATCTATAAAGCATACCACTGGCAATTGTTTTACAACCCTACCTGCTTTGGCATCTAAGTAATTATGCAACACACTACAAACACTGTAATGTAAAGATAACTCCCTGGATGCAAACATTAATTACTGTCTTGCTATGAAAAACTACAAACAGCTGGTCAGGCAAGACCATACCTCATGTTTTTCAACTCACATACCCACTCCCTGTGTTGCTACTACTCAGCTAAGAATGACACTTTTGAGCCACTCTCATCATTTTTAATTCCTAGAACATAAAGTAGAAAATCGTCTTTTCATGCCAATACCATCAAATCAAGATGTACTATAACTGTTGAAGAAAATAACTTTAATGCTATTCCCTGAATTTCCTTCCACTAATGTCACGGGCATTAATACGACTATTCCAGCGACCTAATCTTTGCTCTGGCCATATATTTAATTTTGTCTCTGAAACTCTGGCTCTAGACTTTTCTTTCTTTATTAACAATTGTGAAGATGGCTCGCACAAGATTGAGAGTCATTACTTTACTGGAGAGCAAGCAGGTGACAACCGCTCATCACCAGTAACTCCACCAACTGTAGCCTCCACCTGCTCCCTTCTCTCCCCACATTCCAGAACATAGAACCTATCATATTTTGTTACCATAACACAGTATCCTAGATACCACATCCTCCTTCTTTATATAATAACAAATGTTACATTGTACATAGAGGCTACATTAAATTTCTCACTACAATTTCTCAGTACTAAAATCAACATATCAATGGAACATGTCATGTGTAAATATACAGTATAGTCTTAAAGGCATTCTTGCTATCCTTGGGCTAGCCCTGATAATACCACAAGAGGTTAGATTTTTCACTAGGGGTTTATGGTCTATACGTAGAGCGAAACGTGATCTCAAATATATTGTCTGAATTTTCCCATGGCCCAGACTGGCACCAACATATCTTTCTCAATAACAGAAAATGTTTCCTCCATTGGTGACAATGACCAAGAAGCAAACGCTACTGTATACTCGTCTCTTGTGTTTGTCATTTGTGTTAAGCCTGCTCCTAATCCGTTCTGTGATGCTATGTAGATGTAACCATCATTTGACCAACGACTCCATTTTGTTCAAGTAATTCCCTTGAGTGTGATGCTATTTAGATGTAATCATCATTTGACCATCAACTCCAATTTGCTTGAGTAACTCTATTTTGTGCCCTGCTGTAGTTACAGGGCAGCGCAGGTGTTTTTCCTTACAAAACATATTTTTCTCTTCACCAACGAAGAGTCGAACAGTGCGGGAACATATTATGTGAGATGCGGACTTGATAAACATTCACAAGGCTGAAGCTGAGTGTGCTTTTACCTGAGGAATGTACAAATGTGTCTCAGAACAAACATTGAGAGCCTGGCCAGCTTCTATGGGTGTTTTTGATGCAGATGAAGTACGGCAAGAATTTAGTTTCATAACAGAGGGGAGGTGTTTTATGGTATAAAAGATAGGGAGACTTGGCGCTCAGGTACGAGCTCACCTATGGAGTGAACGCACTGCCCAGGATCTGATTTGTGATCCCAATTGTGTCTCCTGCCTTAGCTGAACGAGGGTTCCCCAGTCATGCTGGCGAGAATGATGTCAACCCCATTGGTGATGTATTCTAAATCTTGATTATTTAGTTCATGCATACGTGCTCTGTTGATGTATTGCACATTTCTTTTCAAGTCTTGACCCCTTGATACATATGTATTTATATTTGTATGTACACATGTTCTGCTACATTTGAGTTATATGCTTATTCTCATATATATTTGTATGAATTTAATTTGATATTTGGGACATTCCTTAATAAATACATTATTTAGACTAAGAGTGCTGCATTCTTTTAACATTGTGTTCTCTTAGTTTTAATGAGAGCAATACACCTTGGCACTTGCATCAGTTCTTATTATACTGTTTGCTCCTGTATCAAAACATTGCAAGGGAAGAGCTGTACTTAAATCCTATTTAATCTTTTCAAAATCTTTTTTGTAGTTCTTCGCTCCATATAATTTCTTGTTTCAATTTCAACAACTGTCTAAGGCTATGTGTCTTCATTGCAAAATTCTGTACAAATTTAGAATAAAATTCTGCAATCCTTAAAAGGACCTAATTTTTTCTTTGAAGGTTGGTGCAAGAGCATTGGCTACTGCCCCAATTATTTCTTTCTTAGGTGATGTACCCTCACCTCCCTCTTCATGGCCCAAAACACAGAACTGAATTCACTCCAAACTTGCATTTCACTAACTCAGCAGTCAAACCTTTCTGTGCTATTTTTTCCAGAACTAATTCCAATCAGATATCAAGTTCTGATTTGTCTTGACCCATCACCAGAATGTTGTCCTGAAAATATGGAACCCCCTTGAAACCTTTAAAGAGTTTATGCATCAACCGTTGGAAAACCGCTGCCTCTGATGCATGGCCAAACAGCATGCATATAAATCGATAGCATCCAAAAGGGGTGATGAACGTTGTAAGGTTCCTGCTCACCGTATGCAGTTGCACCTGGTGGTATGCCGAGGTCAAATCTATGGTCAAAAAACATTTAATTCCCTTAGACTGTGAAAGATGCTCATCTATTCTTGGTAACGGAAGCTTGTCAATTACAATACTTTTGTTCAGGTCCCTAAGGTCAATGCAGAAACATAATCGGCCATCTAATTTCCGTGCTACTACTAAGGGGGCTAACCACTCCACACTTTCCACAGGTTTTATGATCCCTTTGCTCTCTAAAGCATTCAATTCTGCGAATACTCCATCTCTCATATTAATTGGAATATTCCTTGCTTTGTGAAATATAGATACTGCTCCTCATTTAGGACAATCTTATGGACAAATCCACACATTTTCCCTACTTTACCTGAAAAAACATTGGGTAACCGTTCTTTTATTCTTTTCCCCTTAGGCTTAGTTTGTTACCCAAGTAGCATTACTAGATCGTTCCTATTGGGATCAATACTAATGTCCAATGCTCCCTGATCAATCCACCCTAGTACAGTTGGTCCCTTTTCTGCTATGTACAACTTTCCCTGGCTGATCTGTTTTTAAATTCAAATTTAGTTTCTACAAATCCAACCATGGGAATTTCTTCTCCAGTAAACGTGACTGGGTGTTCATCTGTTGGCTTCAAACAATTACCAAACACCTTCTCAAACTTATCTTCCCACACTCTACATTGAATTATGGTGTAAGGTGAACCAGAGTCTGGGACAATTTGTATTTGTACTTTTCCAATCATCATGTCACACATAGTTTTTTTTTTTCAAATTAAACCTCACACCCAGAGCAGCTTTTTACAAACAAGCAACCTCTTCAATACATAGAACCCCATCATCACTCAAGGATTCATTCTCCTCATCTCCTTTTTCTTCATCCATTATACACTTCACTGACTTTTTATCCCCTTTATTCGACTTCTTCGTACAGACCTTAGCAAAATGGCCCACAATACCACAATATGCACACTTGGATGTAATCGCTTTGCAATTTTTATCCCAGGCTATTTGGCCTTTATTCCCACACCTAAAATAAGTGGGACGTCTGCCTTGTAATTCCTTTTTATTTTTGGTCATTTTTTTCTACCCTTAACTGCTGCATTTATCTGTTTTCTTGTTCTTCCCCTCTTTTACATTGGAAAGCTCGCCTACTATTTCCCCCTCATTGTTACTCTTCAATGCTGCTTTTGCACATTTCTTTGACATTTCAGCTTTCTTTACAATAGCTATTATTTCATTCAAAGGGGAATCCCCAAACACATACCATTTTTTTGGAATCCACTCATTAGAATGCATCACCAGCTGGTCCGCATGTAGAGGACCAAATTTGCAAGTGACTGCTAGTTTCTTTAATGCTGCAACATAGTCTTCTACGGACTCAGTCTTCGATTGTTTCCTCTGGAAAAATGTATGCCTGTCTATTGCTGTACAAACTGTTGGGTGATAGTGATTATCTAAGTCTTCTAAAGCGTCTTTAAAAACATCTAAGCTATCAATAGGTCTTACTTGTTTCTCTTTCTTTGAAGAAGTAAATCCTTCATCATTCTCCTTCTCCAGTGATGATACATAGTTTAAAAAACACTTCTTCCAGTTAGTCCACTTTAATGAAGGATCACCGGGTTGTGGAAGAAAAGGCACAGGATGTAAGTCCACTCATTGTGGTGTACAGAAAACTAAAGTAATACTACTACTATAACCTTACTAACCTGTGTGCATAACACCTTGTATGCATATGCTGCGCTGCTTAGATAAAGATGTACATTCCTTTAGAATGTGCTTTGCACACTACTTGCGATGAGCACTCTTAAATTACAGAATCTCCCACGCAGGTGTGTGAATCACCCGATCAGCACACCACAGCTTTGAACCTTGCGCTTGAACGTAGAGAGTTGCTTCGTATTCAGCAATGTGACGTATGCTAGACTAGAATAACCTCAACAAGTCACTCCGTTTTTGCAATTATAGGCGGTCATTCTGACTGCGGCGGTCGGCGGTCGCCGTCCGCCAAGCGGTTCCCGCCGAAAGACCGCTCCGCGGTCAAAAGACCGCGGCGGCCATTCCGGCTTTCCCGCTGGGCCGGCGGGCGACCGCCAGAAGACCGCCAGCCGGCCCAGCGGGACAGCCCCTTCAACAATGAAGCCGGCTCGGAATGGAGCCGGCGGAGTTGAAGGGGTGCGACGGGTGCAGTGGCACCTGTCGCGATTTTCACTGTCTGCACAGCAGACAGTGAAAATCTTTGTGGGGCCCTGTTAGGGGGCCCCTGCACTGCCCATGCCAGTGGCGTGGGCAGTGCAGGAGCCCCCAGGGGCCCCACGGCACCCGTTCCCGCCATCCTGGTTCTGGCGGTGGACACCGCCAGAAACAGGCTGGCGGGAAGGGGGTCGGAATCCCCATGGCAGTGCTGCAAGCAGCGCCGCCATGGCGGGTTCTCTGGGCCAGCGGGAAACCGGCGGGAAACCGCTGGCTCCCCTTTTCCGACCGCGGCGGTATCGCCCAGGATGCACCGCCAGCCTGTTGGCGGTGCTTCCGCCGCACTCCGCCATGGCGGTCATGGACCGCCAAGGTCAGAATGACCCCCATAGTGTACACACCCGAGGTGGGCAGGAGAATAATGTGCCCTATGAAATTCTAGGTGCTAGGTTCTGATGTGCACTTCATTGAAATGTCCTTAATTGCGATGTGTGCATTATTACAATGATAGTAGTGTATTACCCATAAAGAAATGTGCAGTAAGCACAAGAATGAACCACTCACTTGTCTAAGTAATATATTTTTCTGCAATTACTGCTGAGGTGTGAGCATCACCGAATCATGCCCCACAATACCAGGCAGATTTTTAAATTCCTCACCTGTTTGAATACAATGTGTACATCATCAAAATGCTTGTTTCTTCCCTGTAATCACTGCTGTGGTCTGAGTATCACCGAACCATAAGAACAAATTCCAGCACACTTGTACAGATTTGATGTGCGCATCATCGAAATGCATGGCTCTCCCCCAATGTTGTTAGGTTGCTTTACTCCTTCCTGTGTTGACAGAGCGCATCTAAAATGGCACCCACCTTATGTGTACGTGTGTGCAGCATAGATGGTGTTCCTATGTTGATAAAGCATATCCAAGATGGCGCTCATGTTACGTGTATGTGCACATAGCGTACATAGAGTAAACTTCCTTCACATGACTCTGCACAGTGACATTGCTCCCTGACACTGCTCAGCTCTTGTTTCAAGCTTACAACTTCACTCACTCACAATGGCTAGCGCTCGTGCCACACTTGCGCTCATACCACGTACCATTGAAGTGGCCTTACCTGGATTACAAGGGGAATTTACTTATCTGTTGGCACCACAGTGGGCCTGATACCAATAAGAATGATCTCTTCTACATCCCCGCAGGCTCTCTTAATTGCATTGTGGAGCCCCGAAAGCCAGCCAACAAAGTCCATTTACCGCAGTGGCTCTCCTGGTTTCTTGCAAGTCCCGCTTGTTGTCAATTTGTAAGGATGGCTCGCACAAGATCGAGAGTCATTACTTTATTGGCGAGCAAGAAGGTGACAACCTCTAATCACCAGTAACTCCACCATCTGTCTCCTCCAACCGCTTCCTTCTCTTCCCACATTCCAGAAAGTAGAACTTATGACATTCTTTTACCATAACACCGTTACTTAGATACCACAATCTTCTCCTTTAAGACTGCTACTGCCCCCACTGGAAATTAGAGGTATGTGAGTCACTGAAAGCTTGAGCCAGGCTCAAGTCAAAAGCTTGGCTTTGGCTCAGCTTGAGGCCTTCTTAGTACCTTGAGCCAAAACAAGCACTAACTTTTAAAGTTAGGAAAAGATACCTGTCTAGTGACTGAATTGCATTGGGTAGAACTCGAAAATCTAGGTTCCATCCTGGCTTCCTTGTTTGGCCAAACTGTGTGGTCTTAGGCAAATATTCATTTCACCATGCCTCCTTTTTGTTCATTATCACATATGAGATCACATGCAATATGTGAGTTCAGGATGTGCACTGTACAAAAACCTCTCTTGTGTTTGATGTAATAGCATATACTGTTGCTCCTGTTACAGGAATCTAGGTCAAGCATAGAGTACGCATAACAACAGACTTGCTTCTTAGTTCACTAATGGGATTATTGTCAATGCAGGTGGGAGGGCAGGAATGTTCTTTAGGGCATGCTTAAAAAATATATACTTTTAATAAATATTTCCCAATTAAGCAATTTAGTCTAATGTACGAAAGTGAAGCGCTTTTGTGGGTAAAGAGATATACATTTTTTAATTTTAAAGACACCTTATCGAAAACTAATATGATGTTTGTTGTATGATTTACATGGCAAAATTATTTACGGCTCGGCTTGTGCAAATGCTCCTAGAGAGTAAGCCAAACCTTGGCTTGCCTCTGGCTCAGGCCTTTCTGTTAATCTGTTGGCTGCCTCACCTCTTCTGGAAACACACACAGAAAAAAGGCTTCAGCAGATTGTGCCACAGCTGCTAATTTATGTGCGATTTTTAACTATTTTTGATCTTACTATCTATGGCTTCAGTAACTGACAAAGAAATGAATATGCATCCTTTCTTATCCAGTAGCCCACTCTTGATTATGCTCAGGATGATGGATTATCTCTGAAGGATCCACAATATGGGGGAATAGCGGCCTTCATTTGACTGTACCTTTCTACATCCTTTGACACCATGCCTCATGCAGAATGCTTGCGTCAGAAGCAGGCTTGGCTAGCTCTACTCCTTTTTGGATGGGCCTGCTCGACCTCTACATCTCTGGTTGTCAGTCTAAGATTCAAATCCTTACTTATAGTGTTTCGTAATGCCCATCCCTTTTCCCATTGCTTTTTAACAACTATGTGGCCCCATTTACTAAATTAATTAGGCCCTTCGAACTGGAATTCACAGTCAATGCCGAAGCAACCCACTTCATTCTTGTAATTGACAAGGATTCCTACTTAGCTCAAATTAACTTTTGTAACTGTCTTACTGCTGTAGCAATTTGGATAGATTTATTATGATTGAAGATAAAACAGAGGTCTTGATTATTGATGGTGCATCTTCAGTCTGGCCACACCATTTATGGCCTTTTTCCTTAAATAACTACCCCAAGTGCAGTCTCCACGATACAAAACTGTGGGTTAATATTGGGTGAAAAAATAGATTGTTCTACTCAGATCGCCAAGGTCACTTCTGTGTATATATATTGTTTAGCCATTGCAAGCTCCTCAGGAAAATTCTAACACTTCCTCCTTTTTTCCCTGCTTCACTGTGATTTTAGAAATTGTTGATTCATGCTTAGATTATTGCAATAATACTTACCTTATTTTCCCAGAGAGTCAAAGTAGGAACTTCCAGCTGACACAAAGTATGTCAGAATGTGTGAGCCACACCGTTGAAAAGCTGGTGTATTTGCCATATAGTCATACACGGACAGACTCCAGCCTTCATTCAGAACATGTTCATGTTCTATCAGCCTTTTAACAATCTCAGTTTTGACTCATCCCACCTTCTGGTTCTCTCTAAAAATTGTGAATCGCATATTGGAGATTGCTCCTTCTCAAATATAGTAGTTTAGATCTGGAATCTGCAATGCAATTGCAGCAGGAGCCCCTATCCCTCCTTCATGGAAAGGGGCTGAGATAGTCCCCATCTTTAAAAAAGGCAGCCCCAATAATCCAGCTAACTATCGACCGATCAGTCTCCTGGATAATTTTAAAAAGATTTATGCTAAACATCTTTTGTGCCACCTTGATGAATGGATCTCGGAATCGAATGCCTTATCTAATTTACAAGCAGGGTTCAGACCCGCCGTGAGCACTATTGACCAAGTTTTGAGATTCCTGGCAATTAAATGGAAGATTGTGGATCTAGGGGGGGGGGATCTGTATGTGGTTTTCATAGACCTGAGAGCTGCATTTGATTTGATCCCCAGGAACAAGTTATGGTTAACACTCTCTAATATGGGGGTTCCCTCAGGTCTCTTGAAGCTCATCACCCGACTCCATGACAATACTTATGCACAAATCAGATGTGGCAAGGTGGGCCAGCTGACAGATCCCGTACCCATCAATAGAGGAGTCCGGCAGGGGTGTGTTCTGGCTCCTACTCTCTTTTTGCTCTACATCAATAACTGTATCCGCTACTTGGAGAACTGCATAAACGACTCCCCAAAATTGGCTCGGGATAAAATCCCTTGTTTATTGTATGCGGATGATACAATTTTGTTAGCTAAATCACCCATGGGAATCCAAAATTTGGTTAACCAATTTTGCACTTTTTGCAGGGATTTTGGGCTTGATGTTAATGCCAAAAAAAAGAAACTTATGATATATAGCACTCTAAGAAAACGCCCACGTGTCAGAATTGAAATGAACTCAGTCCCGCTGGAGAAAGTGGACGAGTTTGACTACCTGGGAATCAGATTATCGACCACAGGAAAATGGGAGGCCGCTATTGATAAAGGGGCACTTGTCCTAAGTCAAAGAGGTGGGGCCCTAGTGCGCAGGTCCAGAAAGGCTTCAAGTTCCCCTCTGACCATAATTGCTGAGATCTACAATGCCCAAATCCGTGCGGCGGCCCTATATGGAGCAGAACTTTGGGGACTGCACAGAAGATTGGATATCTTACAAATAAAAGAAAACAACTTCCTCAGACAGGTCTCCCGGTTAGGGGTGGGCACTCCAATGACTCCTCTTAGGCTCGATTTAGGACTAAGTAGCATCAAATCCACAGCGGCCCTGAGACCACTTTCCTATCGGATTCGTTCATGGAAAACTGCTGAACTCGAACCATTCAGGATGGCGGTGAGAGAACTTATAGCCATTCCCCAGGGCCCGGCTAAAATTCAATGGCTCCAGGAGATTAAATCTGCTTGGGTTAAAATAGGTCTCCCTCATTTCTGGGAACACCCAGAGCTGATTCCCAATAATGCAAGACAACTTGTTAAAAGAAAATATTGGGAAAAAGTCAATGAAGATATACTGCGCCAAAATGGGATGGGCAGGTTAACAATGGAATTCTTTCAAATTAAACACAAACCTTGTCCTGAGAGTTTTATGAACCTCCCCATGCCACCTTATGCTCGTGCCCTTTATCTCCAGCTTAGATATGGTTCCTTGCCTATCAACAACCTTACGGCCCACTGGTCATCCAGCGACCCTTCAACTGACAGATGTATATTTTGCCCTTACTATAAAGAAACAATAGAGCATATCCTGTTCTTTTGCCCTTCATATAAGAGCCCTAGAGGAAAGTGGATTATCCCCCTCTGTAGAAACCTATCACTATTGGACAGAGCAAATGCCACTAGAATATGCAAACACGATACATCCACACTGGTAGTCACCTCAGTTACTAAATTTTTATCGGCGGCTTGGTGTATCCGTCGTAGGCTCACTCCTGCGAAGGGCTCCTAGAGCTGGGTGAGCCTCTGTTTATAGAGGGAGATTTCAATTAGATATATATTTTTTTCTTTTTTTTTTTGCACCTCCTCTTATTTTTTTAAACGTGTTACCCACCTTGCTATTATTGTGAACGTGTTAATTTACATGCAACACCTCATTTGTATTTTAGTAAGAAGTTGTGGCCCATTGTAGGAGTAAATTGAGATCGTACAAGTTTATAGAGATATTTTTTACGTCAAATCTGTTAAATTGCTGTATTTTTAGTGAGATTTTATCTACAGTTATAAGGATTTTATTGAAATATTTTTTATGTTAGTTGATTACTAGATTTTACTAGTATCCTGTACGATTGTTATTATGGAATACGATGGGTTATTGTGTTTCTAATGGATTTTAAATATTTATGTAAGATTGTTATTTTTACCAATTTTAAATGGCCCAAATTATTTTGGACCGATTGTATTTAAATAAAAAATAAAAAATCTGGAACTATTTACTGGGGGAGCTACGAATGCTCTCTGTGTGATAGAGACTGAGAGCATAGCGGTTGTAACCCTTCTTCTTATCCCGGTCTACGAGAGCGACCTTGATCCCATACCTGAAAAGTCTGGCCAGAGTCTGCCTGTTGTCTCGGTGGCAATCATCTTGAGTAGCTGAAGAGTCAGCACCAGGATCAGTGAAGTTGTCAATGGAATAATATGTGTCACAGGACGGTAATAACTGGAATGCATTCTGCCCCCTTTAGGCCTACAAGGTGTTTATATAATAAATCCTGTAGTGTTTCAAGAACAGTCCTGCTGTACTAATGTGTCTAGGAATTGGGAACTGATGCCTGAACTCCTGGAGTGGCAGCACAAGTTAGAATACCACGTACCGAACATGCCAGCTTTTACCAGGGCACAAAGTGAAATGTATACTGTTGGACTCGGGCCTTTTTTCAAGGTCATCCCGAAGTTTTTTGCCTCCTTCCTCCTAGTTTTTCTGACCTGTTTTTGTTGGCTTTAGGACTCTGGGCACTTTACCTCTGCAAACCAGTGCTAGAGTGCATTTGCTCTCTGTGTACATGGTATTGTTGATTGGTTTATTCCTGATTGGCATATTTGATTTACTAGTAAGTCCCTATTAATGTGCACTGGAGGTGCCCAGGGCCTGTAAATCAAATGCTACTAGTGGGACAGTGACACTGGACGTCCCACCCACATTAGTAGCCCTGTAAACATGTATCAGACCTGCTACTACAGTGTGTGTGTGTGTGCAGTTTCAACTGCCAGTTCGACTTGGCAAGTGTACCAACTTGCCAGGCCTAAACCTTCCCTTTTTATACATGTAAGGCACCCCTAAGGTACGCCCTAGGTAGTCCCACATGCAGGGTGCAGTGTATATTGAAGATGGGACATGTACTGATGTGTTTAACATGTCTTAACAGTGAAATACTGCCAAATTTGTTTTTCACTGTTGCAAGGTTTATCTCTCTCATAGGTTAACATGGCGGGGTGCCTTTAAATATCCTTAAAGCACAGATTCCCTTGAGGAGCAGATAGAAATATGGAGCTGAGGGTCTCTGAATTCATGATTTACAAATACATCTTTTAGTGAAGTTGGTTTTTAGATTATGGGGGTCATTCTAAGTTTGGCGGGCGGCGGTGGCCGCCCGCCAAACTGACGCTGCCAAATGACCGCTCCGCGGTCAAAAGACCGCAGGCCATTCAGACTTTCCCGCTGGGCCGGCGGGCGCCCGCCAAGGGAGCGCCCGCCGGCCGAGCAGGAAAGGCCCTGCAACACAGAAGCCGGCTCCGAATGGAGCCGGCGGTGTTGCAGGGGTGCGACGGGTGCAGTTGCACCCGTCGCGATTTTCACTGTCTGCAATGCAGACAGTGAAAATCATGCTGGGGCCCTGTTAGGGGGCCCCTGCACGGCCCATGCCAGTGGCATGGGCAGTGCAGGGGCCCCCAGGGGCCCCACAACACCCGTTCCCGCCATCCTGTTTCTGGCGGTGAAAACCGCCAGAAACTGGCTGGCGGAAAGGGGGTCGGAATCCCCATGGCGGCGCTGCTTGCAGCGCCGCCATGGAGGGTTCTCCCAGCCGGGGCTAATCCGGCAGGAAACCGCCGGACCCGGCTGGGCGACCGCGGCTTTACAGCCGCGGTCGGAATACCACATGAAGCACCGCCAGCCTGTTGGCGGTGCTTCCGTGGACAGCCACAGTGGAATGAGGGTCTATGTGTTTGAAAATGCCACATTTAGAAAGTAGGCCTTTTCTTGCTTAAACCATTCTGTGACTCTGCCTGTTTGTGGATTCCTTGTCTGGGTCAGTTTGACAGTTGGGCTGCTTGCAGCTCTTCTCTAGGCAGTGACACAAAGGGAGCTGGGGGTAGCCTGCATATCCTGATGGGCCATCTGGGCTGGAGGGGAAGGAAGGGCTGTGCCTGCTCTCACACAATGCAGTCTCCAACCCCCTAGTGTGTGTCTGGGGCCTGGCCTGGGCAAGGCAGGATCTTGAAAACAACAGAGACCTCTCTTTGAAGTAGGCCTACTTCAAAGGCAGAGAGGGGTACAAGAAAAGGACCCAAAACCCCTGAAAATCAGATTACTTCTGGAAGCAAGAGGAACATCTGCCCAGGAGAAGAGCTGGAGAAGCTTGAGGAGGAATACTGGCCCTTTGCCTGTGACTGTGCTTTGGTGGGTTGGGCTGCAGTAGCTGCTTCTGTCTGAAAGAGGACAAAGATTGACTTTTGTGTGACTTCCCACTGGTGACGATTCTCCAAGGGCTTTAACTGAGCTTGCTTCAGGTTGTTGAAGTCTCAGGAACAACAAAGACTTCTCTCTGCCAGCACTTGGGCTTTCTGCTGAGATTCCTGCCTAACAAGTGGTGCCCTAACCTGTCTCTGGGCCCTTGAAAGGGACAGAAATCCATGCAAAGACCGATGTGCGGGGAAACTTTTGACGCACCACCCACCCTGCAGCTGATAAATGACGTGCTGCCGGCCTCATGGCTAAAATCGACACTCTGCCTATATCGCGGTTGGGAGATCGATGCAACGCGCTGGAGAAACGATGCGCAACACCAGCAATGGCTGCTCTTAACAACACAAGCCCCCACGCAGACCGGTTTCTTGACACTGTGCGACCGGATTTCAACGCAACATTGCTGGGTGCAAAAAATCAATGCAAAGCTTGTCTGGGATCGACGCTTTGTTCTCTTGCAGGACCAAAGAAACAACGCATGCTGACCCGACCGGAGAAGGAACAAAGCATGGTCTCGCTTGCGAGAGAGAAATCGACGCATCGCTTGCCTTTTCCGACGCAGACTCGCCCGTGCGGCTTTATTTTGGCACTACCCAGGTACTTTTGTGCAATAACAACGTTCTCACTGCTTTCTAAGGCTCAAGACTCTTATTATTTTTTAACTTCATATCTTGACTTGTATATGTTGGATTTTTATCATTTTGGTCTTGTTTTGTTTAGATAAATATTACCTATTTTGCTAAACCTGTGTTGTGTCATTTTGTAGTGTTTTCTCTGAGTTACTGCGTGTGTTGGTACAAATACTGTACACATTGCTTCGGAAGTTAAGCCTGCCTGCTCGTGCCAAGCTACCAAGTCAATCTGGTCGTAAACAAGTCTACTTGTATTGCACCCCAAAGTCTCTGAATATGACAGAAAACGACTGGATTCAATTTCCAATCACTGGAATTCCTGATGTATCTGGAATTCCAATCTGCTCTTACATTTTGTAGGCCTGGAATAAATTCTGCTCTCAATATAATCTTTTGGTTCCAATAGAAATACCAAAAGTGTTTTGCTAACTCCATCACAACCTTCAATCTCGGACCACCCAAGTGGTTATATAAGATATATCTCTGTAATTGTCTAAACGAATCAGTGTAACACTGGTTGTCAATAAATTCTTGAAACTCATTAAAGCATTGCGTTCCGCTAGCATCTCTAAACAACTTATATAGATTAATCTCTCCTTCTCGAACCATCTTCCACCTGTTTCTAAACTGTTCAGATATGCTCCCCAACCTAGATTGCTGGCATCTGATTCCAAGACCAGGACTGGAGCATTTCCAAATATGGCCTTGCCGTTTCATGCCTCTAGAATCCTTAACCACCACTCCAGATCCTCCCGATCATCTAATGACAGGGAAAGTGTCTCCATACCATAAGCCTTTTCTTAAGCCCCATGCATCAGTCTCTGCTGGCCCCTGTAATGTAAGGGCCCATATAGATGAAGAAGCCCCAACACTCTTGCAAGTTTTTTTTTTAAAAGATCTCCTCCTTTGAAATAAAAAAACAAATTTTATCTCTTTATCTTTGTTACTTACTTGTGTGGAAGCAAATGTTGTGACAAAAGAGTAGCTACCTGGATGCCTAAAAATTCTAAATTCTGAGAGGGGACCTGTCCTGCCCTGCCATTTGATAAGTTTTGTGTTGACCAATGACTTTGTGTTTCACCACTGCGCATATTAGTTGCTCAATGTTCACCAGTAGCACATTGTATGTTTTGTTCAGTTGAGCCACCTATGGGCTTTGACATGGCATTAGCCATTACTTTCTGTATTCAGTTTACCCGCCTATGGGCTTTGACATCGCATTAGCCATTACATTCTGTATTCTGCCTATTGGCTTTGACATGATGTATTCAGTTTAGCTGCCTATTGACTTTGACATGCTATTAGATATTCTGCCTATTGGCTTTGACATGCTGTATCCAGTCTAGCCGCCTATTGGCTTTGACATTGCATTCCTATTGACTTTGACATGATGTATTCAGTTTAGCTGCCTATTGACTTTGACATGCTATTAGATATTCTGCCTATTGACTTTGACATGATATTATATATTGCATTTTGTATTCAGCTTAACTGCCTATTGGCTTTGACATGATATTAGACATTGCATTTTGTATTCAGCTCCGCTGCCTATTGGCTTTGACATGATATTATACATTGCATTTTATATTCAGCTCAGCTGCCTATGGGCTTTGACATGATATAAGACATTGCATTTTGTATTCAGCTTAGATGCCTATTGGCTTTGACATGACACTAGACATTGCATTTGATATTTAGGTTAGCTGCCTATTGCCTTTAACATGACATTGCATTTGATATTTAGGTTAGCTGCCCATTGCCTTTAACGTGGAGTTAGACATTGCAGTTGAGAATCCAAGCTGTATTTTTCCAAGCTGTGTTTTTGCACCAGAGAACCAAGATGTTTTGCTCTCACAGTAGACTAGACCTGATAAGAGAGAGTACATGGGCGTTGTTTTTCCTCGCTTGAGCTTGGGAACAGGAGTAGTCTTGGAGACCTGGCCAGTCTCCAAAAGGCTTGCTCAGTTTCCCAGGTCTGAGAGGAGGGGGCACACCTTTGTAACGAATGTAACAGGCTGCAGAGAGTGAGATTCGAATCTGCCGGACCTCGTGCTGGAGCTTGGCGCCAGCTGCCAGCATCCCGTGTGGGTAGATGAAACTCTTTCTCGCGGCTGACAGGGGTCACCAGCTTGCAGACCTTAGAAAGATGTAGCTGTAAATAGTTCCTACACGGTGAAGTATTTGTTTTGCTTTGCATTCAATATCTTATAAATATAACCTGCTGTGTATATTGCAAACTGATATATTTTGTTTGATTAACGCGGACTTGAAAGCTACTAATTCGTCATTCATATAACAACAATAAAAGTCTTCTTTGACCTCAGAAGTGCATTTCTGTTGTGTTATGTTAGTGCTTAGAAACTAGATAAGAGGAAAGCACTACAATTGGTACCTGGAGTCGTGGGGTGTCGGTCATTAAGAGGTGATTAAGAAGGGGTTTGACGAGTTAGTAGATTTCTAAGTGCACACTTTCAAAGTGTAATTGTTTTTGTTGTTTGGAGAATTACCGAAATTGTTTTCTGTTTGGAGAATCACAGTAGCACGGCAGACCATGTCTGAGAATACATGTGTTGATGAACTGCCTGATGGTGCTAAGAAAAACTGTGAATTGTTTTCTGTTTGGGGAATTACAGAAGAAAATGCATGTGTAGCTAAAATGCCTGATGTTGTTTTGAGAAATAATTCCCGTTGTATATATGTAGAAAACGTGTGTTTTGGAAGTAATGATGACAGAAAGGTCTGGATACCTTTATCTGCTTACAGAGAAATGCAGGAGAAATGTAGGCAGTTGGAACATGAAAATAGGAATTTACGTGAGCAAATTAGCCCGACTGAAAGTTATAAAAAGGCTGTTTTTGAAGAATCTTTCTTGTCCCATTCCAGTAATGAGGGGGTTAAGACAGCTCCGAGCTGCACTGAGTTTCCGTGTGAGCCAGGGTTTTTGGCAGACAAAGTGCATTCCTTAACTGATAACACGATTACGAGTTACCGTTGCAAAATGCACAAGTAAAACGAAGGATTTTAGAGCAAGACACCCCGAGTTTCATTAGCTTGTTTGATTTTTGGAAAAAGAATAGCCCTCATTTGAGAGAAATCCTAACACTTTTGTATATGGTCACTGTGAAAAATAATATGCAGCTGCGCGCTTGTGATTTGGCAACTGAAATAATGCAGACATTAAGTTTCTGCGCAGTGCAAGAAGGAAATACTTATGTACATTTAAATCAAGAACAAGGAAAGAAAATAGTGCCCCTAGCTAGAATCATACAATGGATATGGTACTTGCAAGACAGGGCTAGAGTACCACAGATAAAAGAATTACCGATGAAATTGGGTGCACCATTTGAATTTGTGTCTACTGAAGATAAAAAGCATGTTTGTTTTACTAATGATTCATTGACTGAAATGTTGTTTTCTGGCACCGTAGAAGGAACAGCGTTGTATAATGTGTGTCAGATTTTAAAGCAAGAGCTACGTGAGATGTGTCATTTTTATGCTGATTTTTGGTTTATTGCTGATGTTTTAGCTGTTTGTTTTTACATATGGCTTGTACCTAACTGGTTCAATTACCTTGCAGATGTTAATGAGAAAAATTCAGAGAGAGAAGTGTACACCCAGAATTCTGCCTTAGTGGGGATGGCTAAGTGGGTGCCCCAGAAATGTGAACAGCTGAGAGAAAAAGCCACTTACAGGTGGGCAGAGATGAGAGAGATGCACATTCCCCTAGATTTGATAAAAACTGTGCAGCACGCACAAAAGCAATCTGTCATGCAAGCAGTCACAGAGCAGTTGGGGAGAGGAAAGTTACCAGAACAGAAATGGCAAAGTGATCAGGTTTTAGGGAGAGTGATTGCTGCAGATTACCAAGGAAAAATCGAAATTATGCTGATACCTAGAAAAGAATCTGATTCATTCATACAAATTGGAGACAGAATGGCCCAAATTGGCAAAAGTGCAGTGAATGGAGGTTTGTTAAAGAAGGAGTCTGCCCCAGCCCTTCTGACAGTGCAAGAAAAGGGAAGCTGTGGCGCAGCAGATAAAAACCTCAGTACTGATGTGTGGGCTGAAGCCCTAAGTGACCCTCCAGAACCTGCAGAAAATATAACAAAGGGCCTCAAAAACGTCCTGCTGATTATAAAACAGGGAAAGAAAGAGGAAGGGTGCAGTTTAAATGAAAAATGTTATTTGCAAGAAAAGTCATACTTGTTTCTTTTGCAGATCCTACCACGTTTCGCCACTGTCCCTGAGTGCACTGTGTGGTCCCCCTTCCGGTGTGTGCGTGTGGGGTCGGGGAAGGGACCGAATCCCCAACCTGAACCTGGCTGAGTAAAGTGCCAGCACCATGGATCCATTTTGCGCAAACTGCGCCTTCAGTTCAAGTTCAACTTGTTTGCTGTGTTTTTTTTTTTTTCCCTCTCGTATGGAACTCTGACTTTTGCTTATCTTCCAGCAAACCTTTCAAGTGGACCGTGCATCTTTACATGAGTAGAACTCATGCCACATCAAATTGCTAACACTGTTGAATTAGAGACTCATTCAGAGAAAAAAAAAATAAAAAAAAATAAAAAAATTGCTCAGTCTTTTCTATGTAGATGTATCTGATGTGAAAGGTTATGAGATCAATGTGTTAATTCACTTCTATTGCTTTACAGGGATTGCTTTGATCTGATGGTTTTTTTTTGTTTGTTTGAAATATGAGATATGTGAAACAAAAATTCATTGGTCAAAGGGCGGAATGTCCTGCCCTGCCATTTGATAAGTTTTGTTTTGACCAATGACTTTGTGTTTCACCACTGCGCATATTAGTTGCTCAATGTTCACCAGTAGCACATTGTATGTTTTGTTCAGTTGAGCCACCTATGGGCTTTGACATGGCATTAGCCATTACTTTCTGTATTCAGTTTACCCGCCTATGGGCTTTGACATCGCATTAGCCATTACATTCTGTATTCTGCCTATTGGCTTTGACATGATGTATTCAGTTTAGCTGCCTATTGACTTTGACATGCTATTAGATATTCTGCCTATTGGCTTTGACATGCTGTATCCAGTCTAGCCGCCTATTGGCTTTGACATTGCATTCCTATTGACTTTGACATGATGTATTCAGTTTAGCTGCCTATTGACTTTGACATGCTATTAGATATTCTGCCTATTGACTTTGACATGATATTATATATTGCATTTTGTATTCAGCTTAACTGCCTATTGGCTTTGACATGATATTAGACATTGCATTTTGTATTCAGCTCCGCTGCCTATTGGCTTTGACATGATATTATACATTGCATTTTATATTCAGCTCAGCTGCCTATGGGCTTTGACATGATATAAGACATTGCATTTTGTATTCAGCTTAGATGCCTATTGGCTTTGACATGACACTAGACATTGCATTTGATATTTAGGTTAGCTGCCTATTGCCTTTAACATGACATTGCATTTGATATTTAGGTTAGCTGCCCATTGCCTTTAACGTGGAGTTAGACATTGCAGTTGAGAATCCAAGCTGTATTTTTCCAAGCTGTGTTTTTGCACCAGAGAACCAAGATGTTTTGCTCTCACAGTAGACTAGACCTGATAAGAGAGAGTACATGGGCGTTGTTTTTCCTCGCTTGAGCTTGGGAACAGGAGTAGTCTTGGAGACCTGGCCAGTCTCCAAAAGGCTTGCTCAGTTTCCCAGGTCTGAGAGGAGGGGGCACACCTTTGTAACGAATGTAACAGGCTGCAGAGAGTGAGATTCGAATCTGCCGGACCTCGTGCTGGAGCTTGGCGCCAGCTGCCAGCATCCCGTGTGGGTAGATGAAACTCTTTCTCGCGGCTGACAGGGGTCATCAGCTTGCAGACCTTAGAAAGATGTAGCTGTAAATAGTTCCTACACGGTGAAGTATTTGTTTTGCTTTGCATTCAATATCTTATAAATATAACCTGGTGTGTATATTGCAAACTGATATATTTTGTTTGATTAACGCGGACTTGAAAGCTACTAATTCGTCATTCATATAACAACAATAAAAGTCTTCTTTGACCTCAGAAGTGCATTTCTGTTGTGTTATGTTAGTGCTTAGAAACTAGATAAGAGGAAAGCACTACAATTGGTACCTGGAGTCGTGGGGTGTCGGTCATTAAGAGGTGATTAAGAAGGGGTTTGACGAGTTAGTAGATTTCTAAGTGCACACTTTCAAAGTGTAATTGTTTTTGTTGTTTGGAGAATTACCAAAATTGTTTTCTGTTTGGAGAATCACAGTAGCACGGCAGACCATGTCTGAGAATACATGTGTTGATGAACTGCCTGATGGTGCTAAGAAAAACTGTGAATTGTTTTCTGTTTGGGGAATTACAGAAGAAAATGCATGTGTAGCTAAAATGCCTGATGTTGTTTTGAGAAATAATTCCCGTTGTATATATGTAGAAAACGTGTGTTTTGGAAGTAATGATGACAGAAAGGTCTGGATACCTTTATCTGCTTACAGAGAAATGCAGGAGAAATGTAGGCAGTTGGAACATGAAAATAGGAATTTACGTGAGCAAATTAGCCCGACTGAAAGTTATAAAAAGGCTGTTTTTGAAGAATCTTTCTTGTCCCATTCCAGTAATGAGGGGGTTAAGACAGCTCCGAGCTGCACTGAGTTTCCGTGTGAGCCAGGGTTTTTGGCAGACAAAGTGCATTCCTTAACTGATAACACGAGGGACCAGAATGTGATTTACGAGTTACCGTTGCAAAATGCACAAGTAAAACGAAGGATTTTAGAGCAAGACACCCCGAGTTTCATTAGCTTGTTTGATTTTTGGAAAAAGAATAGCCCTCATTTGAGAGAAATCCTAACACTTTTGTATATGGTCACTGTGAAAAATAATATGCAGCTGCGCGCTTGTGATTTGGCAAATGAAATAATGCAGACATTAAGTTTCTGCGCAGTGCAAGAAGGAAATACTTATGTACATTTAAATCAAGAACAAGGAAAGAAAATAGTGCCCCTAGCTAGAATCATACAATGGATCTGGTACTTGCAAGACAGGGCTAGAGTACCACAGATAAAAGAATTACAGATGAAATTGTGTGCACCATTTGAATTCGTGTCTACTGAAGATAAAAAGCATGTTTGTTTTACTAATGATTCATTGACTGAAATGTTGTTTTCTGGCACCGTAGAAGGAACAGCGTTGTATAATGTGTGTCAGATTTTAAAGCAAGAGCTACGTGAGATGTGTCATTTTTACGCTGATTTTTGGTTTATTGCTGATGTTTTAGCTGTTTGTTTTTACATATGGCTTGTACCTAACTGGTTCAATTACCTTGCAGATGTTAATGAGAAAAATTCAGAGAGAGAAGTGTACACCCAGAATTCTGACTTAGTGGGGATGGCTAAGTGGGTGCCCCAGAAATGTGAACAGCTGAGAGAAAAAGCCACTTACAGGTGGGCAGAGATGAGAGAGATGCACATTCCCCTAGATTTGATAAAAACTGTGCAGCACGCACAAAAGCAATCTGTCATGCAAGCAGTCACAGAGCAGTTGGGGAGAGGAAAGTTACCAGAACAGAAATGGCAAAGTGATCAGGTTTTAGGGAGAGTGATTGCTGCAGATTACCAAGGAAAAATCGAAATTATGCTGATACCTAGAAAAGAATCTGATTCATTCATACAAATTGGAGACAGAATGGCCCAAATTGGCAAAAGTGCAGTGAATGGAGGTTTGTTAAAGAAGGAGTCTGCCCCAGCCCTTCTGACAGTGCAAGAAAAGGGAAGCTGTGGCGCAGCAGATAAAAACCTCAGTACTGATGTGTGGGCTGAAGCCCTAAGTGACCCTCCAGAACCTGCAGAAAATATAACAAAGGGCCTCAAAAACGTCCTGCTGATTATAAAACAGGGAAAGAAAGAGGAAGGGTGCAGTTTAAATGAAAAATGTTATTTGCAAGAAAAGTCATACTTGTTTCTTTTGCAGATCCTACCACGTTTCGCCACTGTCCCTGAGTGCACTGTGTGGTCCCCCTTCCGGTGTGTGCGTGTGGGGTCGGGGAAGGGACCGAATCCCCAACCTGAACCTGGCTGAGTAAAGTGCCAGCACCATGGATCCATTTTGCGCAAACTGCGCCTTCAGTTCAAGTTCAACTTGTTTGCTGTGTTTTTTTTTTTTTCCCTCTCGTATGGAACTCTGACTTTTGCTTATCTTCCAGCAAACCTTTCAAGTGGACCGTGCATCTTTACATGAGTAGAACTCATGCCACATCAAATTGCTAACACTGTTGAATTAGAGACTCATTCAGAGAAAAAAAAAAAAAAAAAAATTGCTCAGTCTTTTCTATGTAGATGTATCTGATGTGAAAGGTTATGAGATCAATGTGTTAATTCACTTCTATTGCTTTACAGGGATTGCTTTGATCTGATGTTTTTTTTTTGTTTGTTTGAAATATGAGATATGTGAAACAAAAATTCATTGGTCAAAGGGCGGAATGTCCTGCCCTGCCATTTGATAAGTTTTGTTTTGACCAATGACTTTGTGTTTCACCACTGCGCATATTAGTTGCTCAATGTTCACCAGTAGCACATTGTATGTTTTGTTCAGTTGAGCCACCTATGGGCTTTGACATGGCATTAGCCATTACTTTCTGTATTCAGTTTACCCGCCTATGGGCTTTGACATCGCATTAGCCATTACATTCTGTATTCTGCCTATTGGCTTTGACATGATGTATTCAGTTTAGCTGCCTATTGACTTTGACATGCTATTAGATATTCTGCCTATTGGCTTTGACATGCTGTATCCAGTCTAGCCGCCTATTGGCTTTGACATTGCATTCCTATTGACTTTGACATGATGTATTCAGTTTAGCTGCCTATTGACTTTGACATGCTATTAGATATTCTGCCTATTGACTTTGACATGATATTATATATTGCATTTTGTATTCAGCTTAACTGCCTATTGGCTTTGACATGATGTTAGACATTGCATTTTGTATTCAGCTCCGCTGCCTATTGGCTTTGACATGATATTATACATTGCATTTTATATTCAGCTCAGCTGCCTATGGGCTTTGACATGATATAAGACATTGCATTTTGTATTCAGCTTAGATGCCTATTGGCTTTGACATGACACTAGACATTGCATTTGATATTTAGGTTAGCTGCCTATTGCCTTTAACATGACATTGCATTTGATATTTAGGTTAGCTGCCCATTGCCTTTAACGTGGAGTTAGACATTGCAGTTGAGAATCCAAGCTGTATTTTTCCAAGCTGTGTTTTTGCACCAGAGAACCAAGATGTTTTGCTCTCACAGTAGACTAGACCTGATAAGAGAGAGTACATGGGCGTTGTTTTTCCTCGCTTGAGCTTGGGAACAGGAGTAGTCTTGGAGACCTGGCCAGTCTCCAAAAGGCTTGCTCAGTTTCCCAGGTCTGAGAGGAGGGGGCACACCTTTGTAACGAATGTAACAGGCTGCAGAGAGTGAGATTCGAATCTGCCGGGCCTCGTGCTGGAGCTTGGCGCCAGCTGCCAGCATCCCGTGTGGGTAGATGAAACTCTTTCTCACGGCTGACAGGGGTCATCAGCTTGCAGACCTTAGAAAGATGTAGCTGTAAATAGTTCCTACACGGTGAAGTATTTGTTTTGCTTTGCATTCAATATCTTATAAATATAACCTGCTGTGTATATTGCAAACTGATATATTTTGTTTGATTAACGCGGACTTGAAAGCTACTAATTCGTCATTCATATAACAACAATAAAAGTCTTCTTTGACCTCAGAAGTGCATTTCTGTTGTGTTATGTTAGTGCTTAGAAACTAGATAAGAGGAAAGCACTACAGGACCATAACACACTTCTCTGTATTCGCTATGAAACCAAGACTCTCCAGGACTTTGATTGTCATCTTCAAATGTTCCAATAGCTCTACCCTGTCGTGGGACAAAAGCAAAATATAATCCAATTATTTTATTAGCCGGACATCCATTTCTCTGAGTTAGGCTACCACTGGATGCAACACCTTGGTAAAACTCCAAGGAGATGATGACAGTCCTAAAGGAAGGCAAAATACCTGGTAGAGAACACACCTTCAACTGAAGAGTAGATATCTTTGACTAGAACCGTCCATATGAAATAAGAAGTAAGCGTCCTTGAGATCTAACTTTACAAGCCAATCGTTTGTCTGCAAATAGTTTTTTAAGAGATAGATTCCTCCAATCTTGAGATGTCTGTAAACCAGACATTTGTTCAAATCTCTTAAGTTTATGACAGGACACCAACTCTTGTCCTTTTTCTTCACCAAATTAACCGTGCTCACAAATCCTCCTGACCTTTTCAACATGAATCAAAGCCCCTTTTTGTAGCCTCTGGGCCACCTCTGTGTCTATCAGAGCCATGGGTCAATTCCCAAGGTTGCCTGATCTACACTGGTGTTTCCTAGAATTCTACTTTGTAACCAATGACTGTTTCCAGAATCTAAGCATCTCTTGTAATGTTTTCCCATTTGTGGATTAAGAATCTTAACCTTCCCATGACCTTTATTTGGGAACAACCAATACAGCTCTTAATCAATCAATCATCAATATTTCTAAAGCGCGGCTACTCACCTATGAGGGTTTTAAAGCGCTGACAGATCACCTTGGGAGCAGGCCTTGATCTTCCACCATGTGACCTTGACCCCTTCCCTCTCTGGGGATAGAAATTAGCATTGGAGCAGTAGCCACTTCTGCAATTACCGTGAAATCCAATATTTTGGTTGTAATATTGGGACTTCAAGGAACCTCGGCTGACAGCCGGTTCCCTCCTGCCAGCCCATCAAAAAACAACTCTTGACCCGAAGACTCTATGCATATTGTTTGGAGCTTTACTGAAAGCAGTGAATGTGGAAACATATTTGCCCAAAGATTTGACAAAGCCCTCGTCAAAGAGGAGAACTTTTGGATTCCCTATGTCCTCTCTGGTTGATAACCGTAGGTTTCATTCACATAAGGACAGCCTTGTGTCTTTGAGAAATAAGATTTGCATTGGCATTGTCCAGCGAACAAATGGCATGTTGTGCCCAACCCCTCAAGAGTTTTAAATTTATACTGTCATTTTTACTCTTGACCTCTTCATCCATGTCAAGAATGTGGGTGAGAGAACATAAAATATCAAGTACTTTGTCTTGCCACTGCCTCAGGCACTTTTGTATCCCTTTCCCAAGGTCCTTTCCAAATGTAAACAAGAATGTTACAAGATCCGGGTCCAGGTTAGTAGTACTAAAAATCTTATTGTCAGTAGAGGTTCTTGGGCACTCTGCTGGGGGTGCGTATTGGGTTTCCTTATTAAAAGACTTTCTGTCCCAGAGCTTTAAATATTTAGATATGTGGTCCAGAGGCCACCATTCCACACTATGCAGATATTTAAATCATAGTTGGATTAAACATCTCACCACCGAGTGGATCTCTTATTTCGGTAGAGTAGAGACTTACTGTAGATAATCGTCCACACCTCCTAAAAAGTCACAGCTCTCTTGCGAGCCAAAGACATATTCATCCTATTTCATGTCTTCATCATCCATATTCTCCTTAGAAGAATATATAAGCTGTCCTGCAACTCTATTGTTCCATGAAGGTCACTCTTTCCAGTAATGCCGCTATGGGCAGGTAGAAGGGGAGTCCCCATCAGAGAATGAAAAATAATTCTCCTCTGATGGGGCATCCCTCTTCCTCTTGGCTAGTGCAGCGTCCACCACCTCTCTTATTGAGGACCTAATTTCCTCTTAAAAATCTCTTCACAGACTCCCCCATAAAGTCACCTGAAGGATAAACCTAGGAGTTAGATTTTTCCATCCTTTGTGAAAGAATAAAATTATAAACCAAGATAATAATAACAATAATGTAAGTGTTAAATTAGAATCCAATAAAGAACATTTTCTAAATTAATTAAGTCATAAATCTGGTAGAATGGAACTTTCAGTTCTCAAATAGAAATACCCTGACTGTCAAATATAGCTTATTTACTATCAGAAGTTGGAGCCCTTGTACAAAAAAGGCCCTTGTAGAGGTTAAAGCCATACATTTCATCAGAATAACAAAGTAACAACTTGTTTGGGGTCCGTTTGAAGCATATATGATGTAACTGCTTGAAAATAGGGGGTTGCTAAGCAACGTGGCTCTCGGCGCGCTTCACTCACTGCTTTAATGAAGAAAGACAGAGGGCTTCTTAAAAGTAGTGCTTGTTGCCCTGTAACTTGCCCAATGTGTAGCATCACTAGACAACTAGAAATGCTGGAAATTTAGAAGCCAGTGGCTCGCATCGTAATGTAACTTTTTTGCTGCCTAGCAACGAACCTAATGCTCAGCATCACTCATCATGGGTAATGCCAAAAACTGCTCATGCCTCAGCGCCTGACTATGCGCTGTGAAACGTGATGATGTTAGGAGCCCGAAAAGGGCTGTAAAATTAGGCGCAGTGAGTAGACACTTTCTTCCGCGAATGCATCCAGTCAGGAAATTCCAGTGAGTGCACTCTGTAGAGGGAGCCGTGACTACACCCAACCAGGGAATCTCCTACAGTGCGCTCACAGGAGTCAATCAAACCAGCGGAACAGAAACAAAACATGCGCTAAAGCGCCAACAAAATATCACGTCTATCTGTGAATTGATACCAACTAAGACAGTGTTTAACTAGCTTAAACGAATAGCAAAAACATTAAAATGCTATAAAATAAGGAAGGAATAATACCCAAAACCTATCCATAAATTGGAAGGGTAAAGAAGCACAACCTGTAACATAGAAAAAGCATAAAACACCAACATAAATGAGCACAGATATGGTAGAACTACCTATCTATCAAGGAGCAGCTAATAAAAGAGAAGAACAATGTGCACTGGATGCTTACATGCTTTGAACATTTTATGCTTTATGATGTGTTAGTGTTCTTAAAAGGGCTGCATTTTGTGGCAGCAATCAAAGATTATCGCATTATGGTACCCTCCGATCTTGTAATGAAATTACACATGCTAATTACTCGAACATTTAAGTTACCTTTGTGTAATGTTACCTTCAAAGTTCCAGAGAATTAACCACAATGTGAGTTGGAACATTGTTGCTGCTACAGCTCTTCAACTATTTAAAACATAAGTCAGCCCAAAGCTATGTCAGTTACTGTATTTTTGAGCCAGATGTACAAAGCCATTTTGCGGTTGCAAATCCATTTTATTGATTTTATTAATCCAGTGTTGTGCTACCACAAAATGTATTTTTGCTATGTTCTCGACCCATTTGTGAGACGGAAAACTATTTACGACTTGCAAAATAGGTTTACTGATCCATTCTGAAACATAGTAAGAAAGGAAATTGGATGGGGGACTGTAGGAGGCTGGCCTGGCTTGTAGTGGGTAACAAGGGGTACTTACACTCTGTACCAGGTCCAGTTATCCCTTATTAGTGTAGAAGAGGTGTTTCTAGCAGCTTAGGCTGATAGAAGGTAGCTATAGCAGAGCAGTTTAGGCTGAACTAGGAGACATGCAAAGCTCCTACTATACCAGTGGTGTCATATGCACAATATCATAAGAAAACATAATACACAGATATACTAAAAATAAAGGTACTTTATTTTTATGACAATATGCCAAAAGTATCTCAGTGAGTACCCTCAGTATGAGGATGCCAAATATACACAAGATATATATACACAATACCAAAAATATGCAGGAATAGCAAAAGGAAGTAATGCAAGCAGTGTAAAGTTACAATAGATTGCAATAGGAGCACATAGGCATAGGGGCAACACAAACCATATACTCCAAAAGTGGAATGCGAACCACGAATGGACCCCACACCTATGTGAGCTTGTAGAGGGTCGCTTTGACTGTAAGTGAGGGTTAGAAAAATAGCCCACCCCAAGACCCTGAAAAGTAGGTATAAAGTGCACCTATAACCCCCAGAGAGCACAGAAGTCGTGATAGGGGGATTCTGCAAGGAAGACCAACACCAGCAATGCAACAACAGTGTATTTCCGGGCCTGAGTACCTGTGAAACAAGGGGACCAAGTCCAAGAGTCGCGACAATGTCGAGAATGGGCAGATGCCCAGGTAATGCCAGCTGAGGGTGCAAAGAAGCTGCCACCGGATGGTAGAAGCTATAGATTCTGCAAGTACGAAGAGGACTAGGAACTTCCACGTCGTGAAGAAGCTTGCAGAGGTGTTCCCACGCCGAAAGACTGCGAACAAGCCTTGCTAGCTGCAAGGGTCGCGGT
This sequence comes from Pleurodeles waltl, assembly GCF_031143425.1. Classification (NCBI taxonomy): domain Eukaryota; kingdom Metazoa; phylum Chordata; class Amphibia; order Caudata; family Salamandridae; genus Pleurodeles; species Pleurodeles waltl. The sequence goes on along the minus strand of NC_090448.1, from coordinate 579,802,796 downwards.
TAGGGTTTTTGGATGCTGCTGTGGCCCAGGAGGGACCGGGATGTCGTCACTTGGATGAGGAGACAGAGGGGGCACCCAGCAAGTCAGAGAGCCCTCACAGAAGCAGGCAGCACCTGCAGAAGTACCGGAACAGGCACTTAGAAGAAGAGTGAACTGGAGTCCACCCGAAGTCAAAAAAGGGAGTCCCACGACGCAGGAGGACAACTCAGAAGGTTGTGCACTACAGGTTAGAGTGTCAGGGACCCAGGCTTGGCTGTGCAGGAAGGAAATCCTGGAAGAGTGCACAGTAGCCGGAGCAGCTGCAAATCACTCGGTACCCAGCAATGCAGTCTAGCGTGGGGAGGCAAGGACTTACCTCCACCAAACTTGGACTGAAGAGTCACTGGACTGTGGGAGTCACTTGGACAGAGTTGCTGAGTTCCAGGGACCACGCTCATCGTGCTGAGAGGGGACCCAGAGGACCGGTGATGCAGTCTTTTGTTGCCTGCGGTTGCCGGGGGAAGATTCCGTCGACCCACGGGAGATTTCTTCAGAGCTCCTGGTGCAAGAAGGAGGCAGGCGACCCCAAGAGCATGCACCACCAGGAAACAGGCGAGAAAGCCGGCAGGATGAAGCGATACAAGGTTGCAATAGTCGTCTTTGCTGCTTTGTTGCGGTTTTGCAGGCGTCCTGAGCAGTCAGCGGTCGATCCTTTGGCAGAAGGTGAAGAGAGAAGTGCAGAGGAACTCTGGTGAGCTCTTTCATTCGGTATCTAAAGAATTCCCCAAAGCAGAGACCCTAAATAGCCAGAAAAGGAGGTTTGGCTACCTAGGAAGGAGGATAGGCTAGTAACACAGGTAAGAGCCTATCAGAAGGAGTCTCTGACGTCACCTGCTGGCCCTGGCCACTCAGAGCAGTCCAGTGTGCCAGCACACCTCTGAATCCAAGATGGCAGAGGTCTGGGGCACGCTGGAGGAGCTCTGGGCACCTCCCCTGGGAGGTGTAGGTCAGGGGAGTGGTCACTCCCCTTTCCTTTGTCCAGTTTCGCGCCAGAGCAGGGCTGGGGGATCCCTGAACCGGTGTAGACTGGCTTATGCAGAGATGGGCACCATCTGTGCCCATCAAAGCATTTCCAGAGGCTGGGGGAGGCTACTCCTCCCCAGCCCTGACACCTTTTTCCAAAGGGAGAGGGTGTAACACCCTCTCTCTGAGGAAGTCCTTTGTTCTGCCTTCCTGGGCCAGGCCTGGCTGAACCCCAGGAGGGCAGAAACCTGTCTGAGGGGTTGGCAGCAGCTGCTGTGAAACCCCGGGAAAGGCAGTTTGGCTGTACCCGGGTCTGTGCTAGAGACTCGGGGGATCATGGAATTGTCTCCCCAATGCCAGAATGGCATTGGGGTGACAATTCCATGATCTTAGACATGTTACATGGCCATGTTCGGAGTTACCATTGTGACGCTATACATAGGTAGTGACCTATGTATAGTGCACACGTGAAATGGTGTCCCCACACTCACAAAGTCCAGGGAATTTGCCCTGAACGATGTGGGGGCACCATGGCTAGTGCCAGGGTGCCCACACACTAAGTAACTTAGCACCCAACCTTCACCAGGTGAAGGTTAGACATATACGTGACTTATAAGTTACTTAAGTGCAGTGGTAAATGGCTGTGAAATAACGTGGACGTTATTTCACTCAGGCTGCAGTGGCAGGCTTGTGTAAGAACTGTCAGAGCTCCCTATGGGTGGCAAAAGAAATGCTACAGCCCATAGGGATCTCCTGGAACCCCAATACCCTGGGTACCTCAGTACAATATACTAGGGAATTATAAGGGTGTTCCAGTATGCCAATGTGAATTGGTGAAATTGGTCACTAGCCTGTTAGTGACAATTTGGAAAGCAGAGAGAGCATAACCACTGAGGTTCTGGTTAGCAGAGCCTCAGTGAGACAGTTAGTCATCACACAGGGAACACATACAGGGCACACTTATGAGCACTGGTGCCCTGGCTGGCAGGGTCCCAGTGACACATACACTAAAACAACATATATACAGTGAAATATGGGGGTAACATGCCAGGCAAGATGGTACTTTCCTACAGGGACCCCTCCTAATTCCGACTATAAGTAGTATGTATCATGGTTTGCAAATAATTGCATTTGCAAATTACTGTAAAGTCACTTACTCCTCAAAGGAGATGGTAACCCATTTGCAAAGAGAAAGCTATCCCCATTGGACAGCTTCCCCTTTGGGAATTGTATCGGCAGACATGAGGAGGAGCAGGCAATGGATATTTGGAAAACTGCTCACCTCAGTGTCTTAAATAGCACTGTTTTTTAAGGAACATGGACTGCTTTTAAAAAAACAAAAAGTTCCCTTTTTGGTCTGTGGTTCCTTATAGGTCACCAATCTTGTGCTTGTAGACACTCACGGGGATGCAAATAGCGAAATACCTAATTAATATTAATTATGCAGGTTGTTCTGTGAACTGTGCACCTGGATATTTTGCAATGAGACCAAACAATATAGAATTATATTATAGACTGCTTGCAAAAAGTTTGTGCACAGCTTGGGACCACGTTTTGAGACCACTCCTTAGGTATGTTAGGACCAAGATAGGGCCCATTGAGGCCGAATAAAGGTTATGACACGTTTGGACGTGGAAAGAAGTGGAAGGAAGGAGGTTGTTATCCCTGTTGTGTTTATAACCTGGTTTATACAACAGTGATATTTTAAGCTCTGTGCCAGTCACCGTCCTGCCATTTTACAAAGCATGACTTTGAATTACTCAAAATAGCTTTTCACCTCTGTGCTCTGAGACGCAGCATTATGTCATACGTTTTTCAAACGTCTGAAGCTGAAAGCTTTTTCAGGTGAAATCTAAGAAGGCTAAAGTGGCCTTGTGAGTACTGAAGCGACAGGCAGAAGAAAAGACTTGATGAACCTAAAACAATGTCTGCATTAGTAATGCAGACAGCCACATACAGAATTATGTATGAATGCTGCAGACAGTACGTAGGCCTTACACATTGCTGCCAAGTGGCTTTATGCCATGTGTAGGGATATGGCTATCAGTAATGCAGTGAGTGAACTATTGATATGGGGGCCCACAGCAGCCCAATTATGGCTGCTTCTTTCTACCCAAACAAGGGCAGGGACATTTCCCTTGCTTGTATGAATGCCCATATGTGAAATCGCAAGTCAGTCCTTACTTTTTACATAACTGCACTTTGCTTGCAGGTATTTTTGAGTCCATACTTACAAAAACCTACTAGTCCTAGAATGCAACATGCTATTGGCTAAAATGTCATCTAAAGGTAAAAGTAACAAACATGACATGGGGTCTCTTGGCAGGTATGGTAAAATGCTATGAGTGTTTCATTGGTGGTCCCAGACATTAGTATTCAGTGAAATATTTGAGTTAAGGCTTATAATCAACCACAACAGATCAATAATATATCTAATGCAAAAGCCAGACCATCAGATTTGCAGATGGCTACATTGACCCATTTGTGTTCCCATTGCTTTTTACTGATATGACATTAATTAGTTCCTTTGTTAAATTGTAGATGTGACATGATGTGCACCTTGAAATTGAAAGTCTGTTTTTTTTGTTTGTTTACTAAGCTGACACCTTAACTGCCAATTTGTCTTGACCGTTTAAGTTATGTGTGCAAGTTGTATGCGTTTGTGAGATGGGCTGAGCCATTATCCTCAGCAGGATCGTCCATTTGTTTTTTATCATACCTGTGGACACCACTATTAAAGGTAAAAATACCAGCAGTCCCCAGGGTACTTTTAAGGTATGTGGATCCCCTTACTGTCCAGTAGTTTTTATCTGAGAATTCCCTCTTGTCGAGAGTTACCAGGAGGTTGAGTCCGTCCTTGTGGCATGGCCCTGCCACAGTGGGGAGAGGAGGTCCACAATGAAGCATAACACCATAAGATGTGTGAGACCTCCTCGTCCATAAAGGATTATTTTCCCTCCACGCTTTAATTAGTGTTCCTGTTACATCCCAACTTGGGAATCTTAGGGCGTTGACCTATTGTAGACAACAACCTTTTGCGTATGTGTGCCATCGCACCTTTATGATAAGAGAGTTGCAAGTTGCATGCTTAAGCCTGTCATAAAGGCATGATGATATTATGTAATTGCCATTCTTCTTTCATTGATTTTAATTTGCATATATGTTAAGATATTGAATTTACAGCTTTTGTTTCACAAAGTAAAGATATGCGCACATAGATCCTCATAAAGATATACTGACAAAGCAAATAGATCCGGTTTATAACTCAAAATGCAAGCAGGACGAATTGCCTTTGCCAGGTCTTATTTAAAGAATTGATTTCATATTTACAAAATACAGAGGTCTTTTTTCGCTTGCTATTGATGATATTTAACTTGTCATATCTCGCCCCAGTACGGTACACAGGATACTAAATGCTGTCGCCAGGATGTAATGGAAAGGTAGTAGTGAAGAAAAAAATGTAACATAGTAGTTACCATACACATTAGATGTAAACCCAATTCAGAATGTCGGGAATGTTTACAGAAAGATTTGGCACCAAATAAAACACGATCTACTGGATCCTGGACCTAAGATATAAATGTTTTTCACTTTTTAAAACCCTGAGCTGTACACAGTAACAAGTCTTGCAAGGATGTCTAATCAAAAATGCAGTGTGTAAAATTACATTATTACAACTTCGTGGAAAAGACTGTTTCCCGCCGGTGCAAACACAGTGTCAACATTGTAATTCCTTGTGACTTGGAAAAAAATTAGGAGCTACTTGCTAGGTAACGGCATTACTATCCAGTAGTATTCATGTTTATTACTATGCAAGGTGGATGACACTGCTCTCTGTTATCGAACGCCACTGCCCCAACAAAGTCTTCTGCTTTGCTTTTAACTGATATGTGAATTATATTCGCTTAACCCAGATCTCTCTACACAGTGAGCTTAATGGATTTATTCTTATTTTATCATGTACTGACCTTCTAAGGGCATTGTGTTTTATGGCCATGTACTATTTGAAATTTTAATTTGGGTTTTGTTTTTTGGATCTTCGTAAGACATTACCTATTTGATATGACGTGTGGGAAGTTTTGCGATTTTAAGGTGTGTAATGCTGTCGGTTCTCTTTTATTGTATTGTTGAATTTTTTTCTGGTTTGAATTTTTTGAAATAAACGTTATTTATCTGTATCTATCCTGCTTTCCCAAATCAGGTGATCTTTATCAACACCAGAGACACTACCGGGCTGTGCATACAATCATTAGAACTTTCTATTTATAAAGTTTTATATAGCACATTCTAGACCCCATCCAAAAAGGCAGGGCTCTTCAGAATAGGTGAAAAACTCGAGAAAAGAGCATGTGATACACCAGACGATAAGGCAAACAGCAAGTGATCAACATGGTGAAAATAGGACCATAAAACAATTCACTATAATGGGACATCAGTGAGCACAGTGAGTGCAAATGAAGAGCAAAAATGCATACGACAGGTGGTCATATTTAAGAAACGTCTTCGGAGTAAGCAGCTCTCCTGTTGGGTAATAACAGGCTCTGAAGTTTATTAACTCAGATATGTTTCTGCCGAGCACAGCGGCCCTCTCTGGTGTTTAAGGTGCTAAAGTTAGAAAGTGCTTCTTTAGTTCGCTTTTGAATTTCCTCAAAATGGTAGCAAGTGGGGCATTTGCTAGCAAGAGTTTCATGTCCTGGGGTACTTATAGAGAATGTGCACTTGATGGTGGATTGTTTCCTAAACCTTGGAATTTCTAGTCAAAGAAGTGCTTTACTTGTAGCTGTTGTTTCTTCCCTAGATGCTGTTTTTGTTTGCAAGTATTTAAGGGAGCTCAGAATTTGAGCTTTGTGCTTTGCATGTGGTATCGGATGGTTATGAATGTTGTGAGCCTCCAGTAGTAGTCATTTTATGTCAGCTATGATTGGTGGGTTACAATGTAATTTCCTGGTACTGGAGATTAGTCGAGCTGCAGAGTGTAATGCAAGCCAGCATATAAGAACTTCTATTTCGTTTTGTCTAAAACCAGGGCTCTCGTGTTTCCTTGGTTATTTTGTCTGCAGCTTTTTTCTTTGTATGTCTGCGACGTGTAGCCCTAAAATTCTCTCTGACTGCAAAAAATAACTTTGGAGTAGGTGAACTGCTCATGTATTGACCCATGAAGCTTGAGAACTCTGTGCAGTATTCTAAGAACGTTTTGTCAAGAGTCTGACAAGAAGGCAGAAACACAAACATGATGTTCTCTATAGTTGCTGTCAGTTCCCCATCTCTATAGGATATATCTTTTTTACTGAGTTAGATTAACTCATTATCCCCAGGTTGTTCTTGATACTTTTGTAACTAGAAATGAGAGGGTCCTGTGAACCACAGCTGCCCAAAATGTGCTTTGGTTTTGGCAGTGACCCTCTCTGCCTTTTTGCCATCCTCAACTTGATTATGGCCAATTGATTGCTGCCTATACTGCCCTGGTGCAGGAATCCCAGTTTCGAGTTGGACAAGGTTATCAAGATTGCCAAGACGTTTGAAGCAACCTCACAAGGAATGAGCACGTTGTAACATCATTCTGGAACACTTGTCATTGTACAAAGTGTAAATGTTCTAACTTATGTGAATGTTGGCATGTGTCATGAAACCCAAGTGTCAATAATCGGAAGAATTGCCTGCTTCCAGTATGGACTGAGGGGTCATGACAGTTTGCACAAGAGTTTTCCGGTCATTGCACAAATGTGGTGCAAGTCCAAAAGTAAGGGGTACTTTGAACCTGTGTGCAAGGAAAAACGTGTGAACATTGCATATGACTGAAAACCTAAACTACAGGCTCAAATTAGAGAGATGAATGAGCCTGTCACTATTGAAGAGTGTGAGCTGCAGGGTTATGAAATGGGTCAAACAAAAAGTGATAGTCGCATTGCGAGATTTTGATTAGTAGGAACAGGATTGTAGTACTAGCTGGACTGGCACAAGGTATACCTTGATTGGTGATGATTTGTTGCAAATATTTGACTTTGCCAACATCAAACTGATTGGCTATGGCAACAAACCCATTGATGTGGGTTATTTTAACTCAACCCTGGAATTCAAAGACATGAGTATTCAAGCAAACATATACGTTGCCATGGCCTCAGCAAAGTAAGCTTTTGTTGAAAATGAACCATAACCATTATACTCAGGTAATTGGGTATGAAAATACCCTGGTTGTATTTGATGGTGTACATGGTGTGGCATCGATATGGTGACAATTCTCTACAAAAGATTTCTCAGTCACAAGGATTGTTAAAGTAATTTGTGCACAGGATTCTGTTGAAAAGGAATGTGATGCCAAAAGCCCACAAGGGACACCTTTCCTCACATAAACAATCACACCCCTCAACGTAGACATCCTTGCATGATGGTGCAAGGATGCCTTCGTTGACGCTGGCAACTAAATTTAGTGCCAATGCAGGGGACAACACAGGTTGTGAAAATGACGGAGCGCAGCGCTGCCAATTTTGGCGCAGCGTCACGCTCCATCATTTTCCCATAAATATGGGCTTCAAAGTCCTCACCAGAGCTTGTGATATTGGAAGAGAACAGTCTGCTTCCTTCTTCTAGTGAAATGGTGGAACAAGAGAATGGAAACATCAGTACAAACATTTATCAACTGAACAGTGGTAATACTATCTTCTTGAATGGAGCCAAGATTTTGGGGGCAGAAATCAGAGCATTTTTTAAATGTGTGGATTGTGTCCATCAATATTGGTAAGGAGCTCATAGAAGATTACATTTGTCTCCTCCAAGCCATAGCCTCTCTCTAATCAATTGAATGAATCACGGGTTTTAACTCTAGTCCGATTAAAATGGACCATTGTGTGAACTTATGAATATTTCTTCTTTGTCTGTGAGCCAATGGAGTACCAAGATTGTAAACTAAGAACACATATTTTGCAAGATGAGTAACTGTTTGTGTATTAACATAGGTTAGGACTTGTCTATGAATTATGGGTAGGCAGGACTGAAGAATAGTTCATAAGTATATATTCTGACATTCTGTGACAACTGTGTAGAAAACAGTATCTGTCAACCGGTGTTAGACCTGACAGCCTTAGGGTGGTCACCCCAACTTTTTGCCTCCCTCCCTCCACTTTCTGACACTGTTTCTGCTAGTCTTTAGACTCTGAGCTCTTTACCACTGCTACCCAGTGCTCTCCCTTAAAACATGGTAACATTGGTTCATACCCAATTGGCATTTTGATCTACTGGTAAGTCCCTAGTAAAGTTCACTACATGTGCTTAGGGCCTGTAGATTGAATGCTACTAGTGGGCCTGCAGCACTGGTTGTGCCACCCACATAAGTAGCCCCTTAACCATGTCTCAGGCTGGCCATTGCAAGACCTCTGTGTGCAGTTTCACTGCCACTTCGACTTGGCATTTAATGGTACTTTCCAAGCCTTAAACTCCCCTTTTTCTACACATAAGTCACACCTAAGGTAGGCCCTAGGTAACGCAGAGGGCAGAGTGCTGTGCAGGTAAAAGGCAGGACATATATCTGCGTGTTTTCTATGTCCTGGTAGTGGAAAACTCCTACATTTGTTTTCCACTGCTGTGAGGCCTGCTCCTTTCATAGGCTATCATTAGTGCTACCCTAATAAACTGTTTCAGTGGTAGATTCTGATTAGAAAGGGGTAAACAGGTCATATTTAGTATGGCCAGAATGGTAATACAAACTCCAGCTGACTGGTGAGATTAGATTTTATATTACTATTTTAGAAATGCTACTTTTAGAAAGTGCGCATTTCTCTGCACTTAAATCCTTCTGTGCCTTACAGCCTGTCTCCAATCCACATCTGGGCTGGGCTAGTTGACAGCTTCCTTGTGCATTTCACCCAGACAACCACAAACACAGGATGCTCAGTCACACCTGCACACATCTGCATACTGAATGGGTCTTCCTTGGCTGGAACGGTGGAGGGTCTGACACTTACATTTCAAAGGACAGTGGCCTGCCTTCACACAAAGGACTGCCAACCCCCCTACTAGGACCCTGGAAGACATGGTTGTACTGAAAGGGGACCTTGTGCACTTCAAAACCACTCTTTGAAGTCTCCCACACGTCAAAGGAACTTTTGTATATAAACTGGGTCCAAACTAAACACTTTTTGGAAAAGAAACTCTGCACCAGAACTTGCAGCCTGCCAAGAGAAGCTGCCTGGCTGCCCAAAGTAATCACCTGGACTGCTTTGCTGTAAAGGACTGCTGCCTTGCTGTTGCCCTGCTACCTTGCCAGCCTCTGGCTCTGCTGAGAAGTGCTCTCCAAGGGCTTGGATTGAGCTTGCCTCCTGTTCCTGAAGTCACAGGGCCAAAAAGATTTCATCTCTGCATAGAAACTCCTTATGCAGTGAAAATCGACGCACAGCCTGCCGGAATCGACGCACAGACTGTCCAGCAGTGAGAAAATCACCGCATCGCTGAACCGTAACGATGCAGCCCAGCTCTCCGAGTGGAGATCGACGCAGCACCAACGTTGCAACCGGAACTTTGACACAACCCACCAGATCGACGCATCGCTAAGCCGGAATGACACAGCCCGACTTCCTCCGAGAGGAATCGATGCAGCACCAGTCGTGTGGCAGAAATTCCACTGCATCACCCACGTGATCGACGCAACAGCTGTGACTTCGCCCGTCCCGCCCTGGCTTTCCACGTATCATCCCTGGGCATCAAAAGACCCTGCATCGCAAAGAGGATTCAAGCCTGCATGCAGGAAATCAACGCAAAGCCCTTGTCGTGTGGAAAATAATCAACACATTGTCTGTGTGTGCCCTGAAAACCAACAAACACCTACCTTTTTCCACACATCTCCATCTCTGCAGTCCTCGTGCATGTAATTTTGACGCAAACCAGGTACTTTGTGCTTGCAAGAGACAAGTCTTACTTTTAAGATATTAAGACTCTTCTTATCATTCCAAAAAAGATATTTCAACTTGTGATTATCAGATCTTGATCATTTTGACCTTAATTTATTCAGATAAATATCTTATATTTTTCTAAATCTGTGTGGTGCCTTTTTGTGGTGTTCTCATGGTGTTATTGCATGATTAATTGCACAAATACTTTACACACTGCCTTCTAAATTAAGCCTGACTGCTCAGTGCCAAGCTACCAGAGGGTGGGCACAGGATAATTTGGATTATGTGTGACTTACCCTGACTAGGATTGTGATCTCTATTTAGACAAGGGGGTATACCTCTGGCAACTATAGACCCCATTTCTAACAACCAGTATTCTGAATTCTTTGAATTCAGAGCATTCAGTTGGGAAATGTAAAACTCTTGGAAGTATTCAGTATTTTCCATCCTTGTTCCCTTTGGTATGCAATCTACACAGAGAAACATACTGTCAACTTAATGGTGGTTTGGAAGAGGTGGTGCAAACAGTGCAGAAAGGAAAAGAAATTGATAAATTGCTTTAGGAAGAATCTCTTTTCCCCCCCTCTTTGAGTATATAGGAGTAGAAGTAACTTAGTGCCTCTGCTTCATCCCACAAACTTGCTGGAGCTTATCTTCTCATTCCCCTGTTCCCCCGAGACATTGCATTCCACCATTTCATCTGAGTGAGAGGTTTTAGGGGTTTGGGTGAAGAAGGAAAATCAGGCATCATATTCCATGATATTGCTCAGAATGGGTTTCAGGTACCCCCATGCACGATCATGATAGTGTCCGAATAGCAAGATGACAGTGTTCATAAAGGAGTGTCAATTATTTCAAACATTAGAGAATCTCTTGAGACTCTTGCATGCCCAACAGTCCAGATATTTATATTATTTTTACCTTTTATTTCTCAAAAACTACTGAACTGATTGACACCAAATCACAAAAAGCATAATCTGCACACCAAGATCTATGTTCCTGCTGAATTTAGTGAATTTAGTTCAGCAGTTTTTGCTGTAACCCTTCTTAAATAAGTCTATGAAAAATGCATGGGGATTTTTGTGCTTTAGAACCCCCCTTTTTTCTCAGCCCCTGCTTCACAGTTCACCCTGAAATGTTTAAAAAAAAGTTTTGTGAAGATTTGTCAAACGGGAACTCATGCCCTAAGGTAATTATAACTCCCTCCCTCGACTGAACAGTTTTTTCATCAAAACTTTTACTGCAAATATTACATTGATATTATCAATGATGCTAGATGTCATGAATGCTGTAATTTGTGGGGTAATTAGCAGTGCATGGTGAGGGGGTGAGTTATAGTTCCCTTAGGACACAAGCTATAGTTACTTGAGATAATTCTAAGCAGCTGGATGGGGCTGGTCCTGGGGGCATGTAAAGAAAAATTAAGAAGGGGGCTAACAGGGCCCTCTCTTGGGATTATTGTTCTTTTAACGTAAGGTAATTTTTATTACTATACATTAATCCAACCGCCACTGCGTCTTTGGCTGTGTGCAGTGGGGATTAACAGCAGTGGCAGTTGACCGCAGGACCTGGCCTGCAACCAACCCTTTTAACAATCCAGCCCTGTGCTGCACATGTATTTCGGCTGTGCACCTCGGGGGTTGGCTGCAGAGCCTGGTCTACAGCCAGACGCTGCAGCCAAACAATCTAACAGCCCAACCCCACACTGCAGATAGCCTGCGGCCGTGCGTAGCGTGAGCTGGCCGCGGACTGTCTCTCTCGGTGTGAGAGTAGGTGTGACAGGGTGTTCCTGGGTGTGAGAGTGGCTGTGAAAGTGGCTGTCTGGGTGTCAGAGTGGCTGTGTCAGTGTCTCTGTGGGTCTGTGAGTGAGTGTGTAAGTGGGAGAAAGAGATTGAAAGACAGAGACAAAGAGAGTGAGACGGAGAGAGATGGAGAGTTTTTTACGCTTTTATGAATGGTATACTTAGTACGAGATATTTCTGGACAAAGTAAAAAGAAAAATGCATTTGTCAATTAAAAAAAGTGAGATCACCTTTCAGTATGAACCTTAAACTTTTGAAGTTTAAGAGAAATTAAAGATGGAAAACGACCAAAGGCTCACCTTAAGTAGAAACCTCAACTTTCAGTGTGAGGGTTTGTGACCTTAACCTTTAGGCCATAGGTGACTCCTTACTGTGATGCTTCCAGACATACCTATGACAGTCAACCCACGCATGTCAGTGGAAAGAAACATGAATGTTCCATCACTAGGAAGGTTTAACAGTCAAAATATTAGTAAATAAACAAACACACTGGCAAATGATTTGAACATTCAGCCTACTGAGTGACAGCACAAGACCTTGACCATTAGCTCAGAAGTGACTATGTTCTTCTCTGCATCCAAACGTAACTATAACTTTCGTACCAGTCATTTTGCTAGTCTGACTCGGTGAAGTCATTGCATGGAGAGACCAATGCAATGCCAATATCTCTCTCTCTCTCTCTCTCTCTCTCTCTCTCTCTTCTCTTCCATCCCAATATGGGATGGAAGAAAGAGAGAGAGAGAGAGTGACAGGACGGTCCCCACGGTCCTAGCAGGCTCGCCGCATCCTGCGAAAGCCGGTATTTCTCCCACAAGCAGGGAGCTGCTTAAATGACAGATCTGTGCTTGTGGGAGCAATGTTTTCATCTGTTGTCCTGCATGCATATTTGTGTGCAGGGAAACAGATGAAAACTCTGCTTTCTGCTAGTGGGAGCTGTTTGACAGCTCCCACTTTGTTTGCTTTTGCTTGGTAGGAGCCTGTCAAAGCTCCCACCAGGCAAAAGCAAACAGCTATGTCCCGGGTTGGGAACCCCTGGACATAGCAGGAGCCGGCCTTGGGGAGTGGTGTTTCCCAGAGCAATCAATGGCTCCTCAAGGGGGGGGGGGCAATCTGGCCCCTTTCCACCATTCTTATTGCCTGCGGGGAGGTGGTAGTCCCCTGGCCTCGGGGGTCTCCAAAAGACCGTAATTCTTTTTATTGTAGCACCAGGCAGGTGGTAGTCTGTGGGGCTGCAGGGGGGCCGGCAGACCCCCCTGCATTACATCACATTTGAGCCTCAGAGAGGTGGCATTCTCCGAGGCTGTGGTGGGGCTGAGTGCCCCCCAGTACATTACATTTGAGCCCCAGGGAGGTGGTGCATTACATTTTATTAAGGCTGCAGGGGGGGTGATGGTCCCCAGGGCTCGGGGGGGTCACGTGGCCCCCACATCACATTTCATATGAGCCCCGGTAAGGTGACTGTACCCAGGGCTGCAGGGGGGGCATGTAGCCCCCCACATTACATTACAATTCAGCCCTGGTGAGGTGGAGGCTCCTGGGGCTGTGGGGTGGGCTGCCTGACCCACCTGCCTTATGTCACATTTGAGCCCCGGGAAGTGGCAGTGCCCAGGGCTGCAGGGGGACTGGGTGGCCCCCGCATTACTTTTCATTAAAGCTCCAGGGAAGTGGCAGCTCCCAAGGCAACAATAAGCCCAGGAGAGAGCCCTGTGAGCCCCCTTCTAAATGTTTCTTTACATGCCCCCAGGACCAGCCCCATCCAGCTGCTTTAATAAAACAATAGTAGGAGCCCGGGCTTATTTTTTTTTTTTATTTTTGTTGCAAATTTGCAGCAAACATTTTTTTTAAAGTGCATTTTTGCTCTGGAGGCGTTTCTCTGGGACCATAACATAGGAGCTAAGGGGTCAAGGTGTACCTACTTTATCCCCGTTTCCTTATTTTTGGCTTTTTGGTTGGGACTCGGCTGAAGCAGAGTCTACGATGGCTGCCAACACCTCCTGGCTGAAGTGTTGGCAGCCAATCAGAGCTCTGCATTTCCCTACAAGAGCTCATCATTATTCATAAAGTCTTCACGGCCAGAGATATACAAATTTGGATTTCCTTCAATATGTCAAAAACTAATGAACCTGATGTACAACAAAAAGCACAATCTGCGTACCAAAAGCTAGCTTTCTGCCAAATTTGGTGTATTTCTGTCCAGTGGTCTGGGCTGTAGTTGTGTTCAAAGCTCCTATGGAAATTAACATAGGAAATGCATGTTTTTTGACCCCCCTTTTTCTCAGCTTCCACTTGAGGGATCACCTTGAAACTTTCTGTGCGCAACAAGTTTCACAGGGGCACTTTTATTGGAAGGTTTTGTGAACATTCGTCAAACGGTTCTAAAGATATAGGCAAGTCAAAAATGTATATATATAAAAACAAAGGTTAAAGTAATATTATGGTAATGTTTTAAAATTTAAAAACCAAAGACATTCACCAATTATACTACTCTCAAGTAACTAAACTAATACCCTAAGGTAACTATAACTTGTGTACTGTCATACACAGTTTTCTCATCAATACTTCATCAATACTTTTACTGCAAATGTTGCAGGTATATTACCAATTATATCATAGAAAGTTGTCATGAGTGATGTAATATGGGGGGTAATTAGCAGTGCATGGTGAGGGCACATAGAGCGTCACATCGTTAATAAACATTTAACCTTAAAACAAAGTAATATTTCTTTACAATATGTAAACCCCCTGTCATGCACACCATTGGCCAGGCACTGAAGCCAATCCCTGCATGCAGCCAAACCCAGTAAAAGCAGCCAACCCCACACTCTGCAGGGCGTTCGGTCATGCACGGTGGAGGGTTGGCAATAGACCTGGGGCAAACCACCCGCATGCAGCCAACCCCACGCTATGCATGGCCTTCAACCATTTCCTGTGGCTACCCCCCCAAAGGCACACAGCCTTTGGCATGTGAGGCGGGGAATTGGCCACATGGCTTGGACCTGGGAACACCATCACCAGGGCTTTTTTTTTTAAAGGGGAGGGGCTCTCCCCTTACAAACCCTCAGCAGGCCCTGGATGATGTAGTCCCTGGGAACCTCATCCCCAATGCTTTTTTTTATTAGGGGCCACGTGGTCCACCACCCCAAGCCTTATTAGACCCTAGGGGCCCCATCCCCAGGGCCAGTACTAAAATTAAAGGGGAAGGGAGCCGTGTGGCCCCTGAGACTTGATAGGTCCGGGGATCTTATTCCCCTAGGGCCACTACTAAGATTTTAGCTGAGGGTTTTGCCCGAACCCCCTCCTGAAGAGTTGCTATCCCCCAGGGAACCCATGTCCAAGGGCCATTACTAGAAATAAAGGGGAGGGGGCATGTGGCCCCACTCCTTGAGTTTTCTTAGACCATTGGAATCCCATACCCAGGACTCTAACTTTTTTAAGGGGGAGGGGGCCATGTGACCCTCTTCCCCAAGCTTTATTAGACTCTGGAAACCCATTCGTAGTGCCTTTTTTTTTTTAAAGTGGAGGAGGGCTGCATGGCCCTCCTCCCCCAGCCTTGTTAAGTCCCTTGGGACCTCTCCCCCCCCAGGGCCACTACTAAAATTAAAGGGCAGGGGGCCTTGCACCCTCCTCTCTGAGACTTATTAGGCCCTGGGGACCCCATTCTGCAGGGCCATTACTGAAAATATGGGGGAGGGAGCCATTTGCCCCCCTCCTTGAGCCTTCTTAGGTCTGGGGACCCCAACCCCCAGAGCCACTCATTTAAATAAAGGGGAGAGGAGCCACGCTGCCCCCTCCCTGAGCTGCTTTCAGCCCCAGGGACCCCGTTCCCCTGAGCCCTCATCACTTAAAGTTGAGTGCTGTGTGGTCACCCAGGGCATCCACCATATACTTGTTGGGTGCTGCTGGGGGCTCCCATATGCATCAGGAGCCAGCATTGCTCCTACGTGGAGGGAGCAGCTATTAACGCTGCTTCTTCTGTGCCAGAGCAATATTGTGATTTATTTCCCTGCCCACAATGCAGATTAAAAGTCTGCATTATACGTTAATCCAGGGCCTGAGGACCAACCCCCTATAGGCACCCAACCTGGCACCATACACGGCCTTCACCTGTATGCAGGGGAGGTTGCCTGCAAAACCTGGCCTGCAGCAGACCTTGCGGCCTATCCCCCAACCACCCAATTCCATGCTGTGCACAGCCCTTTGGCCGTGTACAGTGGGAGTTGGTTGCAGCCTCTCTGGTTGTGAGAATAGGTGGGAGAGGGTGCATCTGGAGGTGAGAGTGGCTGCCAGATTGTCTGTCTCGGTGTGAAAGTGAATACATCAGTGTTTTAGTGGGTGCGTCAGTGTGTGCGCAGGTCTGTGAGTGGGTGCATGAGGGTGTCTGTCAGTGGGCACCCTCATGCACCCATGAGTAAGTGGTTATGTGATAGCCTCAGTGGGTCTATGAGTGGGTGCATAACTGGCTGAGTGGGTCTGTGAGTGGGTGCATGAGGGTCTGACTGGGGCTGTGAGTGGGTGCACGAGGGTCTGAGTGGGTCTGTGACTGTGTGCGTAAGTGTCTGGATGGGTGTCAGTGGGGGAAAGATTGAAACAAATTGAGAGAGAGAGAGAAAGAAAGTGAGAGGGAGAGAGATAGTGAGTTTTTTAGCCTTTGATATACTTAGACTAAGATATTTCTGTACAAATTAAAAAGAAAAATGTATTTGTCATTTAAAAAGAGTAAGATTACCTTTCAGTAAGAGCCTTAAAGATTTGTAGTAAAAAAATAAGAGGGAACCAAGTCCAGCTGGACTCGAAACCTCACACTGAGCTATTTCTTTTCTGTTTTTTCTTTTAATTAGTCCTTTATAGGCTAGCTGGTACCGCGGGGAGCCCTGAAGGGCTCTCTCCTGGCTCCTACATTTTTTTAAAAATTAGATAATTTTTGTTTAAACCAGTCCTTTACAGGTTATCTGGTACCGCAGGGGAAGCCTCAAGACCTTCCGTGCGATCCCATAGCTTCAGCAACGAAAGAGCTGCATTAAGCAGCAGCTCTGTGGTTGCTGAAGCAACCATTTAATCTCTGCGTGCAGGAGACAAAGATGAAAGATTCGTTTTTTGACAATGGAACCTGTTTGACAGGTCCCGCTGTCAAAAACTGGAGTGTTTTCTATGGCTGCAGCTGCAGCTGCAAAGCCGAAC
Organism: Pleurodeles waltl; assembly: GCF_031143425.1. Taxonomy (NCBI): domain Eukaryota; kingdom Metazoa; phylum Chordata; class Amphibia; order Caudata; family Salamandridae; genus Pleurodeles; species Pleurodeles waltl. Next base: position 579,785,932 of record NC_090448.1, on the reverse strand, counting down.
CCAAATCACAGCAAACAACTATGTCTCGGGGAGGTGGCGGTCCCCAGGGACATCAATGGCTTCATGAAGGGAGCCTTGTGGCCTCCTCCAATGTGAAGGAAGCCCCAGGGAGGTGGTGGTTCTCAGGGCAAATGGGTGTCCAAAACTCACCCCCTTTGTATTGTTTACTCTTTGCCCCATGAAGGTGGTTGTCCCCGGAGCAGTGGGGGGTCAGAGCCACCCCACGCACAAAATAAATATAGCCCCAGTGAGGTGGTGGTCCCTGGGGCTGTGGGGGAGCCCGACGGGCCTTCTCCATTCCACTAATTGTTTTTGTCCGGAGGAGTGGTGGTCCCGGGGCTCGGAGAGCCAGGGGGTTCCCCCACACTTCATGTTAATAATACCCCTGAGACTTGGCCCACTCAGGGGCTTAAAGACAATGAAGCACAGGAGACCATACTACATTTTTTGTATTATATGTTGCCAGATTCACGGATACTCCGCAAATCTCTGTGAAAACATTTTCAAAAAATGTTTTTAGCCCTGGGGGTGTCCCTCTGGGACCCCACCACCAGAGCTGAGGGGTGAGGGTGTCTGTACCTTGGCCCCTTTATTTTTTGTTTGTGGGACTCGGCTGAAATTGAGTCCCAATATGGCTGACAACACTTCCTTGTTGAAGTGCTGTCAGCCAATCAGATCTCTGCACGAGATCGGGAGGGGTTGCAAATCCTTCACATCCCTAGATATACAAATTTGGATTTTTCTTAATTTCTCTAAAACTGCAGCATGGATTTAGACCAAAATACAAAAGGGCTGTTTATGGACCAAGAGCTACCTTTCTGCCAAATTTGGTGTAATTCCGTCCAGTGGTTTTGGCGCTATCGCTGTCAATTTTTCCTTTGGGAATTAACTTTGGAAATGCTCTAAATTTCACCTCTCCTTTATCTCAGCCCCCGCTTTGTGGATCACCCCGAAACTTTCCAGACAGCAGCTCATGTGACTGTCAAATTTTTTGGGAAATATTTTTCAAGATTCTTCAAGCGGTCCAAAGATATCGGCAAGCAAAACACAACTTTCTCTATAGAAACTAGGTCCTAACTATAACTACCTAGAGGCAACCGCCACTTGGTAATATATATAAATATATATATATATATATACATATATATATATATGTATATATATTCTTTTTTTTTGGCTCCTACTCTCCCGGGAGCAAAACGGTCCCGCAGAGAGCTCACAGTCTGCATGACTGGCCACAAAAGTATCAAACATGTTGTGGCCACCATCACAAGGCATGGGGACTATATTTACCTTTGTGAATCAGGCCCAATCCGTTTTGATGAAAGAAAGACAGATTTCATGGGTGAGAACGTGTGATTTTGTATTCAGTCATAACTCCTGAAATAAAAAAACATACCTTTGCATACATAATGTTGACATTTGGTATTAGCTGTCTATTGGAAATTGAAGAAGGAAGCAGATTATTGCTCACAGGTGTCTACAGATTCTTGAAGTGTTGTGCTGGCCATTCAAGCTGTCTGATGCTGCCAGGTGGGCCAGCTTGAAATAGTCAGTGTGTAAGCTGTGTTTTTTGTTTTCCTTTGGTCACGTCTTGGCACACAGGACAAGAATAACAACCCACTTCTTGGTCCCCTTGAGCCGACCCATTCAGCAGTGCCAGGCTACCCAAAAGGCTGTCCGACACTGGCCTCTGGAACAGTGGCGAAACAATAGCTCACGCAACCGCCGTGGTGCGTGACGGGGTGGGGAAGGGGGAGTTTGTGCGGACCTCTAGGGCGCCCCTGAGCAGAGTATACTGCGCACTGGCCTCAGAGCTTCTGACTGGGTCGGGGGAGGATGGGTGCCCTCCATGTACTTTGCAGGGGGCCCCCTCACGTTTTGTTGCACTACTGCTCTGGAATACTTTGAACCGTAGCCCAACAACTAAACGTCAACTATTTCAGAAAAATCCAAATAATGCTTCAGGCTGCTGTGCTGCTGAAAACCATTGATGACAAGGCAAGCAATGGAACCTACAGTATAAGACCATGCAGTCAACATGTGGTCGGTCTCTAACAAACACACGCGGTTGGTTATACTAGCATCTGTTGCATCGCAATTCAATATGTGGAGTTCGTCAGAACTACGAAACACATACATTCGATTCTGATCCCACAAGTGACTTTGAGCATATGCTGTGAGATTTAATTTGGTGAAGGTGTACTTGGAGACTCCTGGGCTTGCACGTTTTGTCATCTCGTCAAAGGGGGTGGCACGGTTGCCAACAAATTATTCACAACAAACAGAAATTGTTTCCCAAGTCACTTCCTGTGATTTTAATTTTTGTGATGCCTCTTTTAGTGATGTCAGAGGGGCAAATGTTGTTGTTTGACGCTTAAACTCCACGGGAAATGTTCTCCTCTGCCACCAAACAGCGGTGCAACAAGCGCACTAACCATGAAGCTCCATGCCAACATTCTTTAAAGCACTTAAATAAATAAATTGAATAAGTACATGTCTGAGGTCAATTGTACACCATGTCTATTGGCAAACGAATTATTTATATGAAGCAACTCACTATTCTCATCAGGAGAGCATAGTGAGAGCTACTGAACTGAAATTATGAAACGTTAATAACGGTATTTTCTAGCTTTAATTAAAGACATTGCTGCTTAAATTATAGCTGTGTGCCACTGTATATTTTTAAACAATGACACCATATCTCAGGGACCCAGCCTGAGTTAATTGCATTGTTAATCCGAAATGTAAAAGTAACTTTTTGTAGTACAGTTTAATATTGAACATGCCTCTCCTTTACAGCTAGCGATGAGTGTGAACGAAGCAGGAAGGTGAGAGAAGGCATATATACATATGTAAATACAGCTCAATCGCCTTTGGGTTTTAAGGTAGTAGAACACCTGCCTTTCCCACAAAACTGTGTAATATGCTATAATAAAAAATCTGCAAAGTAGTAGCCAACAATGCAGAGTTGTTCCAGACTGTGACTGTATTTATTTTCAATGAACTTGTTTGTAAAAATACACCAACACTCTCCTTCAGTATCCTAAGGCTTGACAATTATCAGTGGGGGCGATACACAAGCTTTATTTTGTAGGACATAATGTACTACAATAGTACTACGAACCACATGCTGCAAAATGCTATTCACATACCTATGGCCCTCGAATTCCTCTTCTCTTCTCTTTTCTGTGCATTGTTTCAACTGTGTGTGCAGAGACCGCCACACAAATAGCTATACGTTTTGAAAGTGGGAGGGACGAAGGGGAGTGGCTATGAAAGGGTGTGTGCTTACTACTTATAAATGTTAGGGGTATAAGGAAATTTAAGTGAACCTGAGGGAGGGACACCCCCTGGACGTAAATTTACTGAAATGCCCGGGATAGCGGAAGTGACATCACACACTCTTTGACCATATTGACATCAAAGGAAGTGACACCATATGACCTTTGACCCTGAGTCTTCCCAGGGAGTCATGTGACTTGACTTTAAGCTGAATAACATAGCAATAATTGGCATCATCAGAGTTACACTATCAATGTGTCATTAATATAAAACACACATGACTCTTTTGGATCCACATATATTAGGGTGCTGACATAACTTTTGAAAGTGTTGGGGTGTATGAAACTACAATACCTGCCCTAAATTGTACAGAGCAAAGCACCTTAACCAGAGCTCTTTTAAATGGGATCCGGGGTAAGGGTTCTCCCCACAAGAACATTTTTAAAACATGGGTCAGATAGTGCATTTTAAAGCAAACGTTTCACATAAATTACCTAAAAAGCCATGTGCTATGAAAGGGCACCTGTTACATATATATGCCCTTTCATAGTGTGCCAAGCCAATGGAACGATAACACAGTAGATAACCACCTTTTTTCAACATATGCTGTGGATGTCCCCATATATCCCCATATGCCAAAAATAGCCTTCATTGTGTCAGGGCCAGCATTTTGCCATGGGTGCCCATTATATGCAGTCCTGGAATTTTGCTATTAATGTTGTCCATATAGCATGGGTGGCCCTTATGTAAAACGTTACATTTAGTATGGTAGGGCTAGCAGTTTGTCCTGTTTGTCCCTCTCCTATGTGTCACAGCTGTCATCGTTTATGACAAGAATCCTATACAGTGTGTTAGTGTTAGAACAAACATTTTGCCATGGATGCCCCATATTAAGAATCACCTCCAGTATGTCTACAAAAACATTTTGCCATGGATGCCCCCCATATGTGTCACGTATTATATCTAGTATACCAGGTTCCTGTCTGTTAATAATTGCCTCCAGTATTGCAACACCAGTATCTTGCAAGGGCCAAAAACAGACTCATAAGCATACCACATTTTGCACTTATGCTAATTTACATTCACTATCTCACACTCATTCTCACTCCTACTCAACCATTCTCACTCACTTGCACTCTTTAATTCTCACTCACATTGACACTTATTCTTACATTGATTAACTCACAGTAACTCACTCACACTGACTTGCACTATTACCCTCACCCCCATCATCCCACTTATCCTGACTCCCCAAAATCCAGAAAAGTACAGCAGGGGGAAGATCCTTCTCCTATCTAGCAGCCCGAACATGGAATCCACTTCCCCTCAAGCTCAGGTATACCACATCACTGAAGCAGATCAGGAAGGACCTCAAGACCTGGCTCTTCGACTGAGCAGCATGTCTACTTTCAGCGCCTTGAGACCCTATGGGCGATTAGCTGCGCTTTACAAATCCATGGTTGATTTTCACCTAAAGTAATGTGTTGGGGTGCATACGGAAGAGGTTGGTAATCTCCATCCAATGAAGCTTTGAGTGTCCTGGGAGGCAAGGGAGTAAGTAACAAATTTACAATTTACATTTAGTGAAGCCAATTTGTCCACCCAAAAAAGGATCAGGAATCAAATTGAAGTTTAGTAAATTTATTACAAATTAGTAATCACTCCACTATATGTGCATATCAAAATTAGATAATAAAGGTACAGAATCAGAACCCGCAAGCTAACACGCTGGAATAAGTTCAGTCTTCTTAGCATAAGGTATATAGAAATTGCAGTCACATCACTACAGAAACTAAGAAGTAGGATTTGACATTCCTCAATGAAATCTTGAGTTCTCCTCCCCAACAGGAACATGGTTAAAGACATCTAGTTAGATTTAATCTAAATAGGATGGGATCTCAAGGTTTGGGGTTGGAGCAAGGTAGATGTCAGCATCACAAAGACTTCAGTAGAAGTCTTCAGAAATAAAGAATTCAGTGTTAGCATGAAGCTATGCAGTACAAGGACAAAAGGGTCTAAGAGATCCAAGAACCTGCTGCCAGTCTAACAAATAAACATCAATGTATATTGGAAAGTTCTAGGAGCATCTGTATCTTCTGAACGCGTCATCAGAAACACAATTATTTCTCTTTCTCACTGAGCACACCTGCAACATGGAGTGATTCTTCCATCCCACGGAACACTAACAACCAGGTTAGCCTTGAGTTTCTGCTCTTGGGATAAACAATGAATAGGAGGCTTTTTTTTACTTTTTAAATCATATAATCCATGTCAAGATCTCCTTTCTCAAGCCTTTCTATCTCTAATCTACAATACTCCTTTCACTAGGTAAGAAATCAAGGATGTGCACTGAAAAGGAAAACATGCAAAGCAGAGCAAATACATTTTACACGTTAAAAATGAAGGTCTACTCATGCTAACTTAGTAAATCACTGTTAATGCACAATTTTAAACACTTGATTATAATCGCAAGCATAATATCAGATTAATGCAAAACATGAACAATTAATTCATGATTAAATATGCAATGTGCCTTTCAATAAATGCAATATTTGACAATACAAATATAAATATGAGTGAGAACTACAAACTTCATGTTAAAGATAAACATTAAAATTAAAATATACAAACAAAACCTCTAATTTCAACAGTGAATGCACCTTCAATAATATGTTTTGATACTTCACTTTACATTAATAAGGTTGAGGCACACCGGAAATATTATGTTGATTATATTACTGTGTTACTTCTGCATAATGCATAGGTAGCTCTCAGATTTCTTCCATGGGCTCTCAAAGAAGACCCATCCACAAACAGTATGAAATCAGACTCAGGTAGCGGCTCATCTTGAATATCTGCTCTTGGTTTGGTGCATAGTTCAGTGACATCCAGATAGTCATGCTCAACAACAACCCTCTTCTCCCTTAGCTTTAGGAAGGGGTAACAGTGCATCAGGATTCAAGGTAGTACAACACTTCAAATACACATTGTCCGCAGCCAAAATAATGTGTTAACCTGCTATTTGTCAAATGTTGGATTGTGGGTGCAAGTAGTGGTCAACAACAACTCAACTGAATGAGCACAAACACAGAAAGGGGGTGGCAGATCATAATATTCTCACATTTCTCAATGCTGACTATTACAGCTGCCACTGCTTTAAGGCAGCCTGGCAGTGTTGCTGCCACGGGGTCAAGAATAGTAGAAAAATAGGCCACAGGCCTTCGAGAATTGGCACGAACTTGTGTAAGCACTGAGAAAGCGCAGTCCTCCCTCCCACTGCAAAGGAGCACAAACGACTTGTCATAATCAGGCATTCCAAGGGCTGGGGCATAACAGAGACTTTCTCTTAGCTCTAGGAAGGCAACCAAGCATTCCTTATAACAGGGTACCAGGTCAGGCACATCACTGTTGGTCAGCCTTTGTAAAGGCTTGGCCCCTAGGGAAAAGTTGGTTATCCACTGGTGACAGTAGCCCACCATTCCCAAAAACATCCATACTTCTCTTTAGGTAGTTGGTAGATTAATTTTCAGGATTGCTGAAATCCTTTCTTGTGACGCATTCCTCGCTCCTTTTTAAGGTGGTGTCCAAGGTACTGATCCTCTTTTTGACAGCACTGCAATTTGTTTAGGCACACCTTTGGCCTGATTTAGATGTTGGTGATCGCACGGCCAAGCAGTGTCGGACGTGGGCCCGAAAAGAGCGTCATGTCGGCTGTCTTCCACCCGGCATATTTAGATGTATTGTAGCTGTGACTCAGACCGCCACAACGGAGTGTTCAGCCTGCCGGATTCAGATGTTACAGTTGGACGGGCGGTGTACTAGCAGCAGTTTGCTGATAGAGGGAGGACATCACTGGATCCAATGGACATCGGACAATGCCAGCAGCTGTGGGAAAAAAGTAAGTCAGACCCACACACACTCTACCCTTCACATATGCATCCCCCTGAATCACACATGACACAACACACCACATACATGTCATTATCCATTGCCATTACACCACAACACAACACCTACATGCTGCAAACACACATACATGTACATCCATCACACAGTATACACACACTAGCAACACTGCACCCACACACGACACAATCACAACAACCAACACACTCATCTACACAGACACGCACACACAAGCACAACTAGAAACATCACAACAGTGACAGCCACACAGCAACATGCTCCTGAGTTCTGCATGAAGCAACACAACACAACATACTCAACAACATCCACGCCATATGCAAGTGGCACACATACTGACACAACCACATCACCCACTAGACCCCCCCTACAGCCCACCCAGCCAATCATATTGCACACATATACATGTACTGACTCACACGCACAACCCAAGCAAAACATGACAGGTACATGTCCCCTTGCAATGTGCACACATCGGCACAGTTGACAAGTGGGAATGTACCATCGTTGTGGTGCGAGCATTCATTTGGCAATGAATACCGACGCCATAATGATAGTTGTGAATGTGTTCGATATGTGTTGTGTGTCTGGCCCATCCATGACCCCGACATCTGCAGGTCACAGTAATTTAAAAAAAGTTACTGTGACCCCCCCCAATGTATACTGCCTATGTGCATTGCCTACCTTCGTGTCCAGCGAGTGGGAGGGGGGTTCTCCATGGTCCCTTGGCAGTAGTGATAGAGGGTCCTGTCCAGTGGTGCCCAGCCTGAAAGCCAGAAATGGAAGTTGAATCAGGAGAACAAGTGAGTTTTCACCCCCTCCCCTCCACTTCGGCAAGTAAGAAGTGGAGGAAGGACAGCCACTTTTTTCTTGGCGGTATGGCACATCCAGATCTGCTCAGTGGTAAGTGTGGCTAAAGTCCCGCTGTCAGCCACACTTTCCTATGGAGCCATGGTGGCGGTTGGGATTCCTTGGTAGAGTCGTCAGCACTCGGGCAGGTTAAAGTCTCTGGGACTGCCAGCATCTAAATACGGCAGGCAGACCATCTTGATGGGTGGGTTTTCAGTCAGAAAACCGATGGTGGAGCCATTACCACTAACATCTAAAACAGGCACTTTATGTCCATTCTTAGCTAGGAGATTCAAGAGGGCAATGATATCTTTCTTACAAACTTCTTGCATATTCAACGCCACTAGTAGGTCATCAATTTACTGTACCAGAACTGAATTGCAGGGCATGACTAGGAACTCAAGATCATTTTTGAGGATCTGGTTAAAGATTGAGGGACTCTTGGTATACCCCTTTGGGACTCTGCACCATGCCCGAAGGCAAAGAGGAACTGGCTGTCTTCATGCAATAGTATGGAAAAGAATGCTTGCCACAAATCGATAACAGTGCATCACTCAGCCTCACATGGAATTTGGAATAAAATCACAGCTGGATTCAGTACCACGGGACAACATGGAACAACAATGGTATTTATTTTTCTCAAATCTTCGACAATGCAGTATTTACTGCTAGGCTTCTGCCAGCCTGTAATGTGTGAGCTACATGAGCTTCCCGTTATCTCCTTCAAATCACCTTGCTGTACCATGGATCCAACCACTGGAGTAAGCCCTGCAATTGTTTCAGGAGTCAAATTGTACTGTAGGTTCTTGGATAGTTAGCATTAGGTTTCACTTTAATGTGGACAAGCTCAACACCTTTGAGGAGGTCTATGTCCTTCCGTGAAAAGTCTCAAACTTAAAGTTTCACCGTAACTCTACAATCAATTGTCATCATGGAAATCAGTGCAACAGAGAGACTGTCTCTTGTCATTTTAAAGGCAATGTCCCCATTATGAGTCTGTTGCTCAATACCTCTCGGGATACATTAGTGGTACAATTCAGTTTGCACAAGAGGTCTCTCCCCAAATGACTCAACATACTAGAATCAACTACCACAAATTGATGATTTTGTTCAAAATGCCCTATTTTAACAGGTATTTATTCTGTTATTGGATTTGTCATTTCTTTATTTGCAACTCCTACAACTTGGATTCTTTTACCCAAGAGTGGTAGTTTTGGAACCTCCACAGTTGTGACAGTAGAGCGGGTAGCACCAGTATCGACCAGGAACGATACAGGGTGGTCATTCACCTCACTATTCACAAATGTACCACACTGGTCTACCTCAAAGACTGCACCAACCACTCAAACTCCCTCCCCTCTCAGGCACCATCATAAGGACAGGTCATAACTGTAGTTCTCAAATTCTTCGAGCACAGGGAACTGATGGAATGCACCCTGGTTCTGGGTAAAAATCTTGGTTAAGATTTGGGACTTGATTCAAATTTGATCTGGCACCACATACATTTTGCTGTGGCATAGGAGCTTGTGGAATCTGCATCACCAGAAATTGGGGCACATTAACGTTTTACGTTCTCTGTCTCTGTATATTCTGTGACTATACAGGGTTATAATTCTGGGGTTCTGTAAGCCTTGAATTTTGGGGGTTAAGATAACATTCCTGCTTCCAGTGCCCCAGCTTATTGCCAATGACAAGAATTTGTTGTTTTCAAAGTTACCACATCTATTCCAGTACTCGGATCAATCAGAATACCACGTCATCTACCTTGCTTTGGTAACCCTTTTCCAACTTGCATCACCTGGGCTGCCTGCTGATACACTCCTTGCATAGGAGGTCAGAGATATGAAAAAGGGTGAAGGCCTGATCGTCTTTGGCATGAACAAATAGCGGGATTAACAGCATCTTTGTGAAAATCAATCTTTGTTTTTTCAAAATAAAATTTAAATGTGGATATAGACAGTGGACCTGGTCCTGATCTAAATCTTTTCACAAACCTCCTACCCGTTTTAGCTTACTTCAAGACTGTTTTACTTGACGATTCTACTCAGGTTTTATTAAATTGCCGGTTTGGCGCCCCTTACCTGAACAACTTTTTTGATCTATCGCTACGTAGACGTTCCAAAATCCCGGAAACACAAGTAGGTCATCCCCGCTGTTAAAAAAAGCCCACTACTGATCCCAAGGTCATGGCCAATATTAGGCCTATTTCTTTACTTTATGGCTTATCCATCATGCTTCAGAAAATGATAAATGGACCAACTAATCACTGCTCTGAGCAGGGGTAAAAGTGCTGAAAAAAATGATGCAAAGAAATCTCTTAGATTTCTTTGCACCATTCTTTTGCCCCCCCTTAATGGGAGAACGCCCTGTTTGCATTTATTATACCTGGAGCAGGCATAATGTAGCGCAAAGGGCATGCATTGTGCCAATTTGTAAATTTGGTGCTGTGATTTTGGCCTTGTTGGGCCACATTAGAATAAAAAAAAATTAGGCTAATGTGGCGCAAGGAAGCGCTAGGGGTTCCTTAATCCTGCACTTAGGTGGTCATTACAACCCTGGCGGACAGTGTTAAAGCGGCGGTAAAACCGCCAACAGGTTGGCGGTAAAAAAATTGCAATTACGACCGTGGCGGAAACCGCCAACAAAGATAGCCACTTTAACACTCCGACCGCCACGGTGGTACAAACAAACAACGCGGCGATCACCGCCAACAGACAGGCAGGAGACAATGTACCGCCCACAGTATCAGAACCTACCAATCCGCCACCTTTTCTGGGGCGGATTCACCACAGATAAAAACACGGCGGAAACAGGAATTTTGAAGGGAAAACGCTCACCTCTACACACCCCACGAGGAACGAGGACACCATGGACCCGGAACTCCAAATTCTCCCTGCGATAGTCTTCCTGCTCTTCTACCAGGAGCACGAACGCCGGCGGCGAAGACCACGGTAAGTACTGCACCTACGACACAGGGGAGGGAAAAAACAGGGACACACACACGTAACACCCCCACCCCCACCCTCACCCAATACAACACACACAAATGCATATCAACACATCACAGTAACACCCCCCAAACTCCCCGGAAGAATGCAAAGACAATAGAAAATTAGTGTAACCATTGTAATATATTAAAAACAAGTAGGCAGAAATATATATATACACCATGTACAAAATATATACCAATACAGACCACACGGTATGGGCGAGGCCCACACAAGATCCCCTACCATGACAGAGAGAACACTGCTGGGGCATCAGAGAGCAAGAAAACAGGCACCTCAGGGGGAGGGAAAGGGGGGGCACCTCAGCCGCTTGAGTGCATGACGCCAAATCCACGAGGGGTCCACATGCCCACTGTTCCATCCTGGGGAGTGCAAAGCCACAGTCTCTCAAGTCTCTACAGTGGGTGGGTTGCCCACTGCCATATCCTGGGGAGTGCAAAGCCACAGTCTCTCAAGTCTCTACAGTGGGTGGGGTGCCCACTGTTCAATTATGGGGAGTGCAAAGCCACAGTCTCTCAAGTCTCTACAGTGGGTGGGTTGCCCACTGCCATATCCTGGGGAGTGCAAAGCCACAGTCTCACAAGTCTCTACAGTGGGTGGGTTGCCACTGTTCCATCCTGGGGAGTGCAAATCCACAGTCTCTCAAGTCTCTACAGTGGGTGGTTTGCCCACTGTTCAATCCTGGGGAGTGCAAAGCCACAGTCTCACAAGTGGATGACAGTCTCCACTGGTTCTGGAAGGGGCATGGTGCCCAGAGTGCTTCATCCTGTTAAGGACAGAGGTAGTGGATTTCAGTCTCCACTGGTTCTGGAGGGAGCATGGTGCCCAGAGTGCTTCGTCCTGTTAAGGACAGAGGTAGTGGATGTCAGTCTCCACTGGTTCTGGAGGGGGCATGGTGCCCAGAGTGCTTCATCCTGTTAAGGACAGAGGTAGTGGATGGATCTCTCCACTGGTTCTAGAGGGGGCATGGTGCCCAGAGTGCATCATTCACCCTGTGACGGACTCAGTTGCGTCAGTGCCCCTGCCGCTCATGGGCTAGCTTGAGATGGCGGTGCCCTGTTCAGTGGTGCTTCAGATGGCGGTGCCCTGTTCAGCGGTGCTTCAGATGGCGGTGCTTCAGATGGTGGTGCCCTGTTCAGCGGTGCTTCAGATGGCGGTGCCCTGTTCAGAGGTGCTTGAGATGGCGGTGCCCTGTTCAGCGGTGCTTGAGATGGCGGTGCCCTGTTTAGCGGTGCTTGAGATGGCGGTGCCCTGTTCAGCGGTGCTTCAGATGGTGGTGCCCTGTTCAGCGGTGCTTCAGATGGTGGTCTCCATTGCAGGGTCTCAGCTGCTGGCGGTCCTTCATGGCCCAGCGGGGCTGGCGCTGGTGGTCCTTCATGTCCCAACGGGCCTTTTGCTGGTGGTCCTTCATGGCCCAGCTGGGCTTGTGCTGGCGGTGGCCTCCTGGGCAGCTGGGCTTGTGCTGGCAGTGGCCTCCTGGGCAGCTGGGCTTGTGCTGGCGGTGGCCTCCTGGGCAGCTGGGCTGGTGCTGGCCTCCTGGGCAGCTGGGATGATGGCGGTCTTCTCCGCCGTGCAGCTCATCCCAGACTTGCCGGGTTTCTTGTGGCCCTTCCCCACCTTGGAAGGTGTCACAGCTGACTCCATACTCCCAACGGGACCCCTGGGAGCGGCTTTGGTGGCTGGAGTCTTCACCCTCTCCCGCCGGGCACTGGCCAACTTCTGATGCTTCACAGGTGGGGGACTGTCTGTGCTGTGGCTCCGTGCCACACTACCTGCCCTGGTGGCCGGTGCACTCCAGATTCCGGTGACTACAGGCACCACTGGTCCCGGAGATGTTGTGGCTGAGGTGCTAGTTCGGGACCTATGAGACGGACGGGGTGGGGGAGGTGTGGGAAAGAGGTCAAGGGTGGACAGGAAACGTTTTTGGGACACACTGGGACGGGTAGCTGGAGGGGGTTTGGGAGTGGAGGAAGAGGTGGTGGTTGTAGGAGGTGTACGTTTGGTGACTTTGGGTGAAGGTGCATGCGCTGGAGGCTGTCGTGAGGTGGATGGCTGTTGGGTGGGTGTGTGCCTGCGTTTGTGTATCTTGGGAGGGGGCGTCACAGACACACTGGGAGAGGACACAGGGGACGTGTGAATGGTAGTGGGGGTGGTGACTGCACATGAGCGGGGTGTGGTGGTGGGTGTGCTGGAGAGGGACGTAGTGGCTGTAGAGGTACTGCATGCAGGTGTGAGTATAGATGAGACTGGGAGGGAGGAGGGAGACGAGGAGGAGGGGGTCACAGTGGAGGCAGTGGATGTTGGTGTGTCTGCATGTGTGTGATGCTTGCGTGAGTGCCTGTCGGATGTGTGGTGCTTATGATGGCCTGAGCTTCCCCTGTGTGTTGACGTGTGTGTCTGTAGGTGTGCTTGGGATAGGCTGAGGTACAGGGGATTGGAGGGGGGAGGCTAGAGACAGGGACAATGGCTGCCATCAGTGCTGAGGCCAGAGTCTGAAAAGCTAGCTGAAGGGCCGCCTGACCAGAATGAATGCCCTCCAGGAATGCATTGGTTTGTTGCAACTGCCTCTCTACACCCTGGATGGCATTCAAAATGGTAGACTGCCCGACAGTGAGGGACCTGAGGAGGTCAATGGCCTCCTCACTGAGGGCAGCAGGGGTGACTGGGGCAGGGCCTGAGGTGCCTGGGGCGAAGGTGATGCCCACCCTCCTGGGTGAGCGGGAACGGGGCAAAGGCTGAGGGGCTGCTGGGAGGGCGGTGCTGGTAGTGGGGGTGGGGGTGGTGGCTGTACGTGTAGATGCGGGGGGCACAGATGTTGCCGCCACCACAAGGGAGCTCCCATCAGAGGACGAGACCGTGTCGCTGGTCTCAGCTCCTGTCTCTGCCGTGGAGCTCTCCTCGCCCTCCGTCCCACTGGTGAATTCAGACTCCGTAGTGTCGCCCTCCAGGGCCATGTGGGATGCAGCTCCCTCGTGCTCCGTTGCCACTGCTCCTCCGCCTGATGATGCTAATGCACACAAGAACAGGGAGACCACAAAAAGGGGGGGGGGGACAGAAGAAAGACATGTTGAGTGCATGCATTACCGCTACCGTTGGCGGACACAACAGACACAGAAGCCCCCTGCACTACGCCGCGCTCTTGGGCTCCACTGTTCAATTTCTGGGAAATGGCCTACAAGGCTATGGACGACCTCTGCACACATAGATGACACAGGGGCATGAATACCTGTACTTGGCACTCTACAGAGGTGGGCTGGGGTGCCACACGGCCTGACATACGGAGGGGCCTTGCCTACGGAACTCGCCCTGGCCTAGGGAAACCCACAGTCCTCCTCCCCCACCCAGACACCTCCACTGCGCGCAAAGTCAGCAGAATGAGAGTGTACTTACCCCCTTGTGTCTGCCCTTGTGTCTGCTGTGATGCCCTCAAGCGCCCATCCAACTCCGGGTAGGCCTCCGCCAGGATCCTGAACATCAGGGAGGTCCTGGTGCGACGGGCACCCCTCCCACGTTGGGAGGCCATCCCCAGCTGAGCCTCCGCCGTTTTCTTGCTCCAGCGGCGAATGTCCTCCCATCTTTTCCGGCAGTGGGTGCTCCGTCTGTGGTAGACCCCCAGGGTCCGGACGTCCTTGGCGATGGCAAGCCAAATATCTTTCTTCTGGTGGGCGCTGACCTACATGAAATGTACAGGGGAAAAAGAGATGTTATTACCAACTGCACCGTCGAAGTGATTGGCCCCCATCCCTACCCTTGCCATGTGGCACATGCATTCACCGTCTTTCATGCACACAGCACTCTACCCCCTTCCTTCTTACATCCAGCCCTCTCCACACAGGCATAGCCGATACAGCATGCTCCCAGTGTACTTACCTGTTTGTCTGGAGGACCGTAGAGTAGCGTGTACTGGGGGAGGACCCCATCCACGAGTTTCTCCAACTCCTCCGATGTGAAGGAAGGGGCCCTTTCCTCAGACACTCGAGCCATTGTCTCTTCCAGACCGAGGTCACAGCAGCACTTGCAGTGTAGGTCCTCTCCTGTCGAAGATCAGGTATCGAGTGATTGAACAGATAGAAAATGGCGGTCACGTCCACGGCGGTGCGTACTGTCACTGCCGGCATACATCGCCATTGGCTCCTGGGACCCATAGGGTCCAATGTTAAGCAATGCAGCATCGACCGCCTACCGCGACTGTGTACAACGCCAGTGCAGTTACCTCACATCCCATTGTCCCACTTTACAGGTCAGGCAGCCACCATTTCAGGGGCCCACATGGCTTCATTTCCAACTGCATCACTCATACCTTGGCCTAGACTCAACACACATAGAGGCCACCTTTTGTGTATAATAGGTGTTCTGTGTAAACTGTGGGTATGTACCTTTGAGTTGTTTGACTCTGTGATCGCTGTTGTCCTTCATAGGCACCGTCTGCTGGGAGATGTGAGGAGATGGCGGCATCCTCCGGTGTACCGACCGTTGGTGGACCTGTCGACAATGGAGGAGCGACTTTTGATTATCATCTACAGGCTTGACCGTGCCACAATCCAGGAACTGTGTACCCAGTTGGAGCCAGACCTGATGTCAGCAATCCGCCATCCCACAGGAATCCCCCCTCAAGTGCAGGTGCTGTCAGTGCTCCATTTCCTTGCAAGTGGTTCCTTTCAGACAACAGTGGCCATGGCATCAGGGATGTCCCAGCCTATGTTTTCCAACGTATTGTCCAGAGTGTTGTCTGCCCTTCTGAAACACATGCGGAGCTACATTGTTTTCCCTCAGGTGGAGGATTTGCCTACAGTGAAAGGTGATTTTTATGCCCTGGGACACATCCCCAACATCATAGGTGCCATTGATGGGACACATGTGGCTTTGGTACCACCCCACAGGAGTGAACATGTGTACAGAAACCAGAAGAGTTATCATTCTATGAACGTACAGATGGTATGTTTGGAAGACCAGTACATCTCCCATGTGAATGCCAAGTTCCCTGGCTCAGTGCATGACGCCTACATCCTGCCGAATAGCAGCATCCCTTATGTGATGGGTCAACTTCAGAGGCACTGTGTGTGGCTATTAGGTGAGCACTTGGAAGCAAGTCAGTGGGAATGGTTGTCTGGGTCTGGGGATATCCCTCCAGGTTAGTGCGTGTCTAACAGTTGTCCCTCACCGTTTGCAGGTGACTCTGGTTACCCCAACCTGTCATGGCTACTGACCCCAGTGAGGAATCCCAGGACAAGGGCAGAGGAACGCTACAATGAGGCCCATGGGCGAACTAGGAGGGTGATCGAGCAGACCTTCGGCCTCCTGAAGGCCAGGTTCAGGTGCCTCCATATGACAGGTGGATCCCTATTCTACTCACCAAAGAGGGTGTGCCAGATCATCGTGGCCTGCTGTATGCTTCATAACTTGGCTTTGCAACGACAGGTGCCTTTTCTGCAGGAGGATGGTCCAGATGGCGGTGTTGTTGCAGCTGTGGAGCCTGTGGACAGTGAAGACGAGGAAGCAGGGGAAGAAGACATGCACAACAGGGACTCAGTGATCCAGCAATATTTCCAGTGAGACACAGGTAAGAATACAGAGCTGCCTACTACATGTACTTTAACACTACTACCTCTCTACTGTGTGTCGTTTTCACCCAGTGTATGGTCACTGAGTTGTCACTTTCCCTTACGATTTCACAGATGTGGGTCCCACTGTGTGACATCTGCTTAGATTCCTCATGGACTAGAGCTGTGTGACATAGGTATGTTGACATTAAACTTGAAAGAACATTTTGGGGGTCATTTTGACCCTGGCGGTACGGGACCGCCAGGGCTAAAACGACGGAAGCACCGCCAACAGGCTGGCCGTGATCCCCGCTGGGCCGGCGGGCGGAAACCAGGTTTCCGCCCGCCGGCCTAGCGGGGTCTCCAAATGGCCGCGGCAGGGGTGCAATGGCGGCCGCATGGCGGTCAGATCTTGGCGCCAAGGTCGTAATGACTGCCTTTGTCACTGTAATTGCTAATACACTATTTCGAAATCACAGACAGACTCCAGATTGTTTTGTGCTTTAAGGGTGTTTATTTAAGTGCTCAATATTGGAGGGGGTAGTGAAATGGTAAGGGGTGATGGCGGAGGAATGTCCATGGCAGAGTCCAGTCTATTAGTCTCACAGGTGCATTGCCTATTTGGGCATAGGAAGTGGAGCTGGGGCAGTTTCAGTATGGACAGGGTGACAAAGTGGGACAGTAGGATGACAATCAGGGTGGTCTCATTTCTTGTCGGGGGTCTTGGCATAGTGCTCTGTCTTTCTCCTGGATCTCAGGGACCGTTTGCGGGGTGGTTCTCCCTCTGCAGGGGGTGGGGTGCTGGTGTGGTGGTCCTGTGGCGGTGCCTCCTGTCCACTAGCACCGGCAGAGTCCCTTCTAGTGTCAGGGGCCCATTGTAGTGCCACAGTGTCCCTCCTGGTGTTCACAAGTTCCTTCAGCACCCCTACGATGGTGCCCAGAGTGGAGCTGATGGTTCTGAGTTCCTCCCTGAAGCCCATATACTGTTCCTCCTGCAGGTGCTGGGTCTCCTGAAACTTGGCCAGTACCGTTGCCATCATCTCCTGGGAGTGGTGGTAGGCTCCCATGATGGAGGAGAGGGCCTCGTGGAGAGTGGGTTCCCTTGGCCAGTTCGCCTCCTGTCGCACAGCAGCCCTCCCAGTTCCCCTGTGTTCCTGAGCCTCCGTTCACTGAACCGTGTGCCCACTACCACTGCCCCCAGGTCCCTGTTGTTGTTGGGGTGGTGGGTTATCCTGGGTTCCCTGTAGTGCTGGACACACAGCTCATTGACGTGTCCTGGAACCGGAGGTATGGGCCCGCTGGGTGGGTGCTGTGCTGGTGTTTCCAGAGGGTGGAAGGACTGTAGTGGCCTATGACTGGGTGATGGGAACCGACTGTCCCGAGGTCCCCGATGGGCCGGGCTGGTCATCTAGATCCAGTTGGAAAGAGGTGCTGTCATCACTGTGGGCCTCTTCTGTTGGTGGTGTGGACATGTGTGGACCCTCCTGTCCGGTGACGTTGGGTAGGGGTCCTGCAGGGGTATAAAAGGATGGTTATTACATCTGTGTGTGGCATGGTGTGCAATGGGTGGGTGACCGTGTACCCCAGTGCATGCATTCCTGTGTGACACCTTGTGTGAGGATGGTTTAGGGGGTTGTATGGGTATGTGCAGTGGGCATGCTTTAGTGATGGGTGTCCATGCTTTGTTGTTGCATGCAGGGCTTGGTGTTGGGATGGGTGGTTTGTGATACTGGGACATATGTGAGGAGTTGGGGTGCTGGGGTGAGGGTGAGGGTGGGGGTATGTGATAGCATGCAGGTACGGTGGGGGTTGTAATAGTTAAGACTTGACTTACCAGAGTCCATTCCTCCACCTACTCCTGCGAGGCCCTCAAGATGCAGAATCTCCAAGACCTGCTCTTCCCATGTTGTTATTTGTGGGGGAGGAGGTGGGGGTCCGCCGCCAGTCCGCTGAACCGCCAGGTGGTGTCTTGAGACCATGGAACGCACCTTCCCCCTTAGGTCGTTCCACCTCTTCCTGATGTCCTCCCGATTTCTTGGGTGCTGTCCCACTGCGTTGACCCTGTCCACTATTCTTCGTCATAGCTCCATCTTCCTTGCAAAGGAGGTGTGCTGCACCTGTGATCCGAATAGCTGTGGCTCTACCCTGAGCTCCTCCTCCGAGAACCTGGGGTGTCTTTGCCGTGCCATTGGGTGGTGTAGGTGATGTGTGGGGTGGAGTGTGTGGTGATATGTGTGCTGATATGTAGTGGTGTGTTGTGTGAGGTGCATGGAAGTTCTGTGGGTGATGGTGTTGTGTTCCTGTGGATGCTGTTGTTCTTGCTGGTGCTCTCTCTCTGACCTTCTCTTGGTAGTTGTGGTCGTAGGGGTTTGTGGGTGATGTGGGTGTGTGTTTTATATTGTATTGGGTGTGTGGGAGTGGTGTGTGTATGTGTATCAGGTGTGTGTATTTTGAATTGTCCAATGTGGATGCGTTTTGTAAGAGTGTGTGTATTTTGAGCGCGGCAGTGTGTACCGCCAATGGAATACCGCGGTTGAAAGACCGCCGCGTGGATTCGTGTGTCGTGATAGCGCGTATTTCTGTTGCCGTGACGGTGGAGGTTTTGTTTTCGCCAGTTTATCACTGACCTTTGGTGTGGCGGACTTTTGTGGGTGTCTGAATTTTGGCGGATTCCGAAATGTGGGTCATAATAGCTGTGGCGGAATTCTGCGGCCGCAGCGGTGCGTTGGCGGTCTTCTGCACGGCGGTATGCGGCTTTTACCGCCAATGTTGTAATGACCGCCTTACTGTCCATTTCCAGCTAAGTAGTTCAACAGGGCAATTGTATTTCTCCTGCAAGCTTCTAGAGTATTTGATACCACTAACAGGTGGTCAATATTCATTATCAGGACTGAGTGGTAGGACATTTTCAGGGAATCCACATTCTTTTTCAAGATCTAGTTAAAAATTGATGGGCTCTAGTATACCCTTGTGGGACTCAGCACCCTGCAAATCATGACTGCCAAACCGAAACACAAAGAGAAACTGGCTCTCCTCATGCAACGTTATGGAGAAAAATGCTTGGCACAGGTCAGTCACAGTGAACCACTCACCGTCACATGGAACTTGAAACAAAATCACTGCTGGATTTGGTACCACGGGAGAACAAGGAACAGCTATTTCATTTACTGTTCTAAGATCCTGGACTATGTGGTACTTTCCACTGGGTTTTCACTGTCCCATAATGGGAGAGCCACATGGACTTCCCTTTATCTCTCTTAAAATTTCATATTCTATCATGGATTCAATCAATGGAGTAATTTCTGCAATTGTTTTGGGTGTCATGTTATATTGGGGGATTCTAAGATACACATCATTTGGTTTCACAGTGATCTTGACAGGCTCAATACCTTTGATGAGTCCTATCTCCTTTCCTGAAAAGTCCCAGACTTAATGGGACATAGTATCTCTCAAATCTGCGGGTGAATCATACAAAGGAAACAATGGATACTTGGAGTTTGATTCACAATTTTGAATGCTACATTCTCATCATTGGTATGGATTTCTATACCTCTTGGAGTGCAACAGATGGAACAATTTAACTTGCATAGCAGGTCACATCCAAGCAAGCTCACAGGACTCAAACCACACAAAACACACCACAAGTTGGTGCTCAAGGAACCTATTTTTACAGGGACAGCTTCTGTCACATGTTGGTCAACTGCTGATTTGCAACTCCTACAACTTGAATATTTTCTCCTGAAATGGGTAAGCTGGGAACACCTGCTATTCTTACAGTAGAGCGAGTTGCACCTATGCCAGCCAAAAATAACACATGGTGGCCATTCACGCCCCCATCAACGTATGGACCACATGATCTAC
This sequence comes from Pleurodeles waltl, assembly GCF_031143425.1. Lineage (NCBI taxonomy): Eukaryota > Metazoa > Chordata > Amphibia > Caudata > Salamandridae > Pleurodeles > Pleurodeles waltl. The sequence goes on along the minus strand of NC_090448.1, from coordinate 579,765,465 downwards.
CTCTAAGCATGCTCCAAGCACGCATTCCTCTTCTTCTTTCAGGCACCATAATTGGAAAATATCTAAAAAATCCTCATCACTCAGACCAATTAGGGGAAACTGAGTTGACATTTGGTTAGAATTTACATTTGTGACTTGGTTCAAATTCTGTCGAGGTGCATTTGACTGTTGTTGAAGCATCAGAGCTTGTGGAACTTGAATCTATTATCTTTAGGACACATTTGAATTTTGTGCTTGAGGTCTCTGCACTTGCTGCACCTGAGCCTGATTATTTCCCTGCACTTGCACAAATCCACTATTCTGCATCTGATTATTATTCACATTATGGGGACACTCCCTGTTCCATTGGCCCACTTTGCAGCATATGTGACATGGATTAATTCTCTTTAAAGTCATAACATCCAAATCTACATTTGGATCAAAAGAAATGCCTCTTCCCCTACCTTGCTGCTGAAAAACATTACTCCTTGCAATATTAGGGTTCCCTTCTGATAGCCTCCCTGTATTCCGCTAGTTTTCCCTGCAAACTGTGGATTCTGATTTCTTTGTGCAGCCTTCAATTGCATCATCATTAACTTCTCCTTCATTTTTTGTGCTTCAAATACAATTCGTCACTGCAATATTTTGCACATCATAGGGTCTCATCAATCGGTTTGCTCTGCCAACAAATCAAATGCTGCTGAGTGATGGTATTCAATCCCTATACAAACCTAAACACAAAATGACCAATAGCATTTGCCTCTATGGTCTCAGAACCACTGAAATGCTTGAAAGCCTGCAACAATCTCTCATAAAAGAAATGTATCAATTCTTTAGGCTCCTGAGTCATTCTGTCAATTCGCAGCCAATCAATATCTTTGGGGGACACCTTTTCTTTCAAAAAACTCAATCACCTTCTGATACTTTTTCATCACCTTTTCAAATGGTGCATTTGTCACTGGATCTCTTGGAGGTTCCCTATCAGACCAATCAATAGCAAGTGTGCATTAAGTCCCCAAGTCACTCAGAACCACAATGTCAAACAATGTGTTCAAATATTTCCACAAACATTTGGAAAGTTTAACAAATCTTTCAGTCTGCCTGTACAGTTCTAGAGATTTCTCTCTCAATTTCTGGAAATCATTTGTGAATGACAAAATATCACTCCTACTCCAAGGTACATGAACATATTCTCCACCAGGAACTGCTCTCATAGGAAACATCTTTAAATCATCCTCACTCTGATCTGCTTCAGTAAGAGGCAGATCGGTTCTCACTTTTTTTATCCTTCTTCTTTACCCATCGTCCTTCCCACTTGTCTAATGCACCCCATTTTCGTATGTAACAAATTAATTCTCTAATTTTCAATCTTGTTCCAGAAGTTCACATGTTCACAATGTCCTTGTCACTGAAATCGAGACGATAACTCTTCTTGAAGGAATTCAAATTTTCCAAATTAACATCATATTTCTAAGCTAATTCCTCATAAGCGTGCCCTGCACGTTTTGTAATGTCTTTGCACACAAACAGCAGTTCATCCTCTCTGTAAATGTCTAGCTGGACCGTGTCTATTTGTCCTAATATCATCTCATTTAAATACTAATCTCAATCTTGGCACATCTAGTGGTCTCTCTCTTTCTCTCTAGGGTTTCTACTTTATTTCCACTGCAATCCGTGCTTCCTGTCACATTTGTAGCATTCAGACTATTTAGCCAATCACTCAATTCCTGGTCATTAAAACCTTGTAAACTTATTGGAGGATTCAACAGAACTTCTGCTTTTGAAGAACTCAAATGTGCCTGATCTGGGGTATTCCCAAAATAAATTTATGGTGAGGATATCTAAGGAAACCTCGCATCAGGAGTGAATCCTGTCTGCCTTGTGAGAGTCGGGTCTGAAATGCGTGTAGGGGTCAATGGGGTCTGAACTGAAAGAATTCTTTCTAATTCTGAACCACTTGAGCTAACAAACCCTTGGGCATTTGTTGGTAAAGGAACAATCAGGACAACTGGGGTATTCAGAACATTATGAACATTTGAAACGCTCGAAACATTTGGAACTTTTAATGCATGTGCATTATTTCCTGTCATACCTGAGCCATATAATGGAACAACCGGACCTATTGTTACTGGAACTGTTAATGCATCTGGATTAGTGTAATTCATTGTATTTGAAGAAACTATCAACCCTAAGCTTTGTCCTGTCAAATTAGTGTGTAAACCCTGTCCTGTCTGATTTGGACTAAAACTCTGTCTTACCGAGTTCAAATTTATACTTTGTGCTATCTGATTCATGCTCTGTTCAATGGGTGCAGTAGGTAAATCCAAGGTCACATTTCTCGATGTCTCACCTGACACTCCTGTCTGCTCAGAAATGTATTGAAACAGAGGATTTACAGCAACTGATTTATAAAATCATCATTTGAATCACTCTCATAGGTTTCAATCTTTTTCTCTCTCTGTCTCAGGGATGTGGAAATGCCCAGGGCATATTGTTTGGAGTCAAGGACAACAAGTTTTCAAGTTTATTTTGTCCTTGGGACAAGTAGGCTCAACCCCTGCATCACAAACCCTTTGGCTCCTAGTTTATAGAGAAGGGAACTGTCTGCAGTTGAGGTCATATGCATATCCATAGCTAATGCTGATCGAACTTATATTTATGGTTCATAAATGAAAAGCCTTCCTTATTAGGGTGAGCACTGAAAATAAAAGGTTTAAGGTCACACTGCACTATTGACAGTGGTTGCAGTAAAAGAAAAAATTTACACACATTTGAAAAGTTTAACAATATGAGCTAAGTATAATGCTCCAAGAATGCTCTCTGATTAGATGCAAACGTTTGCAGAAGCTTGTAAGCAAGAGTGATGATTCTTTGCTTTGAAAATAAAATGTACAGAAAAAAATGCAAATAGGAAAAGGAATGTTTCGCTACTATGAAATTGTAGGTGCTGTTTCATTGAAACATCATTTAGTAAAATGTGTTGATGCATGCTAGTATTTCATGAAATATTCCTAATGGAAAATCAATGTAACCATTTTCAGCAAGATTATGGGACGCATGAAAATAAACAAGCACTGGCAAAGCCAACCAATCTGACATTTTTTTGTGAGTCTTTTGGTTTCGTCAATGTGTTTCTTGCTTTGACATGACATTTGTAACACTTTATTGTGGTGGAAGCTGCCAGCCCCTCACCATTGTAACAAACACTGGCAAAAAGAAAAAAATGTTTGTTTGGTCTCAAAAAGCACACACTGCCACTAGTGGCGTAACAAAGGCCCTGCAGCCCCCCTCCAGGGGGCCCCTCAGCACAGCACCTGCCCTGAGCGAGTCAGGAGTGGGGGGCCTCCATGTTCTTTGCAGTGGGGGCTCCTCCAGTTTCGTTATGCCACTGATTGCCACAGTAGTTCCTGGCACTGAACAAAACTTCTTTGTGTGCCAGGATGATCCTTGTGAAAGAGCAGAATGTGATCACTCACAGAAAAGTCAGCCGATAGAAAGGGAGAGAAACAGAAGTGTAATAAAAACAAAATGTCTTTGTTAATGCCAAACCTAATTAGGGACCAAGGCCCAGATTTATACTCTGTTTGCACTGAATTAGCGTCATTTTTTTATGCTAATTTCAACGCAAACTTAACTCCATATTTATATTTTGCCGCTAGGCTAGTCAGTTTTTGGATGCATGAACCTACCTTGAGTCAATGAGATGCAAGGTAGGCGTTCTCATCCAAAAAATGACTCTAAAGCCCTAGCGCCATATTTATCATCCTGTGCAAAAATGGTGCATGGGGGGAAGGTGCACCTAAATAATGTTGCTAAGCCTGCTTAGCGCCATTATTTAACACCTGGGTCAGGTCAGGCATTAGGGGACCTGTGGACCCATTTCCATTCCCTAACACCATGGAAAGAGCCCACAAGTCCCCTCCCAAAGCCCCAGTAACACACCCACCCACACCAGAGGGACACCACAGGATGGGGGACCCCATCCCAGGTAAGTATAGGTAAGTAGAGGTAAGTATTTTCAAACTTTTTTTAAAGTGCCATTGGGGGCCCTGGGGCACTGTGTGCAATGGCCATGTCCAGGAAACCCTTGTCTCCTGTGCTGGCCATTGGGGTTGTGGGCATGACTCCTGTCTTCTATAAGACAAGAGTCATGTGGTATGGATGGTTTTGCATCAAGAAATGACGCTAGGCTGGTTAGAGTCATCCAGCTAACGTAATTTTCCATGACATTAGCCCACCCTTTGTGCCAGCTTGCACCACTCCATTAATTTGTCACCCGGCTGGTGTCCTGGAATGCCACAAGCAGGCGCTATACTTTTTGACACAAAACTGCGCAAACGCAGTTGTGCATCACAAAGTATAAATCTGCACCCCAATTTCTTAAATAAAGGGCACCCATGGTATATGTCTTCGAATTAGTGGCTTTCATGAATTCACAAGAACGTACAGAAGTAGACCAGGAAATTGTACTCCTAGAAAATATAGTTGAACTGTATTTTAGGAAGAGCAAATATGCATGTGTATATTTGTTCATGTGAATATCTGTTGAGCGTTTACAAGTTCACTTTCCCTCCAACCACTTTTTTCCCAACCCTGGAAGAACTTCTACTTCTGCCATTGTCAGGAGTTAATTTCCAACCTTTCTCATTATGGGAAAAGATTAGAGAATAGCTGGTGAAAGTCCCTAAGACATGCAAGTTATGTTTGCAGACTCAAAGGCATTCCAACCCTGAAACTATTGCTTACTGTTTCCTCCAGCCCCAGTATGTAGATCTGCGGAAAGGTGGCCAAATGAGTGTAGGAAGTTGGCTCTGTATGCACTATTTCAAAGTAAGGAATAGTATGCACAGAGTCCAAGAGTTCCCCTTAGAGGTAAGATAGTGGCAAAAAGAGATAATACTAATGCTCTATTTTGTGGTAGTGTGGTCGAGCAATAGGCTTATCCAAGGAGTAGTGTTAAGCATTTGTTGTACATACACATAGACAATAAATGAGGTACACACACTCAGAGACAAATCCAGCCAATGGGTTTTTATATAGAAAAATATCTTTTCTTAGTTTATTTTAAGAACCACAGGTTCAAATTCTACATGTAATATCTCATTCGAAAGGTATTGCAGGTAAGTACTTTAGGAACTTCAAATCATCAAAATTGCATGTATACTTTTCAAGTTATTCACAAATAGCTGTTTTAAAAGTGGACGCAGTGCAATTTTCACAGTTCCTAGGGGAGGTAAGTATTTGTTAGGTTAACCAGGTAAGTAAGACACTTACAGGGCTTAGTTCTTGGTCCAAGGTAGCCCACCGTTGGGGGTTCAGAGCAACCCCAAAGTCACCACACCAGCAGCTCAGGGCCGGTCAGGTGCAGAGTTCAAAGTGGTGCCCAAAACGCATAGGCTAGAATGGAGAGAAGGGGGTGCCCCGGTTCCGGTCTGCTTGCAGGTAAGTACCCGCGTCTTCGGAGGGCAGACCAGGGGGGTTTTGTAGGGCACCGGGGGGGACACAAGCCCACACAGGAATTTCACCCTCAGCAGCGCGGGGGCGGCCGGGTGCAGTGTAGAAACAAGCGTCGGGTTTGTAATGGAAGTCAATGGGAGATCTCGGGATCTCTTCAGCGCTGCAGGCAGGCAAGGGGGGGGTTCCTCGGGGAAACCTCCACTTGGTCAAGGGAGAGGGACTCCTGGGGGTCACTCCTCCAGTGAAAGTCCGGTCCTTCAGGTCCTGGGGGCTGCGGGTGCAGGGTCTCTCCCAGGTGTCGGGACTTGGGACTCAAAGAGTCGCGGTCAGGGGAAGCCTCGGGGTTCCCTCTGCAGGCGGCGCTGTGGGGGCTCAGGGGGGACAGGTTTTGGTACTCACAGTAGCAGAGTAGTCCTGGGGTCCCTCCTGAGGTGTTGGATCGCCACCAGCCGAGTCGGGGTCGCCGGGTGCAGTGTTGCAAGTCTCACGCCTTTTGCGGGGAGCTTGCAGGGTTCTTTAAAGCTGCTGGAAACAAAGTTGCAGCTTTTCTTGGAGCAGGTCCGCTGTCCTCGGGAGTTTCTTGTCTTTTCGAAGCAGGGGCAGTCCTCAGAGGATGTCGAGGTCGCTGGTCCCTTTGGAAGGCGTCGCTGGAGCAGGATCTTTGGAAGGCAGGAGACAGGCCGGTGAGTTTCTGGAGCCAAGGCAGTAGTCGTCTTCTGGTCTTCCTCTGCAGGGGTTTTCAGCTAGGCAGTCCTTCTTCTTGTAGTTGCAGGAATCTAATTTTCTAGGGTTCAGGGTAGCCCTTAAATACTAAATTTAAGGGCGTGTTTAGGTCTGGGGGGTTAGTAGCCAATGGCTACTAGCCCTGAGGGTGGGTACACCCTCTTTGTGCCTCCTCCCAAGGGGAGGGGGTCACAATCCTAACCCTATTGGGGGAATCCTCCATCTGCAAGATGGAGGATTTCTAAAAGTCAGAGTCACCTCAGCTCAGGACACCTTAGGGGCTGTCCTGACTGGTCAGTGACTCCTCCTTGTTGCTTTCTTTGTTCCCTCCAGCCTTGCCGCCAAAAGTGGGGGCCGTGGCCGGAGGGGGCGGGCAACTCCACTAAGCTGGAGTGCCCTGCTGGGCTGTGACAAAGGGGTGAGCCTTTGAGGCTCACCGCCAGGTGTTACAGCTCCTGCCTGGGGGAGGTGTTAGCATCTCCACCCAGTGCAGGCTTTGTTACTGGCCTCAGAGTGACAAAGGCACTCTCCCCATGGGGCCAGCAACATGTCTCTAGTGTGGCAGGCTGCTGGAACTAGTCAGCCTACACAGACAGTCGGTTAAGTTTCAGGGGGCACCTCTAAGGTGCCCTCTGTGGTGTATTTTACAATAAAATGTACACTGGCATCAGTGTGCATTTATTGTGCTGAGAAGTTTGATACCAAACTTCCCAGTTTTCAGTGTAGCCATTATGGTGCTGTGGAGTTCGTGTTTGACAGACTCCCAGACCATATACTCTTATGGCTACCCTGTACTTACAATGTCTAAGGTTTTGTTTAGACACTGTAGGGGTACCATGCTCATGCACTGGTACCCTCACCTATGGTATAGTGCACCCTGCCTTAGGGCTGTAAGGCCTGCTAGAGGGGTGTCTTACCTATACTGCATAGGCAGTGAGAGGCTGGCATGGCACCCTGAGGGGAGTGCCATGTCGACTTACTCGTTTTGTTCTCACTAGCACACACAAGCTGGCAAGCAGTGTGTCTGTGCTGAGTGAGAGGTCTCCAGGGTGGCATAAGACATGCTGCAGCCCTTAGAGACCTTCCTTGGCATCAGGGCCCTTGGTACTAGAAGTACCAGTTACAAGGGACTTATCTGGATGCCAGGGTCTGCCAATTGTGGATACAAAAGTACAGGTTAGGGAAAGAACACTGGTGCTGGGGCCTGGTTAGCAGGCCTCAGCACACTTTCAATTGTAAACATAGCATCAGCAAAGGCAAAAAGTCAGGGGGCAACCATGCCAAGGAGGCATTTCCTTACAATGAGGAAATTGCTATAGTAGGGATTGAAATTGCACATATTCAAGCCCTACTATAGTAGAAGCCCTGGCATGATCAGAGAGGTTATTATCAGAGCTCCTACATAATGAGATTGCTGCCATAATTCGTTGCTGCACTACATGACACCAAAGGCACAACTAGATTTTTTTACAGGACAAGTAAATTTAATCAGCCTGCCCCATGGACAAGTAGATATTTTATTAAATTCCACACCCCTGTCTGTTCTGCTTTTCTGTCTTTTTCTGTCTTTTTCTTTCCTTTTGGTTTAGTGCTTTCTCCTTCTTCACTTGCTAAAACAGAATATAATCTAGTTCCCTCTATTATGTCTGCTCTCCAACCTGTCTGTTGATTATCCCATCACGCCCCTGCAACAGTTCTTATTGCTTTCTTTACTCTGCCCTCATACTTCTCTTTCTGTCTCTGATGAGCTATGTGTTCTCATGTATTAACAACTTCAAATTGTGCAGGTCTCAGAGGCGGTTTCATCTCATATCAAATTTGCCTCAGGTTCTCAATAATTCTCAAATTAAATGTTCCATAGCATGGAAATGCTAATACAACTTCTTTCTTAGTAACTTTGTGCCATTGCTCAAGGCACAAACATTCATGAAGACCTATGTTGGACAATATATAATGGCCTAGAGTACCTTTGTGTGGAATCTCTATTCTCTCTCCTACTGGGATGAATACATCACATTTGAAAACTCTGCAAAACACTTCACAAACATCACACTTCACCACAATCTTAAGCCAAAGCAACGTAAAGTGCAAACCCTATTTATAGGAAAATGCCCCTTTATGTATGGTCACCTCCTCACTTTTTGCCCCAATGCTGATGTGTATGACTCTGTTAGTGCACTGAAAACCAGCTAACCAGGTCCAGTGACCATGCTCTCTCCCTAAATTGAGTTGCCAACCTGGTAATTCCCTGACTTGGAAAGACTTTACTCCCTTATAAGCCCCTAGTAAATGGTACCCAGAGTACCTAGGGCATAGGTGGTAAAAGGGTCCTCAGGTGTGCAGGACGAGTATGTGCCACCCTAGATGACCCACACAAATTGCTGATGCCAGGCCTGCCTTTGCAGACTGCCAGAGCGGTGTAAACTGCTCGAGTTCAACTGTGCACTAAACATGAGTGACACAGTGCCATGCACTGCCTTACATATATGTGAGATACCCCTAAGGAAGGCCTCTGCCGTCCAGGAGGCAGGGTGCATTATATTTAAATTGCAGGCATATAAGCACAAGCTTATATGTCTCTATAGTGTCCTTTCCATCCAAGTACACTATAAGTGCAGGCCGGTCCATAGGATAACATGGGACTCAAGACCAGGCAGACCGGGGATGCTAGTTACATTATGGTACTGCCTAGATATGTTGAGTTTGGTGTCAAACAGCATGCCTTTCCTCCCCCAATACAAATCTAGGGTCGGAGGATGTCCAACATGCACCCAGATGGCACACTAGAGGTCGCCTACCTGTTTGTTAACCCTTTTTGTGCTCTGGCTGGTAGGCCTGTGATTTTTCCTATGCTTGCTGCCACTGAGACAGGTTTCTGTCATGCAGTGTGAGTGCTCTCAGGATTTAGAAATGAACACTGAGGCAGGAAGGATGTCACACTTTCCGCCTCCCTAGCTGGGCTAGTGAATAGAGCCATCAGGGTGGTGAGCTTCAAAGGCTTCACCGCCCTGATAGCCATCTGTGCTGCCCCCTAGCTGAGGAAACAGTCCTCCCCCTCCCTCCAGCACATTTGCTTGTGGTCAGATGGGAAATTAGGTATGCAGGATGTTGCACACCCCCAGCAGGCTGACCACAACTCTAGGGTGAGCAGCCCAGTCTGTTCACTAAGAGGCAGATCTAAGAGCCCCTAGCACCTCCTTTTTTTATGCTAATATGGCCCAACAAGGCCAAAATCGCAGCACCAAATTTACAAAGTGGCAAAATGCATGCTTTGCACCACTTTGTAACCCTTTGTACTACGTTATGCCTGCACCAGGCATAATGTATGCAAAGGGGGCATTCTCCCGATAGGGGGGCCGTAAAAATAGCTCAAAGAAATAGAAGAGATTTTTTTTGTGTCATTTTTTTCAGCACTTTTAACACCTGCTCAGAGTAGACGTTAAAAGGAGGTTCCGATTGGTATAATGGGCCTTTGGGTGTTTCTAATCCTGCAAAACTCCGAACTAGCATAAACAATATTGAAGCTAGTTCCCTAACTACCGCCATGGTGAGCCTTATCTTAGATACGGCGCACACATGGTGGCGTTAGGCAGGCGCTAAGGGTCCCAAGAAAAATGGCACTCCACTGGGTGCAGGGCCACTTTGCTTAAATCAGGCCCTACCTTTTGATTTCTACCATCCTAAAAGTGGCAAAATAGAGGGTTCTGGGTAGATAAAGGTGACCTACCCCTCCGGATGTGGTCACCTCAGGGATGGATTAGCTGTAGCAGCTAGCTGCCCACTGCCCACTAGTCTCCACACTCCTAACTCCCCTAAATCCAGGATTTAAGGGACACCCCTGACACCAGAACCTCAGTTCTGATCGACCATCTTCAAAGAAGGACGAGGAGGAGATCTGCATCACTGACAACCAGACTTTGTCCCCTGCACCAAGGCATAAGAGGGATACTCTGTCCCTGAGGCAACAGACCCTGGCTGAAACTTGACACTCAAAACAGGAGGGACTCTTGTGGAAGCCAGACACACCCTCAGGCTCCCCTGGACTAGTGGCACTAGTCCCCTGCAAACTGCAGGTAAAAACACTTGCAAGATCTGAAGTTTCACTGGCCATCAGTTTTGGTTCAATGACAGCCAGGTGGTCCATATCTTCTGGAAGAGGTAGTCTTGTCTGCCTTCAGATTTCAGGCCACAACACCACTCCCCTGGAATATCTGAAGTTCCAAAGGATTTTTGCACCTTTACCTCTGCATAGTTTTGTTGGTTGCCAGTCCGGTAACTAACCCCCACACTCGACGCTGCAAGTGCAGGGCAAATCATGCAGCCTGCACCCAACATCTGCAACCCACCCCAGCTGAGATTCTGCATGTCTTTGTCAACACCGTTGGGTAAGCGGTAAAAGCAGCCCCAGCGCGGATCCCATTTAGCACCACGGACAGCCAGAACAACTCTGCATCCGGATGCCACGCAGATGGACCAGGCAGAAGTGAATTGACTGTTGTGGCCTCGACCCAGAACTCACACATCCTTAGCCCTAGAAGGGTTCTCTGCAACTCAACCTCCAAGTGTTCTTTTGTCAACAGTAGATCCCTGCCATTGACTTCAATGTGAATCCCTTTCAGCAACAAAGACAGCCAGGACAACTCTGCACCTGGACGCCAAAGGCCAGGTAAAACTACACTGACTGTTGTGATCTGGTCCTAGGGACTGCACAAACTTAACCCCAAAAGGGTTCCACGCAACTCGCTTTCCAAGTATTGTTGTGCAACTTGTGATATTTCCACATAGAATTCAATGCAGTGTTTAAATGCCAGTTCTGCTTTGATTTAATTTTGCTTCTAAATTCTATTACTCTGGTTATACGGATTCCATTCTGTTCATTTTGGTGTCTAAATTATGATAACAAATAGGCTCTATTTTTATAAATTGGTGTTTGACTTATTTTGAGTCATGTCAATTACATATTGTCCATGTTGGTGCTCTGAAATGCTTAACACATGTTCCACTAAGTTAAGCCTGACTGCTCTTTGCGACATTACCAGGACTGAGCTATGGATTTAATATTGTGAATCCAAGCACCATCTCTTGGGTATTGTGAGAGTATTACATGGAGAGGACTATACCCCACACCACATAATACTCCACTTTCCTACACTATTAATACTCACACATCTGCTGCAAAAGAACAACACTGGAATCCTTTAATCCTCCGAATGAACCATGGGATCAGAATTTGGGCTTGGTCTGGACAATTTCATTGTACGGCTCCCTAAGTCCTTCATATTATCTCTCTATCGCAGTCTCTCAATTACTATCTCCACCTTTGAGTGAAAACAGACCTCTGCTTCCAGATTTGATAGAGCATTTTTGGTATGCTCTAATCTTTTCACCCTAAGCAGGTGGTAAGAGAGTTTAACATCACAATCAGCCAACATTTAACTTACATTATGACCAATTTGGCCACACAAGCAAAACCCAAATCAGAAATATAGTTAAAGGGTTTTATCACAAGTTAATACTCAGGTTAATGCAGACAATTCTCAAAACAAAACTATAAACACACAGTATTACCATAGGGTAACCAAAGCAGTGGAGAACATTTAAGCAGACTAACATGAGACAAACTAAACATTCAGTAAGTGCAATACAAAATGTAAATAGCAAGACTTGATGCTCGGAAAATAAATGTTATCCAACTTGTCTAAGCATTAGTGCAAACTGAAATCTTCGAAATAGCTTGCTAAACAATGGGAAACCTTCAAAGTCAAAAAGTCACTTAGGCCCTCATTTTGATGTTGGTGGTCTCAAAGCAAGTCTGCCAAAGCCACGGGTGCCAGAAGACCATACTGGTGGTTTTCTGCCCGCCATAATATGGTCACTGCCAGATTTCTGCCACATTTAGGGCTGAAATCCAGCAGTAACCATGCTGGAGGTCGAGGCACTGGCACCGCCGCTCCAGAAGGACACCGCCAGCCGTATTTTTACCAAACAGATGGCCTGGCAGTGCCCTGCTGGCGGGGCGCTACTGGTGGTAGCAGCGCCCCTTCCCGTTCCCTGCCAGATGACCTCCTCGCCAGACAAGGTAAGTTGGGCGTCCAACAGGGGAGGGGGGTATTTTGGTGGGGGGTGTTGTGTGTTTGTGTATGCGTGTGTGGTGTCTGTGTGTTTGAATGTGTGTGAGTATGTTAGTGTGAATGCGTGTGAGTATGTCAGTGTGAATGTGTGTCTGGAAGTGGTGGTGAATGGGTATGTGCGTGTGGGTGTGTGTGTGCATGAGTGAGGGGTGTGGGGGCGCTGTTACTCTAGGGAGAGTGGGGGGGTCAGGTGATTGCTGGAGGGGTAGGGGAGCCATCTACAGGTGACAAGGAAGGAATTTCCTGTCACCGGTAGCCCTACTGTCATGGTTTTTGTGGAGGTGATACCACTGCGGAAAATATGGTGGTAGGCTGGCTCATTATACTGCCGGCGGTCTTGTGTGGACCGCCGGGTTGGAGATGCACATCTCCGGCCCGGCGGTTCATACCGCCATTGCGCCACTTTGTAAACCCTTGCACCACATGATGTCTGTGCCATGCATAATGTATGCAAGGGGGGTATTCCAGCATTAGCAGGCCCAGAAAGATGGTGCAGTGGAATCTATGTGATTCCACTGCGCCATTTCTAGCATCATTTTTAATGCCTGCCTAAAACAGGTGTTAAAATGAGGCTCCCATTGTTTTCAATGGGCCTCCTGTCACTTTGCAGGATCAGCGTCAATATTTTTGGTGCTAATCTTGCAAAGCACCAAACTAGCTTCAAAATTTATGACGCTAGTTCCCTAACGTGCGCCATGGTGCTCCGTATCATAAATATTGTTCACAGTGTTACGGGGGCGCAATTGGGCGCAAGAAAAGTGGTGCATCATGATATGATACACTACTTTTCAAAAATTTGCCCCTAAGTCTTCTCAGAAAGCACTACGAAAGTGTGAGACAAGGGCAAAGAGGTCTGTACCTCAAAGTCCAAGGGATATCTCATCCTGCAACTACTGAAAATGGTAAGATAAAGTCCACAATGAACTATGATTTGTCCATTGGTAACTCCATATGGATCGAAAGATTTCAATTGTCCACTCACAGCACATCATACGACAGACCATCCAGGCATCTTTGCTCTCCTGTACGACTTGGCAACAATTTATGAATGTCTAATCTTTACGTTCTCTGTTTCTCTGTGTACCATCCTCAAGGTTACTTACTCAGGTTCTCTATGAATAAGACTATAGGACATCTATTTCCAAACTAACATTTCATGTGAACAAAATCTGAAAGAAACAACATGTTAGCAAAAATGAGACAACTTTCTCACATTATGAGAGGCTGGGGCCTAGCAGGTCTTATCACAATTTAACTAAAGCAGGATTAAAATGGCACACTTTATCCATGTTAAACAAACACATTTAATCAATTCCGTAATAAATTCATCCTTAATAACTCTTCTTTAATTTCATGTTACAGTGCATTGCAAAGGTGAAATAACCTGTTAATAAATGTCACTAAATATGATGAGGAACTACATTTGTCAACACTTAAAGCGTATTCATCAAGAAAATCATTATTGTTTCAATGATAACTATTTTTTTAACATCATAAGGAAACCTATGGAATCAGGTTAAATAATGATATTTTAGTTCACATGTTTATATCACAAGCATTAAAATAGTAACCTACAGCGAATCCATTTTTATGTAGACTTTTAGTGCATCATTTTACAGTTAGCTTGTTATCGATTCACTCAATATAATATCAATATGGTCATGTATAGCTCAACATTGTGACATCAAAGGTAGCAGCCAAAACTCTGCTTTACCAACATGGGCAGGAGCTATCCTCCGACTTGTGAAATATATATATACAGAGCTGTAGCCAGTAGCTTTTATTTCATTGGGCATGGACTCTAGTACTGACAACATGAAGGTTGAAGCAGCTGGGGTGGGGTTGTCTCATTGCTTGATCATTTTTGAAAACTTGCTGTAGTGCAATTTGTGTGAGAGTGGTGGATAGGGTATCTGACTAAGATACATCATGATATGCCTGCCAAGTGAACGTGTATTTCAAGGCTATCACCTTTGGCCAGTCCTGACTTTATATACTTTGCATTTTGGGAATATGTAGTTCCACGTGTCACATTTCACAGTTCCGCCGTAGCTGCCCATTGGCAAAGGGCTTGCTTATTTGCAGAAACAATTGCCCTGAAAAGAACCAATGACTGAATCTATGGGGTGACTTTACATAATGGATTTGGTAGCGCGACAGAAGCTGTGTGAAAGGAAAGGGGATGAAGTAGTGATGTTTCTGTGTGTGCATGGACTGGGAGGGCATGCTCTGGAGTACTGATGCTTGTGAGAATGCGCTGATGCATGAAATGTTGCTGTCTGTGTACTGGATAATGCCGCAAACACGCCAGAGTTCGAAAGCGGGTTTCTTGCCACCGGAATCCATGATTTCCATTTCTGGAACTTTATTCAACAAATCAGTGCCTTTTGGGAGTTTTTGTCCTAATCCTGCTGCTTATTTTTCTTGTCATCCACAATCTCACTCTCAGTTGCATGAGGTGCTTTGTATGGTGTACCTTCAAAACTGAATTTCTTTTAATCTGTGCTTTCCCTTTTCTCCCTCTCTCGCCGCTCCTGTTAAATTACCACCCTCCAGTTTTGTAGCCCACTTTTCTGCTTTACTCCCCCTTTTCTCAGTGTGCTACAGCTTCCTCGCTTCTTCTCTTTTGCCTCTCTTTCTTTTCTTCTCTTCTGTTCCCTTGTTGTGTCTCCTTTCCCTGCTTTTTCTCCTTCATAATGTCCCTTTTAACCTCCCCCCACATCTCCGTCGAGCTCACGCTTCTCTCACCTTTCTCCTGCTCTCTGCTCTTATTTTCCCTCCTCGCTCACTTTTCTCTCTTCCTTTTCTAAGTCTCCCCTTACTCTTTCCCCACCATTAACCTAGACATCCACTTGTGTTTCTTCCCTTTCCACATTCCCCCTTAATTCCCTTATTCCTGTTATAGTTTCCACTCTTTGCCCTGTCCCTAATTCTCTACTTCTTTGTTGTCCTCGCGCCTGTCTTTCCTTTCCTCTTTCCTTACTCATTCTTCTTGTCTCCTTCTTTCTCTTCTCCCCCTTTCAATGGCCTCTTACTTTCCTTTCCCTTTCTGTCCCTCATTTTTTCTTTTCTTTTTTTTCTGATTTGTTTGTCTTTTTCCCTTCTCATCCACTTTTCATAATCTCTCTCTTCACACCTTCTCTTCATTACTTTCCTACTCCTCCTTTTTTTCTTTCCCCATTATCTATCTGTGTTCCACGCAGATGCTTTGGTACAGTTTTTTCAATAGCGCATTGAAAATCTCAGATGCGTCTTGGTTCTTTTTTTTCTCTCTCCTACTCTTTCCTTTTGCTCCCTGTTTTTTTGCTTATTACTCTCTTTCCTTCTAATTTTCTTCTCCTGCTTCACACTCCCCCTCCACATTCCCTTGGGTTCCCTTTTGTTTCCGTCTCTATTTTCTCGTCATGAGCTCTCTCCGAGCTTCTCCTCCCGCTTAACCTTCTGCCCATCTCTCCCCCTGATCTCTCTCTATCTGGCTTTCCCTTCCTGTCCCTCCCTCCATCACTGGGGGAGAGCTTAGTACGACCTATTGCTTCCCTTTCCTGCCACAATGACTCTTCCACATGTGGTGCCTAATAAAGATGCTTTCTTTGTGATCTCCTGAGCCATGACACTTAAGTGAGTTTTCTCCCTTCCTCCCCTCTCCTCTTCTTCCTCCCAGAGGGGAGACCTAGTGCCTCAGGTGCTACTGGCTGTGGGGGCAGAAGGCTCCAGCTCACCCTCTTCACTAAAATGTGTGACATTGGGCAAACCAGTTTGTAGTTTGCGGCCTCAGTTTTCGGGGGTTAAGTGAATCTGATCTCTGTATACTGTGTTATATTTATTCATTTAGCACAGATCCCCTTCAAAATGTCATTTATTGGTAACGTTTTAAACTGAAGAGTTGTACTAGTGTTAGTGAACTACTGTAATACAAATGTAATGCTTCCAAAGTAGAGCAAGTGTAAGAACGCAAGAAAAGAAGCATGAGTCGAGAAACCTAGGTGGCCAGAAACAAACTAAATACAACAGCGGCAGTCATGATGATCATTTACACTAAATCCAGTGGCACTGCTACTCTCCCTGATGAAGAGTGCTTTGAAAGATGATGGAGGTGCCAGCTCCAGTGACGTGACCCAGAAGGCCTCCACAGCCAGCCCAGGACCATTAGTGAACCAGCCCAGGTCTCTTTGTGGCAGATACAATCCAGTCAGGGCACCCCAGCAACGAAGGAAGCCATAGGTCACAGCCAATCTAGGGGAGCCCTCCATGGTGACCCCAGAAAAAACCAACGACCCTGAGGGGTGACCTGGTCCTAGAGGTATCCTGGAACCATTGGCTACAGTCATGGTTGTCAACCTTTTGACTTCTGTGGACCCCCACTTTATCATTACTGGAACCCGGATGGCCCACACTGATTCATTATTGTTATGTGGGGACCCTCAGTGAGTCATTACTGGAAGCCAGAGACTCTGGCCTAAACATTGTCAATGATTTGAACCGGAAAAGAGTTCACCAAACACATACACAAATTATACATTTTATTTAATTTGCAAATATAAATAAAAAAATAAATAATTTTAATCGGAAGGTTGGAGCTTTTTAAAATTCAATTGAAGCCACACATTGACTATATTATATTCTCTTTGGTGCACCTGCACTGCTCTCACAAATCAATCTGAGGATATTAATTTAATTTTTAGCCTCCGATTTTAAATTCCTTGACATTTACAGTGCATTTTAAATGTTTCAATTGTACTTTAAGCCACTTTATTTGTAAACACTTTATTAATCTGTTCATATTATTGAATTTTCTAAAAGTTGAGGACCCCCTAAGGAGGCTTCGCGGACTCCCAGGGATCCCTGGACCACAGTTTGGGAACCACTGGGCTTCAGGCAGGACCAGGCTCCAGCAGCCAAGAAGCAGCCCTAACCCTACCAATTTCACCTGGCCCTGGGTGACAGATGGAATCAAGTCAGGGCATCCTAACAATGAAGGAAGCCAGAGGTCCCAGTCCTTCTATGGCAGCACTTCATAGAAACACAAGATGATGAATGGGGGGGGGGGGGGTCAGGTTACTAGACCATGGGGATGTCCGTAGACCTACAGATAGTGTGGAACTATAGGCTTCAAGCAGGACCAGGCTCCATTGGCACCACTGCCAGCCCATGTATGTGTAAAATGTATAAACACACACATCTGCATATACTTGTGAGTGTGTAAATATATTTAAGAATCAATGCATCATATAATATGAACTGGAGTTTGCCCCAGATGTATGTAATTTAGGACATTTTAGAGAATACATAATAAAGACATATGTAACAAAAAAGTAATATAAACATATATAATGAAAAAGGCAAGATTGAAGAGTCTCACTTTAAAAACACAAGAATTGTTTGACAATCTGTTCTGTGATGAATTTAAAAACTATATTTCGAACATAGGCAACAAATATAAAATAAAACATGCTGCCACCTAAAAGTTGCAGAAGTATGCTTCCCATAAAGATTTAAAAAATGTAGGATTGTAATAGAACAGTACAGGTGGTTCCAAGCAGGTAGGTGTACACAGAACAAGTACAGAAACACTTTTGACGCACATCAGAGAAAAAATATTCTTATTGCTGCTAATAGAATGGACTATGGGCTTTGAATCTCTGTAACCTGAAAATGCAGTGTAGAAACACTAAGATGACTTAGAAATAAGGAGAATTAATAGAAAAAATAAGTTATTTGCAAATGAAAAGATTGGTTTACCAGCCCTGGCACTGGCGTGCTTTTCTGTTTTTGGCAGATGTACATGTGATGAATGACAATACAGTCACTCAGAGGGCCAGAGAGTGAATGGTTTAAAGAGTTGAGCCACCGACCCACACTGTATACTGTGGTGGGAGCAAGCACAATGTTAATGACAATTACACAAAACAGTGGATAATAAGGTTTGACACAACCCCCTCTGTGTATGGATATATGTGTGTATCTTTTGATTAACTTTTTGATTCCATGAGGCTTACTGGCGAGATGAATGCACACCCACCTGCTCCTTTTAGATGGAATGTATGTACAAGATCATGACACTGAATCCCACACAAACGCCTTTTATACCATGGATAAACAAGAGTTTTAGTGTAGAATACTGAGCTTGGAATGATGAAATGTCTATAATTAGGTTGAGTGTGCAAGCGCTTTTCAACCTGTTGTGAGTATTCACGCTCATCTCATGCCCTTCACTTTCACTCATTCGTGGGCTTGCCTTTCAAAAATCTCTTGATGTCATTTGTAAAAGCTTTACGTTTGTCACGCCTTGGGGCGGTTTTGTTACCGCCTTGCAGGCTGGGCTTGTTACATGTATTATTGCACAATTGAAAATATACTTCAGCATGGGTGAACTATTTTTTTCATTTTTGTTTCCCCTTCATGCTCCTTGGTGGCCATGGCGCTCACAGCGCTGACAGTGCAGAACAGCAGCGCAAACTCCATCAGCGGTATTGAAGCACTGGTCACATTGTTCACACTGTTACCTAATCAGAGTCATTTCTTTTGGCTCTCCCCTTCAGCTTCATAGCTTTCACAAAAACACTTGTAATTGATAAATGCTTTACGTAAAAAGCACAGAAATCCTCAAAGTGGCTCTCCAAACACAGCGTGAGAGCCAATACTCTGCATTTGGGAAACTAACCCCATAATACTTTGCAAGCATTTTTTTACGAGACATTTTTGTCCATAACTCAGCCTGTGGTGGTCCTAGGACAATGGGATGGCCACCAAAACGTTCAGCATGACACACTCTTTCTGTGTATACCATTTCTGAGTCCCAGCACTAGGTTAGTGGAGGCTCCAAAATAATAAGCCCTCCCGCCATCAGTGTCTTTTTAAGCTTTCTCAGGGCTGAAACTTCAGTTTTATAGCTGGGAGTAGTTAATGTTTTGAGGGCCTTGTTTGTAATATTGCTGCAGTAGGCCTGCCAGACCTGAAAATTTGTAATAAATTACGCCTTTTAGGAGCTAAATATATGCTTGCACTGCATTCTGCTTTCATGTGATTATGCCCTTTAGGGGCTAACTATATGGTTACATGATCATGTTTCTTATAAATGCTATATTTATTGGGGTGACCTCTAGGGCCTGTTCTCGGCATTACAGTCAACATACTACACTATTTGCAGCACTCGGAAACTTGCCCAATAATGCTTTGCAAGCTTCTTTTACAGAACATTTTTGCCCATAACTCAGCCTGTGGTGGTCCTATGACAATGGGACCACTACCAAACCCTCAGCGTGACACACTCTTTCTGTCTAGGTTACCAATGGGACAGAGTTTGACTAGCTAAATCTACCTTTTACTCCCACATAGAAGCTACCAGAACCGGGGGTATAGTGAACTGCAGGGGAGGGGGTGGGAAAACTACCTCTTTTAATGCTCTACCCTTAGCGTCCACTTATAAATGGGAGGTGGGCAAAGAATCAAAGAATATCACACCGACTTCTGCCAGTAATTCTTCATTACTCCAAGGAATTCCACATATGGATTCCCTGAAATTCCTGAATGAAACAATGCAGATCCACTGATTTACTGCACATCCTGCAATTCTGAAGGGACTGGTAACTCATGTTATAGGCCCCACTGGAATCGCCTTCAGATTTATAATCGGCCCCTGTGTGGTAAATATTGTGTTTAAAAAAAAAAAAAATCAATTAGCATTTGGCTAAATATGCAGGACCTGCTATTAACGTGACATGGCACGACTCCTCTTAGCAAACACTTTTTAATTCTCACTCACAAACTTGGATGCATGGACTTCCCACCTCTGGGGCAGGTCACAGATCTCCTGTGCAGCCTGTCTTTGATTGATTAGATGCCAGTTTCCTAGTTGATGCAATAGGAGTTCCCTGCTTGCTTTGCTGTGTTTGATCAATGTTAGTGGTTGGGCTTAAAAATCAGTCACATTTAACTAAATATACTGAGCATAGCATTCAACTTTAATAAACTACAGTGGGTATAAAAGTTTCCAGGATGATTTGGTTATAAAAAAGAAGATTAATGACTTAGCATAAGCACTTGAGAGGTGCTACACATATTGTTTCCTGAATACAACATTGTATAGAAGAAGCTCATTTTTTAACTGTCTCATTGCATTGACATAACTTTTTGCTTCCGTCTATCCACAATAAATTCTGTCAGTACCCCCTTCCGGCAGTATTTTCCTTCTCTGTCTCATTATGCTTTTTGTGTCTTTGTGCTTTCTGTCTGTTCAGTTTCTCTAGCTCTCTAGTCCCTCAGCATCATTCAGTCTTCACTGCCTTTTTCAGTCTTGTGGTTCCCTTCCCTTCCCTCAGTGCCCTTTGTTACATTACCTCCTCATCTTCCCTTTCTTGTTCCTTCCCTCAGTGCCCTTTGTTACATTACCTCCTCATCTTTGCTTCCTTGTTCCTTTCTGAACTATGAGGAGTGAGTATGCCCATTCACCCGCCTGTCACACACTATTAAAGCTGTTTCTTTCCTTTCTATGAAAGGAAAGGTCAAAGAGTATATAGCCCCTCCTCTTCCTGCAGAATATCCTGTTTCTTTTATGTGCCCACAAACCTTATGGTTGGGCTGTGAAGGGATGCTGGGGTGCTGTTGTAGTTTTCAGATATGTGTTGTGTTCTTTTCTTTACTTTCCTACTGACTTGGACACTCTACAAGGCATGTTCATATTACCTGTGCAGCTGCACGAGCGCCACATGATCTTAATTGGAGGCTGCCAGTGCCACATGTTTTGTTGTGGCTGTGGGTGCGCCACATA
The DNA here is from genome assembly GCF_031143425.1 of Pleurodeles waltl. Taxonomy (NCBI): domain Eukaryota; kingdom Metazoa; phylum Chordata; class Amphibia; order Caudata; family Salamandridae; genus Pleurodeles; species Pleurodeles waltl. The sequence continues at coordinate 579,744,408 of NC_090448.1, read as the reverse complement.
CTGCCTTTACTGCAACATTCTTCTGGTAGCTGCTGTGTTATTTTGTAAATGAAGGTAGGTGTCCTGGGGGGTGCCGCATGGATCCGGAACATGCAGTGTTCCGGGGGCGGCTGTGGGGGCGCCGCTATGGCATGTTCATGTGGACCATTTCTGGAGAGCCATGTGCTTGTTCCTACTCAAGTCAGACAGCTGCAGCAGTGCCACATTTTTGATTAATTTGTTCGACACCTTGGAGGAGGCTGCTGAAAAGCGGGGGGAAGTTTAGGGAACTTCCCTTCTTTCTGTCCATCTTCTTCAGGGTAACCAGTCTTGCAATGCTTTGGGGGAAGTATATTGTTGGGCCCCACCTCCACGGATGGTTGCTGCTGGTGCTGCTGGGTTGTGGTTGACTGGCATTTTTTCTCAGGATTGCTCAAGGCAGTTACAGAGACTTAAGCATGGTGGCCAGAGGCTGCCCGAGGGTCCTTTTCCTCTCCTCACAGGCATTGCTCTTCTTTCTCTTCCGCTGCATATTCTCTGCTGTTGAGCATGGGGAAGCATACTCTGAAGGGCTTCTTTGCCTGCCAGGCCTCCTCGGGGATTTGTGATAGGGGTATTAGACATCACTCCCTTCCTGTTTCTGAGGCACATCTCCAAGATATGGTTAAGAAGCTGTCTGAGGCTTATAATAAGTATCAGGGAAAGACGTCACTGCTGTCTACTGACTCTTCCTCAGACTTTGCCTGGTCAGTTTCTTCTCTTTCTTCAGTTTCCTCTAGGTTTATGAAGTCGAGGATCAAGGTTTTCCTGCTGGTGCTTCTCCTAGGAGGAAGTATATTCTGAAACCCGTGGTGTCTTACTTATCTTCCAATCTTCAGCTTCCGACAAATAAGGAACAGCTCAGCACTAGCGGGGATTGGTTCTGTCAGTTTCAGTGCCCTTATGTTCCTAAACTTCTGTCATTCCTGCTATTCATTCCTTATAGCAGTGTGAATAGAGAGATCCTGACCGGGTTTCAGTGCCTCAGGTCATGGATCGGCTCTATCTTTTATCTCCAGGACAGACTGAAATTCCTCAGGTTCTTGCCGTGGATCCGCTGATTACAAATCTCACTGGGAAACCTTTGATATCCTCGGATATCCAAGGATGTGACATTCAGTGACCCGGTGGATAATAAGGTGGAGGCTGCATTGAAGAGGTCTCACGCTGGCCTCAGTCTTTCCTTGCAGTCTGTGATTTATGAGGTTTATGCCTCTCAGTCCTTAGCCTTAGGATTTCCAATCTCTTTCCGGTGCTATTCAGGAGGGAGAACATTTTTTTTTTACATTTTGGGACGTATGGAGGTACAGGCTAAGTTTCTTTCTGACACAGTCTTTGATTCTCTAGCGGCTTCTCCTATGGCCACAGCCAGTTTGGTTGCTGCAAGGAGTCATCTTCATTTAAGAAATTGGAAGTGGACTCCTCTCAAAAGACCTGTTTATTACATATGTCCTTTGGTGACAGTAAACTTTTTGGAGATGAACTGAGGGAGGTCCTCAGGAAGTCTTTCAAATGTCAGAAGCATGTCCAGTCTTTCCATTATAAACAATATTTCTGGGAAAGCAGCAAGAGGCATCCTAATCAGTTCAGGAGAGGAAGGACTGATTTTCAGCAGAAATGCTCCAGGTTCCAAAGGAAGGGTTCCAGTCTGGAAGTGCCTCCCATCAGTCAAGTGCTGAAGGTGCCCCTAAACAGCCTTCTTGACTAGTCTAGCATCCATTTCTGTCTACTAGTAGGGGGGGCTCCTGGGCACATTCTTTGGAGTTTTGAAGACAAGGATTACCGACCATTGGATTCTTCACACTGTATGTCAAGGTTTCTATCTGGATGTCTCCCTGGAGTTCCCGGAACTCCATTTCTTTCTGATCACATGGCCTTGGAATCCTGGTAAGAAATTGTCTCTCTTGTACTGAAGCAAGCCCTAATCAAAGTTCCAACTCAGGAGAGGGGTTTTGGTTGTTACTCTTGTGTGTTCTTGTTCAGGAAGTCACAAGGAATTATCAAATGATCATAGACCTGTATTTCGTGAACAGCTATCTTCCGACACTACACTTCCAGATGAACACTTTTATCTACGGGAGATTACCTGTCCAAATTTGATCTTCAGGATTGTTCGAAATGGGGTCTATAGTTGGTAGTCAGTTTACACCCTGTCCAAGTAGGGCTCCTCACTCTAGTCAGAGTAAGGGAGATACACACACTGCTCACCCCTTTGGTAGCTTGGTACAAGCAGCCAGGCTTATCACAGAGGCAATGTGTAAAGTATTTGCACAAACACAGACGGTAACACAGTGAAAACACCTCAAAAGGACTCAACACCAGTATAGAAAAATAGCCAGCCAATATTTATCTAAATCGAACAAAACCAAAACAACAAAAATCCAACATACACAAGTAAAAATATCAAATTTTAAAGAAGAAAGACTCTTAATTCACAAGAATCAATGAATGCATTGTTTTAGCACAAAGTACCTGGTATGCATAAAAAATACGGCCGCAGGGTCGAGGGTGAATCATAAAAGCAGGCGATGCGTTGATTTCTTACCCGAAAGTGAGGCTGTGCGTCAATTCCGTCTCTGCTGAATAAGTGATTCATTGATTCTTTCCTCGCAGGGAAGGGATACGCTGATTTCCGAGAGGCAGCCTCAGGTCAGGGCAGCTGCAAGGCAGGCGCTGTGTCAATTTTAAAGCCGTAAGGCGAAAGCTGCATCAATTTCTCTGCTGCTCGGTTGCGGTTAATGGATTTTCACTCAGGTTCTGCCAGCTTCTCCTTCCAGGGGCTGAAGGACTGGATGTGGCACCACTTGGCAAGTCAGGGGGCCTCAGCAAGAAAGCCCAGGTGCTGGCAGATGAAATCTTTAATTTCCCTAAGACTTCTTAAGAGGAGGCAAGCTCAGTCCAATCTCTAGGGGAATCTTCACAAGCAGTATACATAGCAAAGTCCAGTCTTTGTCCTCTCTAAGGCAGAAGCAGAAACTGCAGGCCAACCCAGCAAAGCACACACAGTAAAGGGGCAGTACTCCTCCTCATAGCTCTTCAGCTCTTCTCCTTGGCAGAGGTTCCTCTTGATTGTGAGGTGCTCTAAAGTTGTGGGGTCAGCAATCCAATAGTTATGCTTATTTCTACTTTTTGAAGTAGGCAAACTTCAAAAGAAAGTCTTTGTAGTGCACAAGACCCTGTCTCTTACTTGCCCTGCCCCAGCCACATTCTAGGTGGTTGGAGACTATATTGTGTGAGGTCAGGAATAGCCCCTGCAAGTGCAGGTGTTAGCTCCTCCCTCCCACTGTAGCCCAGGTAGACTCATTAGGATATGCAGGACACACCTCAGCTCCCTTTTTCTCACTGTCTAGAGTGAATTCACAAATAGTCAAACTGTCAGTCTGACCCAGATGTGGATTCAGCAGCCAGACAGAGGCACAGAATGGTTAAGCAATACAATGCCCACTTTCTAAAAGTGGCATTTTCAAACAGACAATCTAAAAAACAACTTTACCAAAAGATGTATTTTTAAATTGTAAGTTCAGAGACCCAAAACTCCAGACCTATATCTGCTCATAATGGGAAACTGCACTTAACAGATATTTCAATGCAATCCCCATGTTAACCTTAAGGTGAGATAGGCCTTGCAATAGTGAAAGCCAAGTTTGGCATTATTTCACTCTCAGGACATGTAAAACACATCAGTACATGTCCTACCTTTTAAATACTCTTCACCCCGCCAATGGAGCTACCTAGGGCCTACCTTAGTGGTGCCTTACATGTACTGAAAGGGAAGGTTTGAGCCTTGCGAGCGGGTGCACTTGCCAGATTGACATGGTAGTTTAAAACTGCTCACACAGACAATGCGATGGTCGGTCTGTGACATGTCTACAAGGCTACTCGTGGATGGCACAATCAGTGCTGCAGGCCCACTATCAGCATTTGAGTTACAGGCCCTGGACACCTCTAATGCACTTCACTAGGGATGTACTAGTAAATCAAATATGCTAATTAGGGATAACCAATCATAATCACAATTTAGATAGAGAGCACTTGCACTTTAGCACTGTTCAGCAGTGGTAAAGTGCCTAGAGTACCAAAATCAGCAAAAACAGAATCCAGCACACAGTCAAAAATACAGGGAGCAGAGGAAAAAAGACAGGGGAAATCATGTCAAGGATGCCAGGTCTAACAAGGATGCATATCTCCATGTTCTGATGGCTCCAGCCACTCAGCGGTTTCTGAGGTATGCCGTGAGATCCTAGCACTGGCAGTTCCGGGTGCTCCCGTATGGACTGAAGTCCTCCCATTAGATTTTCACAAAGGTCTTGGCCCCAGTGATGGGCCTTCTTAATTCTCAGGGTATAAAGGTCCATCTGTATCTAATTGATCTTTTAATTCAGCCCCCCTCTTTGCAGAAATCACTGCCAGACCCGGGCAGCCCTGTCTGATCAACCCATAAACATTTAGCTTGGTCCCTTTTCAGAGGCTGGAGTATATTGAGGCCTTTTTTGATATAAAGATGGGGATGGTGTCTCTTCCCAAATCCAGACTTGCCAGACTGAGACAAACCATTCAGAGCCTGTTGAGAGTCCAGGAGGCCTCTGCGAGGGTTTGGTTGCAATTTTAGGGAGAGATGGTAAGTGGGTGTTTTTTTGCTGTTGACCCTTGACTGCATAGACCCTTTTGTGATTATTTCTGTTACTATTCTTGTCTCTCCTTTTGTTTTTGTAGGTGGCAACATTGGAGGTTGTGCCTTTGGCCCGTCTCCCCCTGGGTACAATTGTGCAACATATTCTGCTCCACAGGACCCCTGGCCAGGGGTAGGACTACGATGCTCAGATTTCAGTATCCACTCCTCTCCAGCAGGCACTGGGCTGGTGGTTACATCCTCCTTCTCTGGAGGGCAGCTGCTCACTTCTCTATCCGGATCCTGAGATTTTGACTACCGATTCCAGCAGCTTGGATTGGGGGGCAGTGCTGGGGGATCTCACAGCTCAGGGTCTTTGGACTGTGACACAGAGGGGGTTATTCTAACTTTGGAGGAGTGTTAATCCGTCCCAAAAGTGACGGAAAAGTGACGGATATACCACCAGACGTATTACGAGTTCCATAGGATATAATGGACTCGTAATACGGCTGGTGGTAAATCCGTCACTTTTCCGTCACTTTTGGGTCGGATTAACACCTCCTCCAAAGTTAGAATAACCCCCAGAGTGTGAGGTCATCCAACTGAGGGAGGTTTGAACTACCCAGCTGGTCTTCTCGGACAGGCTATGAGGTCACTTGGTGATAGTCTGTGTAGACAAACGGGTGGCAAAGTCTTACCTCAATCACTAGTTTGGCAAAGGATCCTCTTCCCTCAACATCCTCACTTGCCTCAATGTGTCCTGAACAGAAGCCAACCTTCTTGGATTCAAGGCCATCATATTAAGGGGTATTGAATTGTCAGGTGGATCGGTTGAATTGGGAATTCCCGTTCTCCCAGGAGTTTGTTTTGGCCCCTTCGGTGTTCGACCACATTTGCTGTCATTGGAGAGTCCCAGTAGTGGATCCTTTTGCTTCTCCTCTGAACAGCAAGCTTCCTCTCTTTTTCACCAGGTTCCTTTCTCAGGGTGCTTTGGGAACCGATGCCCTGAGCAGTCCTTGGCCTCCAGGTCTTCTCTATGCCTTCCCAGCGATTTCCCTGATTCAGCATTTTCTGACTTAACTGCTCAGGTAAGAGGAGCAGGCACCATGAACAGGAGATTGTTCTCCTTTGTGGGTTTGAAGGCCTTGGTTCCCTCTTCTCAGGCTTCTGGCTCTGGAACCAAAGTGGCTTCTTCCTCTGGTTCCTTCTCCCCTGTCCATTCCTCTTCTTTCTGTGCAGACTCTGGCCAAGTTACATCTCCCAGTCTGGAGATTGAGTAGGAGGGTCTCATGAATAAGGGTTCTTTCTCTACAGGTATCCCATTTTCTTCAGTCTTCTAGGGGAATCTCCACGAACAGGGCCTATGCACATGATTGGGGTTCCTTTGACAGCTGGTGCAAGGAAAGATCCTTGTCTCCTTGGTCTGCTCCCACCTCTGAAATTTTTCAATTTCTTTAGGAGGGATTTGATAAGGGCCTCTCACTTGCTAACCCTAAAACTTCAGTGGTGTTCCATTAAGACTTTTCATGCCCCATGGGATAATCTGTCTTCTGTTGACTGTATGGCCTCTATGATCTGTACTGCAGGTCATGACTAAGGTACATGTCCAGAGCTGGGTGTCCTTATAAGTGCTGGACTAGCAGGTTATGCAGTAAGACTGGATTGTGGTGCACTGACAGAGTTGCAAAGCAATAGGTTCTGCTGGACAGACTCGAGGTGCACTGACACGGAGGCATGTAAGCCTCTGTGTATGATTAGCAGGGTATGCTGCAGAGCAGATTTACACCTGTTCTGCAGCCCACCCGGTAATCATGCAACCCTCCCAGTAGTATCCCGCTTTCCTTCACTCTTCCATCTCTCTCTTCTTCCTCTTCTCCTGTCACCCCTTCACTTACATCTCTCCTGCACTCACCCTGCCCTTCTGTTGCCATTCCGTCCCCCTCAACCACAGTCTAACTCCCTTACCTTCTGCCGACCATCCCCATTCACGTAATCTCTGTTTTACCCCTCCTACTTCTCTCTTCTTCTCTCCTTCTTCACTCTCCTCCTCCCTTCCTCCCCATCCCTCACACCTTAGTAATCGAGTCTCCACTTGTGCCCTCACTCAGTCCTTCTTCCTGTCCCTTACCTTTCGTGCCTGCCTGCATTTCTCTGTGATCACCACCTTCCTTCTCCTCCATTCGGCTTCCATTCCACCGTCCCCCAGCATTGTCTCACGTCTGCCCGTTCCTCTGTCATCCTGCACAAACCTTATCTCTTCCCCTATCTTGTTCTATCCTTTCCATCAGCCCTCCCCATCTCCTGATCTCTTACCTGAACAAAGCTTACATGCGGGTGCACCTGGGGCACTGGCAGGCCTGATTTTTTAAAATTTGATTTCATTCATTCAGCCTCATGCATTTTTAGGGTGCCCGGGCACTCATGGCTCTTGTGGTGTCGCAGGTCGGTGACACAATCGGTCACTGGACACCACCAACAACAGAGGGGCACGGGCCAGAGTCTTTCCCTTGGGCGCGCCCGTGAACATTTGTTTTGGCAACACCCATGTTTAGGTGTGCTGTGGTTTGCCCCAAGGTCAGGGGCCTGAGTATAAATAAACAGCGCGTGGTCGGGAAGGCTCAGTAAGTCGTGAACGGAGGAGTGACAGACATGGAGGTGCCGCACACAAACCTGCCTGGGCCGCACCCGACCACTCCGATAAAAGTCAGCATTGTGTCCGAGTGTTATTTAAGCAACCGAGTACAAGGTAACGCTATCAGAGGCAAACACTACATTGGTGACGAAGACGGAGCGGTGTCTTACCGTGCTCCTCCTCCAGGCCCCTTGTCCACTCCGCAGCGGCCGCTAGAGACGCGGTGCTCGTGCCGCGTGAGTCTGAAGACGCGCTCTGATACTCGGCAGCGCCGACTCACCCCTGCCCTGACGTGCCCGTTTTCAACGTGGCCTATGTGGGTGGCCCCGCCCCGCAACTCAAGTAATCACGAGGTTCCACACCCACATTTCCACGCTCACCTCTGCACCTTCCAGGACAGGGAACCCAACTGCCATCAACCGCAACTCAGGATTGGAGGCCTGACCACGTGCCCGACGCCCACCACGTCTAAGGACGGTGGGCCCAGCCCTCTTACCAAGCAGCCCACGTGCCCTTCGTTAGCCAGTTCCAAGAGACAGCACACCCAGCCGTCCTAATAAGTGGCACACCCGGAGACCCTGGTGAGTGCGCCTCTACACTACCCCTGTTCACTCAACGCCCAAACCTACCGCTATGTCTGCTATACCACCTGTGGAACCATTCCTCCTCGAGGGAGCCCTGTCTGCGCAAGCCCCAAAATGGAGAGAGTGGGTGGAGAGAGTCCTCCTATTTGTTTAAGCTACCAAGGTCGAGGACGCTTAGAAGCATGCCATGCTCCTTCATTTAAGGTGAAAGGACATATACAAAATATTGAAGAACCTTGTTGAATATTATCCCAAGACACACATGACTCTCATTGCCGCTATAAACAGGCATTTCAAACCAATGGCCAACAACGATTGCAAACGTTTCATCATCAGGCAAGCTAAGCAACAGGTGGAGGAGTCGCTTGACGCTTTCCACATGAGGCTGAGAGATCTGGCCAGCACCTGCAGGTTTACTGATGAGACAAAGGAAATAAGAGGACAAATCATCCAGGGGTGTGCGTCACTGAGGCTCAGGGAACGCATACTGGAAGAATCCAGAAGACCGCTACCCGACATTCTGCAAATGGGGCGAACAAAAGAACTGTTGAAGGCCCGTGCATCCCACATGGAAGTGGCCCTACAGAGGCCCATAAAAGAGGAAGCAGCCAATACAGTTACGTAATCTGTGAACAAAATTAAACAATGCCCAACAAGTTTCAGACAAGACAATGTGGATACTGCGGCAGAACCCCACACAAATCGGCCTGGTGCCCAGCGAGAGGAAAAACGTATTCCAGCTGCAGGAAGCTAAACCACTTTGCAAAGGTGTGCAGGTCAAGAAGAGCCCAAACAGGTAACGCGTCATTCAACACGGCATCAAACAAGTCGGAGCATGAAAGTGATATGGATGACGATGAAGCTGTGGTGCATGTAATTCACACCCTATTCACTGTTGGGCATACCACCCCCGTCAAACGCAACTACCAAGATGCCAGATCCACATAGGTACACATGGGACAGTGGCAGTAGCTGATACCGGAGCGTCAACCAACATCCTAGCCACAGAAGAACACTGCCGAATGGTGCCAGTCCCGACCCTAACAAAGGCCAACATGAAGGTCTACGCATACGGGCAGAACATGCCACTCATCTTAAAGGTCATGTTCCAAACCACCCTCACCCATGGATCACAAACCATTCCAGCAAAGGTTTACGTGACCGAAGAAGGACAGGGGATGCTGCTTGGCTGCAAGGCTGCAGAAGACCTAGGAGTGGTCACGTTCGCCTTCAGAATTCACCAAGAATCCATAAGGGAACTGTTGGCAAGATACCAGGGAGTGTTTGAAGGAATCGGATGCCTATGAAGCTGAGAGATAAAACTCCACATCGACAAGACCGTGCAGCCGGTCACTCTCCACCGCCGACGCATCACGTTTCATCTCAGGCCATAAGTGGAGAAAGAGCTGGACCACCTCGAGAAAGCAGGCATTAACGAGAGGGTATCCGGACCCACACAGTGGGTCTCTCCCATTCTGGCAGAGCGCAAACCCAAACAACCCGGAGAGGTCCTCATCTGTGTGGACATGCGCCTTCCGAATGCTGCCATCAAACGCGAGAGACATCTGACACCCACAATCGACGACATTCTGGGAGAACTCAGCGGATCCTGTTGGTTCTCCAAGTTAGACCTTCGGTCCGGATATCATCAGCTGGTATTGGCGAAAGAGTCGCGCTACATCACGATGTTCTCCACACATGTAGGACTAAGGAGATACAAGGGCCTAAACTTTGGGATCTCCAGAGTCGCTGAGGTTTTCCAGCATGTCATGCAGGAGCTACTGGCTGATCTACCTGGAACAATAAACGACAGTGACGATATCCTCATTCATGCTCCTACGATCGCAGAGCACCACTCACGCCTTCAGAACGTGCTCCAACGAATCCAAGAATCAGGACACAACTTACATCACAGGAAATGTAAGTTCTTAAAGGACAAAATACAAGTTTTTGGATACGTATTCTCAGCTAGCGGTGTTGCACCGGATGCAGCCAAAGTGAGTGACGTCAAGAATGCATCCCCTCCCATGAGTGTAACAGAAGTCCGGAGCTTCCTGGGCATGGTTAATTACTGCAGCCGGTACATCAAAGACCTATCTACTCTCACCCAACCCCTCCAAAACTTAACCAAAACCTCAGAGCCATGGAACTGGGGCCCTGCAGAGCAAGCCGTGTTTGAAGCCATCAAGGAAGCACTATCCAGCGAGACCACACTGAGATATTTTGACCCAAAAAAGAACACTAAAGTCGCTGTAGATGCAGAACCGAAAGGACTTTGAGCTGTATTGTCGCAAGAACAAGGGGAAGAGGTATGGTCCCCGGTAGCGTATGCCAGCAGGTCACTCACTGAAACAGAACAGAGATATTCTCATATAGAGAACGAAGCTATAGCCGTACATTGGGGGCTGCAAGCACTATCATATCTACGTCTATGGACGCCCTTTTACAGTGACCACCGACCATAAGCCGCTACTCCCTCTGTTCAACAGCACAGCCTCGAAGCCTCCACCCAGAATAGAGAAATGGATGCTTCAGTTACAGGACTACAGGTGTCAACTGGAATACCGTTCCGGGATCGGAGAACCCAGCTGACTACCTCTCCAGACATCCCCGAGCAGCCTCAGATGTAGAGGTGCAAGGCGCACTGGAAACGGAGGAGTATGTCCGGTACGTTGCTGATCGATCCCGGCCCCTACCCACATTGATGAGTGAAATTGTTCAAGCCACCAAAGATGATGAATGCCTGCAGAAAGCTTTGACAGCAATACAGACCAACCGGTGGCATGTCATAAAGAAACAACTACCCCTGCTGAGCTCAGACGTGCAACGCGTACTAGGAAGCCTATATCACGTGTGTGACGAGCTCACGGTGGACACAGAGAGGTGTGTGCTGAGAGGGTGCAGGCTGGTCATACCATCATCGCTCACCACCAGAGTTGTGCAACTGGCTCACAACGGTCATCAAGGAATGGTAAAGACAAAAAGGTGCCTAAGGACAAAAGTATGGTTTCCCCTCATAGATGAACTAGTCGAAAACATGGTGAAGTCGTGTGTATGGTGTCAAGCCACCGGAGAACCAAGCAGGCCAATCCCCGTCACAACCAAGCCTAGCCCCAAAGGACCCTGGGCATCTGCGAGTCTAGATTTTGGAAGCCTCCACAATGGCTGCCACACCATGGTATTCATCGACGACTTCTCCAAATAATCTGAGGTAGAGATCATCCTGGCCCTCACGGCAGACGTAGTCATAGCAGGCCTGGAGAAGGTAATGGCCGCTCACGGCCTAATATCGGAAATAAAGACAGACAATGGCCCGCCATTCCAAAGTAGGGAATTAGCGGAATATCTAGGCAGCACAGGCACCGACATCGGCGGATAACACCAAGATGGCCTCAAGCCAACGGGGAGGTCAAAAGGTTTGTGAGAACATTGAACAAAGTGATTTGCATCACCCACGCCAGTGCCCAGACAAGTGACTATGCCATCTACTTGCAATACTACCACCAGACACCTCATTCAACAACCAACAGAGCACCGGGACACGTCGCGTTTGGGAGAGCTACAGTTGACTCAATCCCACACCACCACTCATGGACACCTCTGGCCATGGATCGAGACCAGGCTCAGGAATGGCGTTTGGCCCCCAATCAGTTTGCCAGCCTGAAAAGGTGAGCGGTATCGTCCGACCTGGAGGTGGGGGACAGGGTCCTGCTGAAAGAGGTATCATCCGGAAGCAAGTTCCGCATGCCCTTTGGCACCACTCCATGGACGATCATCCATCGAAATGGGTCAGCAGTAGTAGCACAGCGTGGAGAGAATGTCATCACTCGAAACATTTCTCTGTTTAAGAAGTTTTACCCCTTGGACGACAACACTCCAAGTGAGCTCTGCAGCCCCTATGATGATGACGCGGCAGCATTGACCAGTGAAGACAATGACAGCAATCCGTGTTCTAGCGGATCACGGGAAGACATGCCAGGTCCGGCGCAGAGTGAACCCTCAAGCCACGGCCCGGACCCGAGCTTGGTCCCAGGGAGATCAGAAGTCACCAGGTACAACCTGTGCTACAACACCATTCCATCCACACGATTGCGCGACCACCTGTGGGACGGGTGAGATGACTTTTTGTTATACTTGTTTTGTTGTTGACATTTTTGGAGGAATGTGGTGTCACAGGTCGGTGACACCACCGGTCACTGGGCACCATCAGCAACAGAGGGGCGCGGCCCGGAGTGTTTCCCTTGGGCGCGCCCGTGTACATTCGTTTTGGCCACACCCATGTTTAGGTGTGCTGTGGTTTGCCCTAAGGTCAGGGGCCTGAGTATAAATAAACAGGGCGTGGTCGGGAAGGCTCAGTAAGGCGCAAACGGAGGAGTGACAGACACGGTGCCGTACTCAAACCTGCCTGGGCCGCACCCGACCACTCCGATAAAAGTCAGCATTGTGTCCGAGTGTTATTTAAGCCAGTGTTGTCCAACCTTTTTATCGCCGCGGACCGGTAAATGTTTGATCATTTTTCCATGGCCCGCTTGTCCCATTGTGTGACAAGCGGGCCACGGAAAAATTATCAAACATTTACCGCCCGCCACAGTGGGGTGGCCCGGTGCTGATTGATCCACGGACCGGCACCGGTCCGCGGCCCGGGGGTTGGGGAACACTGACCTAGTACAAGGTAACGCTATCAGTGGCAAACACTATAGTTCTCAATGCTGTGACCGTGACCTTGCGTATTACAAACGAGGCTGCATACGCAGCTGTGGCTCATTCTATAAAGGTGAAATTAGAGTGCAGAAAAGGGCAAAGGAAGGTTTCCTTACACTTTTACTAACATGGTCCGAACATTTAATGCTGAGGGACAAAAATGCATTTTCAAAACAGGTCGTAAGGTAGCAGTTGATAATCACTAGGCTTTCATGCCCTATAATATCCCCACATAATAACTGGAACATAACTAGAATTACTTTACTCTTTTAATATGATGTTTGTGGCACATTTTTCGCTAGACAGCTCAGCAGCTAGCCAAGCTTTCCAGACACAAGTGGCATGCTTTATTGATACTCAGCTCTGGCAATCACTACAAACAAGAACAACACGAATATTAAAGTCAATTTTAGAGTCTTCAGCTGAGAGGTAATAACTTAAACGGTTTGAAATGAGGAAGCAGTGACAGCCAGTTCTATTTGTCAGAGAACCCTCTACGAAGAGCAAGTTGGGTTATTTGTGTCAGTGTTCAGATGTCCCGGTAATGAAATGATAAGCAATTTACCAATCAATCAAGGGCGCAGTGAAATGAGCCAGAGTGGTGTATCTTTTTTCGCATGGCGGTAAGGTAGTGCGTGGGTCCAGCTTCGAAGATACAAATAAGGGGGCGCGAAAAACATACAGGTCCAGGGGCAGCAGTTTTTGCTCAACAGAGCGGGCCAGGTCTTTGAAAGCAGCAAGTGCAGTTTAAGGATTTTGGGGTGGGAACCACCTCGGAACGACTTCGAATTTATTAGCAGCTTTCAACTTCTGCGCCCCACGTGATACCAACCAATATCGAATTATATCTTACATTTCAAAAAAATGTACACAAAAAACAAGATAAATGATATCCATTCACTCATTTGTTTAATCCACAGTCTGAGGCAAGAGAATGTTAGGAGGTCTCTCCTGTGGAATGTTGTGCCAGACCACCATATCTGGTTTGGTATCTCAGGCTCTTGAGGGCGCACCTATGCAGTCAGGCAGGAGTACTGCTGGCCCATATTCTTGCACAATCCTATACTCCGCCGTGCTGGTCTTCGTTCAATGTGTGGGTTCAAGTTGTTGTCTACTTTATATTTCTAAAGTGCCAAAAAAACTGAAAGGGTGATTGGACGTTGATTTGTATAACTTTACCACCCATGCATTTAAAACACATTCTTTTACCATGCATGTCTTTATAACGAAAGGTAAAAGTATATAAGGCAAGTGAAACTTATATATATATATATATATATATATATATATATATATATATATATATTCACAGAACAAAAACAAAGGTTATGGGGACTTTATAGTTAGGAAATAGAATTTTAAAAAAACATAGAAATTCACTTAAAAAACAAAGGTTACAGGGACATTATAGTTAGGCTCACATTTGAAGCATACAAATTCATAGAAATTCACCTGTTATAGTTATAGTTATCTCAAGTAACTATAACTTGTGCCCTAAGGTAACTATAACTCGCGCCTCCAGCATGCACAGTTGTTTTGTCAAAAATGTTACTACAAATATTACATTGCTATTATTAATGATGGTATCAAATATGTCATGAGTGCCATAATTTTTGAGGTAATAAGCAGTGCATGGCAAGGGCTCAGGTTATAGTTATAGTCTTGCCTCTTCTCTCAGACTCTGGCCCTCATTACGACCCTGGCGGTGAGTGATAAAGTGGCAGTAATACCGCCAATAGGCTGGCGGTAACTACTGCCAAATTATGACCATGGCGGAAAGATCTCCGAAAGACAGCCAATGTACCACACCGACCGCCAGGGCAGAAACAACAGCCACCATGTGTCAACATCAGGGCAGTGCGCACTCTACGGGGGACTAGAATGCAAAAAACAAGCACTTTCAAGATAACGTAATTTATGCATTGTGCTGATATTCTGTTGTTTAACCTTTTGCATTGCAGAGTTTAATCCTGAAGACTTATGTTCAAGGTGCTTTTAAATACTGTTCATTTGCAATGAATTGCTGCAGGCTTTCAGAGTGTGTCGGGGTGTGGTCCCTTTCCAGGGCCATCTAGAAGGTTTCCCTGCAGCATGCCTGGGTGTGGTTTGTGGGCTGGGCCAAGACTCTATATAAGGAAGCCAGCCCAGCTCCACGTGCTCACTATTCAGAGGTCCCAGTGCAGAGCAGCAGCAACTTCCTGAGCTCCTGTTCCGGAGGCCTACTTTGATCTTCCAGGCCTTGCCCTTTCACTTTGTTGGTGATCCTTGATCAGGGCAGTAAGACGGAGGTCGGGCTTGGCCCCTGATTCCGTTCTCGAAGGCTTTCGAGTTCTTGGTCCTAATTTGCAGGCTACTACAATTTTACTCTTGTGCGTGTGAATGTGCGTTTGGTGTTTCATGGCATTTACATGCTGATACTCGAATCGGCAAGACGCGCGATTCTTTGTTTGTTGTAAAATGCTTGTTATTCATTGTGTGCTACCATTTCATGGCATTCATACGATTGCATTCGACGCGGCAAGACGCGCGATTCATTTCTTGTGCTTAATTCATGTTATTCATTTTGCGCTACCATTTCATGGCATTCATACGGTGGCATTCGAATCGGCAAGACGCGCGATTCATTTCTTGTGCTTAACCCATGCTATTCATTGTTCGCTACCATTTCATGGCGTTTACACAGTAGCATTCGAATCGGCAAGACGCGCAATTCATTTCTTGTGCTTAACTCATGTCATTCATTGTGTGCTACCATTTCATGGCATTTACATGGTGGCATTCGAATCGGCAAGGCGCGCGACTCATTTCTTGTGCTTAACTCATGATGTTCATTGTGCGCAACCAGTTCATGGCATTTACATTCTCTTATGGAAATTCGTAATGTGCGCAATTCATGTTTCTGCCTCTTAAAAAAAAACTAAAGTGCTAGAAAATCTAGAAGATATATTGTGTGTGCATGATAAGTCCCTTAAATACAACCCCTATGGTGTTACAGAAAAACATTCAGATGATTTTCTTATCCTCATGCCACAGTCTATGCTTGAATTTGAAAACATAATTCTAGAAGGTTCTTATGTTTCTAGTCCATGTGTAACATTTCATTAAGAGGTTCACTGGAAAGTTGTATTAATCCTCCTTGATTCCTCCACAGGTATCCAGACACCTTGAGGCCTAGTTATTTAGTCAATGCTTAAGTTATCTATTTTTCCAGTATGGCAATGCTTAGAATCATAGTCTAGTAATGATTAATATGATATAATTTTGATATTGTGTGTTTTGACCTTTTTGCTTCCTACAGGTCTCCTTCCCAGCTGTTCCCTACCTAATCCCGTTTTCCCCACTTGGACTCTCTTAGATTCTGTGACATTCTACTCAGAGTTTTGGAGCTGTCTTGTGGTGGACGTGTTGGGAACGTGCGCAGACCCTGAGGATCTGGTGACTCTGACACCACGGCGGTAGCCGCCTGCAGCCAGGCAGAAGTCAATGTTCTGCCCACCATTTTAAGACCCTGCAAACCGCCACCTTTTCTGGGGCGGTACCAACGACATCAAAAGCCTGGCAGAAACTGAGCTCAGAAGTGAAAGGACTCACCATTGGAGACACAGTGAAGAACCACGCCGCCATGGAACCAGAACTGCATGCTTTTCCGATTATATTCTACGTTCTGCTCCACCACGAACATCAACGCCGGCGAAGACGACCACGGTGATTACAGCCACCTAGCACACAAGGGAGGGGGGGAGGAAAATGAGAGTGACGCACACACACAGCACACCCACCCCATACACACACTCCATACACTCAACCAGCTGCACAAGAAAACAAGTTACCCCCCTAAATCGGCTGAATAAAGCAAGGACAAAACAATTTCGCCAAAGTGTTTGTAATAATATCAACACAGTAGAAATAATAAGTTGGTCAATATGATAGATATATACAGATATACGGAAAAAGGGACACAGCCCAGTCCTCAATTTGTGTGGGCCACATGGTCACAGGCCAAAGTCCAAGGTCCCACTTGTCACCTGCTTCAACACAGAGAGAACACTGCAGGGGCATCAGTTGGTAAATAGGCAGGCACCTCAGGGGTACGGGGGGCACCTCAGCTGGGAGATGAAACAAGACCATTGGTTCAGGAGGGGGCAACATGCCCTGTGCTCTTGGTCCTAGGGAGTGATGAGCCACAGTCTGTTGAGTGGGTGTCTTGCCCACTGGTTCTGGAGGGGGCAACATGCCCTGTGCTTGATCCTGGGGAGTGATGGGCCACAGTCTGTCGAGTGGGTGTCTTGCCCACTGGTTCTGAAGGGGACAACATGCCCTGTGTTTGATCCTGGGGAGTGATGGGCCACAATCTGTCGAGTGGGTGTCTTGCCCACTGGTTCTGGATGGGGAAACCTGCCCTGTGCTTGATCCTGGGGAGTGATGGGCCACAGTCTGTGAGTGGGTGTCTTGCCCACTGGTTCTGGAGGGGGCAACCTGCCCTGTGCTTGACCCTGGGGAGTGATGGGCCACAGTCTGTCGAGTGGGTGTCTTGCCCACTGTTCTAGATGCGGCAACCTGCCCTGTGCTTGATCCTGGGGAGTGATAGGCAACACTCTGTTGAGAGGGTGTCTTGTCCACTGGTTCTGAAGGGGGCAGGCCGCACAGCAGCTCATGGAGGTAGGATTACATTGCGTCCGCCGGCAGTGACGGATGCATAGTGGTGGTGCTGCTGGTGGGGAGAGGCTCCTGCACATCCCCTGCACCCTCAGACGGATACACAGTGGTGGTGCTGCTGGTAGGGGGAGTCTCCTGCACATCCCCTGCACCCTCGGACGGATTCACAGTGGTGGTGCTGCTGGTGGGGGGAGGCTCCTGCGCATCCCCTGCACCCTCGGACGGATGCACAACCATGGTTGGTGGTGGGGGCTCCGTCACAGCAGCTGGTCCAGGCTCCTTGCCCTTCCTGCCTGCTAGTGCAGGCTCCTTGCCCTTCCTGCCTGCTGCTGCAGGCTCCTTGCCCTTCCTGCCTGCTAGTGCAGGCTCTTTGGCCTTTCGGGTGGCAGGTGCAGGCTCCTTGCCCTTCTTGCCTGCTGGGGCAGGCTCCTTCCCCTTTAGGCTGGCTGGTGCAGGCTCCTTCCCTTCAGTACATGTGGCCTGGATCTCTTTCCACCACGAGTGGGTGCGGTTAGGACTGGGCCCGTGGACTGTGTGGCTGAGGTGCTTGGATGGGTTCATGATACCCTGTCCATACGTGCAGGACGGGGGGTAGGGAAGAGGTCAATGGTGGATAGGAACAGTTTTTTAGGGACATTTGATTGGGAAGAGGGAAAAGGAATAGGAGTGGAGGATGAGGCAGTGGTTGTTGGAGGTGTCTGTCTTCTAGATTTGGGTGCAGGTGCATGGGCTGTATGCTGTTGTAAGGTGGATGGCTGTTGGGTGTCTGAGTGCTTGCGTTTGTGTACTTTAGGAGGTGGGACAGACACAGTGGGAGAGGACACAGGGGACGTGTGCATGGATGTTGTGGAGGTGTCTGCCAGTGAGGTGTGTGTTCTGCTTGGTGTAGTGATGCTGGTAGTGGATGATGATGTAG
The DNA here is from genome assembly GCF_031143425.1 of Pleurodeles waltl. Classification (NCBI taxonomy): domain Eukaryota; kingdom Metazoa; phylum Chordata; class Amphibia; order Caudata; family Salamandridae; genus Pleurodeles; species Pleurodeles waltl. The sequence goes on along the minus strand of NC_090448.1, from coordinate 579,726,292 downwards.
TGCATGCAGGTGTGAGTGTGGATGTGGTTGGGAGGGAGGTGGTGGAGTGGGAGAAGGGGGAGACAGTGGAAATAGTGGATGTTGTTGTGTCTGCAAATGGATGGTGTTTCTGTGAGTGCCTGTGTGATGAAGTGTGGGGCTTGTGTTTGCCTGTGACACTCGTGGGTGTTGTCCTGTGTGCATGCTCATCTGTATGTGTGCCTGGGATAGGTTGGAGTTGAGGGGAATGGGACTGGGCAGTGGAAGTTGGAAGTGGGACTGTAGAAACAGGGACAATGGCTGCCATCGGAGAGGAGGCCAGAGCCTGGATCGATCTCTGTGGGCCGCCAGTCCAGCATGAATGCCCTCCAGGAATGCATTAGATTGTTGCATCTGGGCTGCCAGCCCCTGGATGGCATTCAAAATGGTTGACTGCCCTACAGAGATAGATCTTAGGAGGTCAATAGCCTCCTCACTCAAGGTAGCAGGACTGACTGGGGCAGGGCCTGAGGTGCCTGGGGAGAAGGAGATGCCCACCCTCCAGGGTGAGCGGGCACGGGCACCTCGGTGAGGGTCTGCTGGGAGGGCGGTGCTAGTACTGGGAGTGGCAGCTGTACCTGTAGCTGGGGTGGTCACAGAAGTGTCCGTCACCACCAGGGAGTTTCCATCGGAGGAGGTATCTGTGTCTGAAGTGTTCCCTCCAGTTTCCGCTGTGATGCTCCCCTTGCCCTCAGTCCCACTGGTGCCCTCAGCATCGATGGACTCTGCCTCCTTGGTCCTGTGGGATGCAGTTCCCTCCGTTGCCGGTGCCTCTGCTTCTCTGCCAGATGATGCTAATTTACATAAGGACAGGATGACAAAACAAGCATTTGAAATGCCATGGTTCTTGCATTTGCTCGAGTTAGAGCTATTAGTGTTGTAAATTCCTAACCAGACTTTTCTTGCCACATAAACTGAAACTGGAAAGTAAAACATCTTCACATAAGCAAGCCGACAGCCACCATGAGCATGAATGAGAAACACAAAAGGAAAGAAAAGTTCGCTCGCAGTCAAACGTATCAGCAAAAGTGCAATTATCCATGTAACCGGCAAAAGTGCAATTATCCATGTAACAGGGTCGATGTCATGCAAAGCGCTTGACTTCTGCCCAGTGAGATTGCGCTGAGTAGGAAATAAAACGAAGTAATCCAGAAGCCAAACAGACAACACGGAGCCTCGTGTGTTTTCAGTAGTTTACCAGTGCTCCTGGGGAAAGAAACCACCACTGCTAACCACCCCCAATTTTTTAAGTCAAGTTCCGATGACAAGTGACTTAAAAGTAGGTGTTGTTTGGAGAGCAGGAGATATTTTCAGAAAATAGTCCATGTGAGACTAACCCCGTACTCAAGAAGCACTGGGTGCTAAATGGAAATGTAGAGCAATGCAAAGCAACATGTGGGTCGCACGATTTGTATTGATTTTGCTCCATGTTCGTACCTTTTCATGGTGATGACGGGCTCTGATGAAGATGTGCGTGGATTTCAATACTCTGAAAACAGTGGGTAAGTCAAGTGCCATTATAATTCTGTGTATGGGGCTCTGCTGGGGGTGCTAAGTCATGTCGAGGAGCAGTCACACGGCTTCAGTGGATCACGGTACAGAGCCGTGTGACATATTTAAAGATTGAAACACACTGGCAGATGTGGGTGGGTCCAAACACTGGGGACTCAAATTCATAACAAAGGTGCATTGGCAGAAAGCTGTACGAATCAAAAAACAAAAACAGCCAAGGGTTGCTGCATATCATGACAGAATCACCACCGCAGCAATGCGGTGTGACTTTCTTTACTTGGGAAATCCTGACAATCTAATCTTTGGATCGTCCATGACAAGATTCCGTGGACAGACACATGACAAGATTCCGTGTGCAGACAGGGTGCTAGTGAAAAAGACTAAGAAGCGTCACAGAGACGGGGCAACAGGCAGATCCAAAGGGGATGAAACAATGTAGTATCCATGGCAACATCAACTTCATATTTGAGTCCACCTCAGCTGCAGCGCATTAAATGGCAAAATTGTCCCTTTGAAAAGGGCTCTGCTTCCATGGAAATGCAGCATTCTGTGAAGTAAATGGGTGTCTACTCAAAAAGGTAGGAGGGCGCAAGTAAACAAGATGCATTTCCAATGGGAATGGGCTGGAAAACCAGGGCCTTTGCTGACCAAACATTGTCCCTGGGTGCAAGGCCAGCCTTTAGCATGGGCGAGCTGGGACCAGTGGGCAATATTTGGAGGGGCGCACGGAGCTGTGTACATTAAGGTTATGCCAATAGCCACACCCTTCTCGTCTTGTCCTGGCCTGCTCATTTCTGTCCGATGTGTCAATTTAAAGCGGTTTTAGTGCTCCATTATCATATAGCAGGTGAGGTTTAACACCCCTTTATATCCCTTCCTTCACCCTCTGACCCCTGCTGACATACTGAGTGAGCGAGGCAGCTAAACTATCGGTGACTTAGGTGAGTTTGGGGAGATCCAGGGATGTTAGTGTTCAGGAGTCAGTCGCTGCTTATCCAGGTACTGACCAAGTGAACACAAAGGAACGCCCTGCTGCCTCACTCAATTCACTACCACGAACAAGGGCGTCAAAAGTCTCTCCAACCAGGCTGCTACCTTAGCAAAGGTCGGCACTGTCTGGGTGAACGCTTGTCTACAGACCCAGCTGGGCTCAGGAGAAGCTCAGGCCACAGGACTAGCCCATCGCGCATTGAGCAGGCCAGGCGCTCTTAGCACCATCCACAGAGACACAACGTAACATTTGATGACATACTGAAGCCACCAGGCCCACCCACACTTTTCCCACCTCCTAATGCTATCACCAAGTGTCCAAGCTTTAATTTATATCCCTTCTATCTGTTAAGGGGCTTTAGGAACACACGTAGAATTAGGGTAATTAAAGTGCATCCTATAGAACTTAAATATCACCTACAGTTCACTTCAACGCACTTGGCATATGCGGAGTAATAAATGCGCAGGGAGCCATTTCCGATAGTGGAATAAAGAGGTGGGGATATGGTGTTGGTGGAGGGTAGATTTTACAATTTGCGATGAAACATACTATGCCATCAGACAACAGCTATTACCCACATTTGTTTATTAATTTTTACTATGCACAAAGCCATTTGAGTCATCGTCTGCATCAGAGCTTGAAAGAAATCAGGATAGGAAAGAAACGATGAACAAAAAAACAACAGATCCACAACAATACATCTTTTCAATGCCATAATGACCCTATCTTTCAACCCCATAATTGTGTATTCTTGCCTAATCATTACATGAAGCCAATTCCACAGTCTAGGACCCAAAATAAAGACCATTCCAAGGCTCATCATTAAATGAGAAATTCAGGTAGCAGAAAAGCGCAGGAATAGTACAAGAGGAAGGTGCTTGTACTAACAGGCTGTCCCAAACACTGATTATTCCATGACCATATTTTCAAACTGTACTCATCCCATTTTTTTCAGGAGCCCCAGTGTTAAATCCCTTGCACTGCCTCTCTTTTGGTGTAAACGCGATAGTAGGTGCATCAGTGCATTTGCTGTTGTCATTTCTGTCCTCCAAGCCCGACTGTCAAGGTGTCTGAAACCACAGTGTTACAGATTGCATTTGAAAGCAGGACATGGCAGGGACTGAGCGCAACCATCGGCACACTGGGGACACTTTAATGAGAACACCTTGTGGTTCATAGTGGGTGTGCCTCTTCCGAAATAAGAGTACGATCATATCAGTTGGAACTCGTGGCCAGGGCCACCGATCTTTATTTTCGCCAGACGTGGAGGAACTGCTGTGCTCTCCCTTGTTGCACAAATGGGTTCTAGGCCAATAGCATGCAATACTGGTTTAATTTTTTTGAATATAGATTTTTTTAAAATACTTGAGCTGAAATATATACAAATACATTAGAGTACAGCTTTCTCGTTAAGTCCTTCAGCCCCTTCTTCACTTCCTGTGCCATAAGCAACCCCATAAAGAACAAGCGAGATCGCTCTGCGAAAAAAGAGAAAAAGTAGTCCACAAACCTGACGGGAAACAGCGAGCATCGCATGTTTTCTGTACTTGGTTGCTGCGCTCTAGGAGGGCTAACCACCGGAAAAGGCATGACGTATGCGTGCCTTCCAGTAATGAAAGCAAGCAGATTTTAACAGGCAAGCCCACAAACCAATGAAGGACACTGATGTGACGCGGACGGGCCTCTGAGCCCTTTTCTAATTCCTAAAGCGTCTCGCCGGCGATACGCATGCACAAGAGCATGCAACTCAGGCTCGACCCTAAAAAGAATAGGGGGGAAGAGACAAAGGATACACTGGGTCAATGACTGAACCAACACCACCGTTGGCATGCACAGCACACTCACACACAGGGAACAGGCCTACACACTATGCATTGCACTACCAGAGAAATGGCTTGCCACCAAGGCATGGGGAGGGTCACACAATGCCAAATGCAGCACACCTGGGACCCACGCAGCCCTGACCAGTAGTGGATCACTACGAGCTAGGTAGCAGGATTATCCCTTCAGAACCCTAGCCACTAGGGGACCTACGCTGCAATATCAGGCCTGGCCTACGGGCACCCACTGACACACATCCATCACCCGGATACCACCCTACCAAGCTCAAGTTAATGATGGGCACTGTACTCACCCCCTTATGGCTGCTGTGATGCCCTCAAGCTCCCACCCAGCTCTGGATAGGCCACCGCCAGTATGCGGGCCATCAGGGGGGTCAGGGTTTAACAGGCACCCCTTCCTCGTTGGGAGGCCATCCCCTGCTGGGCCTCCACCATCTTCCGTGCCCCGCCTCTCAGGTCCTCCCACCGTTTGCGACAGTGGGTGCTCCACCTGCCATAGACCCCCCACCTCCGTGGTGATGGCACACCATATACCCTTCTTTTAATGGGCACTGACCTGCAGACGCAATACACACAGGAAAATACTATTAGACAAACAGTCCCTGCCTGTTACACATATGGTCCACCATACCCGTTCCGACCACCATTGCCACACACATGGCCCAGCACACAAACTGTACGCCGCCAAGAGGACTTCCACCCACCCCCCTTACACAAGAACTCCATGCATTCATGCCACATGCTTCGTGCTCACAGTGTACTCATCTGTTGGTCTGGAGGCTCATACAGCAGTCCGTACTGGGGTAGGACCCCATCCACCTGTCTCTCCAAATCCTCCGAAATGGATGTTCGGGCCCTTTCCCCAGTCACACGGGCCATGGTAGGTTCCAGACACAGGTCACAGCAGCACATGCAGTGTAGGTCCTTTCCTATGGAAGGTCAGGTAGCAAGTAAGGAATCAGATAGAAAATGGCAGTCACGTCTGTGGCAGTGCATACTGTCACCGCCGGCATAGATCACCATTGGCCACTGTACCCCAAAGGGCCCAATGTTAACCAAAGAGGAGTTCCACAGAGGTTCCCGACCGCTTCCCTCAACGGCGAACAACATCAGCGGAATTACCTCCCTTCCTTCTGTCCCTCAATACAGGACAGGCAGACGCCATTTTAGGGGGGGAGGACTCTGGAATAATGCTGCGTCTCAAGAGATATTAGCACATACTGGACAAATCACACTGACCCATTACATGTTTACAGGATGCAAACTACTGTTGTAGCTCCATTGTTCAGTTTGTGTCCGGCTCCTCACTCTTTTGTCCCTTAGATTCCTACGGCCGCGGATGAATTGGAGATGGAGACATACCCCTGTGTACAGACCCCTGGTGGGCTTGACAACACTGGAGGACAGGCACATTATCCTCACCTATAGACTTAACAGGGCCACAATCACAGAGCTGTGTGCCCAGTTGGAACCTGACCCGATATCTGCTATCTGTCACCCCACTGGGATTCCCCCTTCTCGTGCAAGTGCTATCAGTACTCCATTTCCTGGCAACTGGTTCTTTCCAAGTGACACTGGGCTTGGCAGCAGGAATATCACAGCCAATGTTCTCAAACGTGCCACAAGAGTGTTGTTTGTCCTGATAAAACACATGTGCAGCTACATTGTTTTCCCCCAGGTTGAGGATTTGGCAACTTTGAAGGCCGAGTTTTATGCAATTGGACAGATCCCCAACATAACTGGGGCAATTGATGGAGCACATATTGCATTCGTCCCGACCCCCGGCAGAATGAACGGGTGTTCAGGAATCGTAAGAGTTTCCACACCATGAATGGTGTGCTTGGCGAACCAGTACATCTCCCACATCAATGCTAAGTATCCTGGATCGGTGCATGATGTCCTTTGTCCTGAGGAATAGCAGCATCCCAAATGTGATGGGCCAACTACAGAGGTACAGGGTGTGGCTAAGAGGTGAGCCCTGGTTCACACCCAGTAGATGTTGGTGTATGGTATGATGTGGGCCATATAGGATAGTGTGTGGCTAAATGTTGTCCCTCAATATTTGCAGGTGACTCTGGTTACCCAAACCTATCATGGCTGCTGACCCCTGTGAGGAATGCCAGGACAAGGGCAGAAGAACGTTATAATGAGGCACATGGGTGAACCAGAAGGATCATTGAAAGGACCTTTGGCCTCCTGAAGGCCAGGTTCCAGTGCCTCCATCTAACAGGTGGAGGAGGCTGAAGATGCCCGTGTGCCAGCAGTAGACCCTGTGGACAGTGAGGATGAGGAGGCAGAGGATGAGGATGAGGACAACAGAACATATGTGATCCGACAATACTTCCATTGACACACATGTAGGACAGTGTTACTTCACATATCCATGACTTTGGTTGTAATTGGTGTTGCAATGGCATGCTGATATTTCCCACTTCTATGCCCACTTACTGTTCCCTCTGGCAATTCATTTAGCAGATGTTGGTGACCTGACATATACTCCTGGTGTGATCACTACAGCCAGCTACAGGTCATTAATCTATGCCCATTCCCTGTACAGTTGATTTGCAAAGTTTGTACATGTTTCAATTAATGCATATTTGATATACATGACATACTCCAAATGTTTTTTTTTCAAAGGGTGGTTATTGAAGTGCTAATATATAGAGGGGCAAGTGCAATGGGATGGGGTAATGATGGAGGAAAGTCCAGGGTATTGCTCCAGTCTGTTTGTAGCACAGGTTCATTGTCCAAGGGGACATAGGAAGGGGAGCAATGGCAGTTCAAGGTGGGCAGGGCGAAAGAGTGGGACACAAGGGTGATAATCAGGAAAGTCTCATTTCCTGGCTTGGGTCTTGGCAAGTGTCTCTGGCTTCTGTCTGGATCGCAGGAAACGTTTGCGGGGTGGTTCACCTTCTGCAGGGGAAGGGGTGCTGGTGGCCTGTGAGTCCTGTGGTGGGGCCTCCTGGCCACTAGCGGCAGAGGAGGTGGAAGGCTGTTCAGATGTCTGGCTAGTGGCAGGGGCTCGCTGGTGTGAGACTTCCTCCCTCACAATGTTGGCCATGTCTGCCAGCACCCCTGCTATGGAGATCAGGGTGTTGTTCATGGCCTGCAAGTCCTTCCGAATCCCCTGGTTCTGTCCCTCCTGCAGCCGCCTGTTCTCCTGCACATTGTCTGGGATCTGGCCCATCGTGTCCTGGGAACTTTGATAGGCTCCCAGGATCTCGGCGAGTGCCTCCTGGAGTGTCGGTTCCCTGGGCTTGTCCTCCCCATGGTGCACAGCAGTCCTCCCAGTGTCTCTGTTGGCCTGTGCCTCTGTCCCCTAAATCATGTGCCCACTGAATCCAGGTCCCTGATTGTCTTGGGTGCGAGGTGTGCCCTGGGGTCCCTGTAGAAGTGGACACACTGCTTATTGACGTGTCCTGGGGACAGAGGTATAGGTACACTGGGTGGGTGCTGTGGTGGTGTTTCCTATTGGGGGAGGCTCTGTGGTGGTGTGTGACTGGGCCTGGGGAACCAGCTGTCCAGTGGTCCCTGAAGGGCCAGGTAGGTCATCCAGATCCTGAAGACCAGAATTTCTGTCATCACTGTGGGCCTCTTCAGTTGGGGGACTGGATAGTGCTGGCACCTCCTCTCCGGTGACATTGGCTGGGGTACCTGTGGGAATGTAAATGATGTGTTATGGTTTCTGTGTCTGACATATTGTACATCCGTGGCTTCCCCTCTATGGTTGGATTTGCCCTGACAGCTTTCACTTGTGTATGTTAGTGTATTAGTGTATGGTAGGATAGTTAATTCTCTATGGTGTGCATGCTTTAGTGATGAGTGCCCATATAGGGCTGTGAGGGGTGTCCAAACATTGGTACAGCATGCAGGGCTTGGCATTGAGATGAGTGGGTTGTGATGGTGGCGTGTGTGGGATGTAGTGCAGTGATGGGGGTAAGGGTGTGTGATGGCATGCACGTAGGAGGTTGGCTTACCAGAGTCCAGTCCTCCGCCGACTCCGGCCAGGCCCTCAGGATCCAGCATTGCCAAGACTTGCTCCTCCCATGCTGTGAGTTGTGGGGGAGGAGGTGGTGGTCCACCGCCAGTCCTTTGGATAGCGAGCTTGTGTCTTGCTGCTATAAAACGTACCTTCCCCCGTAGGTCGTTCCACCGCTTTCCTTATGTCATCCCTGATTCTTGGGTGCTATTCCATGGCGTTGACCCTGTCCACGATTCTCCGCCATAGCTCCATCTTCCTAGCTATAGATATCTGCTGCACCTGTGCACCAAATAGCTGTGCCTCTACCCTGACAATTTCCTCCACCATAACCCTTAGCTCCTCCTCTGTGAAACGGGGGTGTCTTTGTGGTGCCATGGGTGCTGTGTGATGTGTGTTGGTGAGGGTGTGTTGGGTAATGTGCTGGGGTGTGTGATGTGGAGTGCGTGAGTGGTGTATAGGTGTGAATAGTGTGTGGCTCTAGTTCTGTCAGTGGTCTTGGTGTCTCTCTGCTGGCAATGGTTTGTAATCGTAGAGGGTTGTGGGTAAAGTGGGTGTAAGTTTTATAGTGGTGTGGGTGTATGGGTGTCAGGTGTGTGTTGATTGAATTGTCCAATGTGGCGTTATTTTGTTTGTGTGTGTCCATTTTGAGCACGGCGGTATGTACCGCCAATGGTTTACCGCTGTTGAATGTCCGCCGTGGCGATTCGTGGGTCATATTGTAGAGGGTGTTGTTCTGTGGGCGTAACAGTGTGGGTTTTGATACCGCCAGTTTATCACTGACCTGTGGGCTGGCGGATTTGTGTATGTGGCTGAATACTGACGGATTGGTGTGTGTGTGTCATAATATGGTGAATGGATATCCACCGCGACGGCGGTAAGTTGGCAGCCGTCAGTGTGGCGGTACGTTGGATTTACCGCCAATGTCATAATGAGGGCCTCTGTCTCAGATGACAGATGTGCATAGTAGGCCTCCACTGAGACCCCTCTCCTGAATTACATTTTGTATAGTATGCTCTGTCCGGGGACTGTCCTCCCTTCCCAATCTCGATTTAAGAGCAACCACAGCACCAAAACAGCACTCCTAATAGCCACCGACGACATACGGGTCATACTGGACCACGGAGGTATGGCCGCACTCATCCTCCTCAACCTCTCTGCAGAATTCAACACCGTCTCCCATTCCACCCTCTGCACCAGACTCCATGAAGTCGGCATTCGAGATGAAGCACTAGAATGGATCAGGTCCTTCCTCACCGGAAGGACACGGAGTGTCAGACTAGTGCCATTCACAACAGAACCCAAAGATACATGCTGAGGAATGCCCCAAGGATCATCACTCAGCCCTACACTTTTCAGCATCTACATGGCCCCACTGGCCAAGATCATCAAACAACACAGGCTAAACATAGTCTCCTACCCCAATGATACCCAACTGATCCTCTCCCTGTCCGAGGACCCTGTACAGGCCAAGAGAAATTTCCACTATTGGATGAGAGCAGTTGTCGCCTGGATAGAAGCCAGCTGCCTCAAACTCAACTTGGATAAGACGGAGATCCTGGTAACTGGCTCCACCCCTTTCACCTGGAACGGCTCCTGGTGGCCCACTGAACTGGGTGGAATCACTCCCATGGACCACACATGCAATCTGGGCATCATCCAGGACTCCTCTCTAGCAATGACCCACCAAGTCAACGCCGTCTTGTTGTCATGCTTTCACATGCTCCGACTCCTTTGAAAGATCTTCAAGTGGATTCCCTCCGACATGAGGAAGACAGTCACCCACCCACTCGTCACTAGCAAACTGGAATACGGCATGCACTCTGTGCCAGCATCACCAAGAAACTACAATCAAGACTACAAAGAAGCTAGAATGCAGCAGCCATACTCATCCTGGACATCCCCCGACACAGCTGCATCGCCTCCCACTTCAGAGACCTACATTGGCTCCCAGTCAACAAGTGCATCATATACAAACTCCTGATCCACAACCTACAAGGCACTACACAACACAGGACTAGTATACCTCAACCACTGCCTCGCCTTCTACGTACCCAACAGAAAACTCCGTTCTTCCCAGCTCACCCTCGCAGCTGTTCCCAGGATCCCGGAAAGCACAGCAGGAGAAAGATCCCTCTCCTACCTCGCAGTCCGAACATTGAACTCACTACCTCTCAAACTCAGGCAGACTGCATCACTGAAGCAGTTCAGGAAGAACCTCAAGACCTGGCTCTTCAACTGAGCAGCACACCTGCAAACAGCGCCTTGAGACCCTATAGGGGATTAGCTAAGCTTTAAAAATCACTGATTAATTAATTGAATGATGTTACAAATTATAGTTCCTTGACTGTTATTTGAATAGGTTCTTGAATTTGTCTTGACTATAACTGTTGAATTTCTATGGTTTTGTGCATATAAAATCTGAACCTAACTATGATGCCCTTGTGACCTTTGGTTTTTGACAGTTAATTTCTAAGTTTTTTTTAATTCTGATTCCTATTTGTACCATCCCTGTGACCTTTGGATTTTCAATGTTTTTTTAAAATGTTAAGTAATATTAAATTACCTTACTTTAACCCAAACCCTGCCGCACAGATCCTTTGGCCATGTGTAGCAGGGGATTGCTGCAGGCCCTGCGGCCAACCCCCTGTAGACACCCAACCCGTACCATGCCAGCAAGGGGTAGGCCACAGGACCAGGCTCTGCAGCCAACCCCCTGGAGACACCCAACACTGTGAAAGACACAGCATTAAGCCATGTGCAGCGGGAGCTGGCCACAAGGCCTGGCCTGTCGCCATTCCCTGTGACTAATGCCCGTAAACACCTAATGCTGTGCTATGCACGGCCTTTCGCTGTGCAAGGTGGAAATTGACCACAAGACCTGGTTTGAAGTGAGGTCCTGTAGCCATCCTCCTACAGACACCCACACCCTGCACCTCACACAGCCTTTGCCCATGCTCCCCAGGTGGTCAGCTGCAAGGCCTGGCCCACCCCCCAAACTTAGGCAACCCAGGAGAGGGGCATGCAGCTCCCTTGCTTAAGCCTACTATGGCCACAGGGACTCCATCCCACGGGGCCACCCAATTACTCAAAGGCCAGAGCCCAGCCAATTAGTTGAAGGGAGGGGGGCAATGTGGCCCTCCTCCTCAGGCCAGTTTTGTCCCGGAGACTCTATATCCTCTCCTGGGGCCCAGCCAATTAGTTAAAGGGGAGGAGAACCACTGGGCCTCCCTCCCCAGGCAAATTTTGATCACAGGGATCTCATACCCAGGGGCTCAGACAATTATTGAAAGGGGCAGAAGAGCAGTGTGGCACCCGGGCCAATTTTGGACCTGCGTACCCCATTCCCTGGGGCCTGGCCACTTGTTGCTGGGTGCCTTGGCCCCTCCCAGGCCACCCAATGTGCTCTTTGTGGGACAGAGGGGGGAGCCTCAAAGCCCTCATGGTACCTTCCACCCTTCCTGTCTCCAGCAGTAGCCAGCATTGCTCCCGCATGCAGAGAGCAGCACGAAATGCTACTCCCAATTCTTTCGTCTGTTTTCCTGCCCGCTTGACAGAGGTCAGCAAAACAGATGAAAAGTATGCTCCCAGTGAGCAAGTCAAGTCTTCCTGCTCCCACCCATTGGGAGCGGAGTTACTGTTTGCTCTTGCTTGGCGGGAGCTCTCAAAGCTCCTGGCAAGTGACAGCAAACAACCATGTCCCAAGGGTGGGCACCTCTGGACATAGGGAGCCAGCCCTGGGGAGTGGTGGTCACTAGGGCCAGTAATGACTCCAGGAGGGGAGCTGCATGACCCCCGTCCTTTCTATTTGCAGGGCCTGCCTGGGGAGATGGTGGTCCCCAGGGCCGAAAATGACTCAGGGGGGGAGCCTTGTGACCCCCTTTCCCATTTACTTATGAGGGAGTGGTCCCTAAAGCCGTAAATGGCCTAGATGTAGGGCTGCATTGCCCCCTCCCTTTTATTCATCATTCGGCCTAGCAGGGGGGCGGTGGTGGTCCCCCAGGGCTGCACATAACCTCAGGAAGGGGGCAGCACATCATCTCCTCCATCACTCCATCCAATTTATATTTAATTGTCCTGGCCTCTGGGAGTTGGCAGTACCTGGGGCCAATATCAGGCATGGGGAGGGGGGGACCGCGTGGACCCCCTCATATTATTATATAAATTAGCCACCAGGACCTGGCACACCAAGGGGCCAAGTTTAAAAAGCACAGGAGACTGCACTTTTTATCTTTTTTTTTTTTTGCTGGGATCACCGGATCCACCATGGTTTTCATGGCAAATGGTTTAAAATGCTTTTTAGCCCAGACGTGCTCCTTGGAGGACCCCCAACACCAAGCCTAGGGGGTCAGGGTATTCCTATTGTGCCCCTTTTTTAAATCTTTTTTTGTGACTCAGGTGAGCCTGTGTCCCAAAGTGACTGCCAACACTTCCGAGTTGAAGTGTTGGCAGCCAATCAGATCTCAGCACGAGATCTGTCGGATCTGTGGACTCCCTGCATCCTTAGATATAAAATTTAGTTTTTTCTTTAATTACTTGAAAGCTACTGAATGGATTTCCACCAAATTTCAAAAGAGCTAGTTCTAGACCAAGATCTAGCTTTCTGCCAAATTAGGTGTTATTCTGTCCAGCAGTTCGGACTGTAGCAGTGTCTAAAATCCCTAGGAGAAATTACATGAGGAAAACGTGCAGCAGAAGTGAGTGGCAAACTAGTTTTTAAACTTCTCTGTTGATTCGTCAAGCAGTACCAAAGTTATTGGCAAAACAAAAAATGCTTTTCCTATAAAAATAGTAGTTATTAACTATAACTACCTACTGGTGGCCACCAGTATGATCTTTATATGTATTTATGCATATTATCTAGTGGCATTTACCACTAGGTAGTTATAGTTAGGACCTAGTTTTTATAGAAAAATAGTTTTTTGACTTGCCTATATCTTTGGCACCAGTTAACAAATGTTCACAAACTTTTCCCAAAAAATTTGACGGTCACATCGGCTGCTGTCTGGAAAGTTTTGAGGTGATCCGTCCAGTGGGGCTGAGAAAATGGGGGGGTTCCAGAACGCTTTTTCCCCATTCATTTTTTAGTAAGGATTTTGATCAGAGATAGCGCCCAAACCACTGGACAGAATTTCACCAAATTCGGCAGAAAGGTAGCTGTTGGTCCAGAAAGTGACTTTTTTGTTATTTGGTGTAAATACATTTTGTAGTTTTAGAGAAATGAAAGAAAATCCAAATTTGTATAAATAGGGACGCAAAGGCTTTGTAAACCTCCCAATCTTGTGCTGACACGAAGTGTTGGCAGCCATCTTGGGACTCAGCTTCAGCCGAGTCCCAGAAAAAAATTGAAAAAAGAAAAAGGGCATTGGTAGGGATACCCTGACCCCTTAGCTCTCGTTCTGAAGTCCCAGAGGGACTCCCCAGGGCAAAAAAGCAAAATATATTTTTTTTAAAACAAGCGTGGGCTCTCGCGCTTGATAATGCTGAGGGCCAGGTGGGCCAAGTCCCGGGGACATTGTCATTTTAATGTGGGGGGTGCCTAGCCCCCCCCTGCCCCGTAGACCACACCTCCCTGAGTCACTAATGAAAACTATTGTGGTGGGGCCACCTGGCCCCCTCGCAGCCGCAGAGACTGCCAATTCCCCGGCACACTAATGAAAACTAATGTGTGGGGTGCGCCTTATTCCTCGCAGTCCGGGGACCGCCACCTCTCCGAGACACCAACATAAAACTAATTAGAGAGGCTAACCAGCCCTTCGCAGCCCTGGGTACCTCCACCAACTCGGGCACAAATCAAAAGTAATGCTGTGGGGCTGCCCGAACCCCCCACAGCCCTGGGAACCATCACCTAGCTGTGGCAATAAATTAAACTTATGCTGGGGGGCCACCCAGCCCACCCACAGCCCCGGGAACCACCACCTCCCCAGGGCACCAAAGTAAAACTAATGCGGGGGCCACCCGGTCCCCCACAGCCCTGGGGACTGCCACCTCCTCAGGCACTAATGAAAACTGACAGCTGAGCTGACAGCTCCCACGAAGTCACAGCATACACTCCACTGGGATGAAGTTAGAGCAGCCAAACAGCTCTCACTTCATGCAAGCAGAGGTTTCCACTGGATCCCTGTATGCAGAGATGCAGGCAAGGAAAAAGAGGAAACATTGTTCTCACAGAGAGGAAGCTGCTTTAGCAGCTCTGTCCCTGTGACAGCAATGCGGGCTCCCACCGGAGGTGTGGAGCCAGCTGGGACCACAGTGGCCTTCTGTCTCCCCTGCATTCCGCAACATTGTCTCTGGGTGCCATGGTGGGGCACCCAGGGCATATGGCCGGGCCCTGGGGTGGGGTCACCAGGGCTGTGGTTGGCCTTGGGGAGGGGCCCAGGCAGTCTCCCTCCCGCCAAAACATTTCAATTAGACCGGGCCTCGAGGGATGGGTCCCTGGTGCCAAGATCAGCCTGGTGAGGCAGGCTGCATGCCCCCCCTCAAAAATATTAAATGTTTTGGCCGGGCTCCAGGGGATGGGGTTCCCGGGGACGAGATCAGCCTGGGGAAGGGTGGGCCGTGCAGGCTTGTTATAAGGGCAAGGCTAGGACCTGTGGCCAACCCCTGCGGTGCATGAAAGGCCGTGTACAATGCTGGGTTGGATTGTTATAGTGGTTGGTGGAAGGCTGTGTGGCCAACTGCCACCATACACAGCCGAAGGCCGTGATCGGTGGTGGTTGGATTAGCATACAGTAAGGAAAATGACTATGTTAAAAAACCTTTGAAATTCACTGACAAAAACAAAGGTTACAGGGATGTTATAGTTAGGCTCACATTTTAAATGTACCAAACCATGGTAATTCATCACTTATAGTTAAAGTTATGTCAAGTAACTATAATTTGTGCCCTAAGGTAACTATAACTCACGGCCTCGCCATGTACTGCTTTGATAACACCATAGATAATATCAATGTAACAATTTCAGTAAAATTATTCAGCAGAAAACTGTGCATGGCAGGGCCATGAGTTATAGTTACTTGATGATGGTTAGTTATGATGTATATATTTCCACAACACCACCTGAGCTACCTCTCCTCAGTGCAGCAGTGCCTCCGTCAGTGAGGGTGGTGCCCACGATCAATCCATTTATGAGTTCCTAGGTCGGGCCAGACAGACGGACAATCCAGGACTAAATAAATTTCACTCCACAAGTTTATTGCCACATACAACAAAACAGAACAGACGTGTTTCGCCAACTAGCCTTCGTCAGTGTTGATAAACTGCAGGTCATCACTGAACTTATGCACTCCTCCATGGAACCAGTATCATAAATATCGGGGCACATACAATACAAAGATTCAACTTGCAGGTGAGTGTGGCAGCCATATTACAATTCATCACAATCAAAGAGACCCGTTCAGTGATAATACAATCACAATGGTCAAGCAATTCCTTTGAAGCACATGTTCCAGAGAAGAACCAAATGGACATGTTAAATGGTGATAGGCTCATTGCCCCCTGAAAGAACAATGAAAATCATGTTGATACTAAACAAAAAAGAGCATAGAGAGGTGCATCCATTGTAGACAAATAGCACAACAAATTGTCATATGGCTGTGTATGCCCATATGTATGATAGAACTTCGATGTCATCAATATATATATATATTTCCTGCAGCGAACACCTATTGCTCAAGCATGGCAGGTAGTTTTATTTATTTATCATAATTAAGTATTAGTTTACATTAAAAAAAACTCTCGAAATTCACTGCAAAACCCAAAGGTTAAAGAATTATTATAGTTTGGTGTGATAAAAAGATCTGTTTTTTTAAGAAAAATAATACATTAGAAATTCACTGGTAAGAAAAACAAAGGTTAAAGTAACGTTATAGTTAGGTGATTCTATTGAGGACAACATTAACATTTTGAACTAAAAACACCACAGAAATTCACCAGTTATACTTAACGGCGCTAACTATAACTTGCATCCCTGTCATGTGCTGTAATGATGGCTGATATTCTCCTGACCTATTTTGTAGTTACTGTCAAGCCTCTAATGTGCAGTAATTTGTAGACCAATATAGGGGAAAACTAAGCTTGGATGATGTAATCAATTATGTCATTTGAGATGTCATCGGTGAGGTCATAGAACACGTCATGAGTGATGATATATGTGAGGTCACAAGAAGTGCATGGCAGGAGTGCAACTAATAGCTAGATCTGCTAACCATATTTGGTGAATTTCTGTGTATTTTTTAGTTCAAAACGATAATGTTGTAATTGACAAATTCACCTAACTATAATGTTATTTCAACCTTTGCTTTTTTCAGTGAATTTCAAAGGTGTTTTTAAACGAAAACAGGTATTTTTTTCACTCCCTAACTATAACGTTACTTTAACCTTTGCTTGTAAAACAATATATATATTTTAAAAAAAAAATATATATATATATATATATATATAGATACATACTTACTTTCTTTCTATATACTTAAAGGCATGTGTGGTAAAGGCATATGCATGAAAAAAACATGCATGGTAAACTCAATGCATGGTAAAGGCATTGCATGGTAACAGATGCTTGGTAAAGGCCTTGCGTTGTAATTCTTGCATGGAAAAGGCTGTTTCCTGGGCGTTGGATATTATAGCAGATCTGTAAAGAAAAATGGCACAAATACCTGAAAATGCACTGAAAGGAGTGTAGTTATGACAAAAAACTTTTAGGAAGGGATTTCAGGACAACTGTGAGACTAAGGTCCTGAATATTAGTTGATAGCGATATTCCGACCTGTGCATAAAGCCCTGTTCACACATGGTGGGAATTATGAGTTGGTAGGTATTTAATCTATCCGATATTTAGAAGATGCCTAAAATACTGCTATCTTCATTAAATTTCGGCAGGCTGAATCTGCCAATTTTTAACGGGGGAAAAGCATACAGTAGGCCACATGGGTGGGAATTATGAGTTGGTAGGTATTTAATCCATTCTATAATTAGAAGATGCCTGAAATACCTCATCCTTCCTTAAATTTCGGAAGGCCAAATCTGCTGATTTTTTAACAGGGGAAAAGCATACAGTAGTTACTGTATCATGTGGATTTTGATGTGTTGAATACCAAAATCTGAATGTTTTTCCCCACAAACATGGAATAGGTGCTATTTATCACACCCGATATATAATGCACCACGCCGTATTGGTACTTATCAGGTGAGATAAACAGCAGCAAAACACATAGGGGGTCATTCTGACCACGGAAGCACCGCCAACAGGCTGGCGGTGCTTCCTGGGCCACTCTGACCGCGGCGGTGAAGCCGCGGTCAGAAAAGGGGAACCGGCGGTTTCCCGCCGGTTTACCCCCTGGCCCAGGGAATCCTCCATGGCGGCGCTGCTTGCAGCGCCGCCATGGGGATTCCGACCCCCTTCCCGCCATCCTGTTCCTGGCGGTTTTTACCGCCAGGAACAGGATGGTGGGAACGGGTGTCGTGGGGCCCCTGGGGGCCCCTGCACTGCCCATGCCACTGGCATAGGCATTGCAGGGGCCCCCTAACAGGGCATTCGGAGCCGGCTTCCTCTTTGCAGGGGCTTTCCCGCTGGGCCGGCGGGCGATCTTTTGGAGATCGCCCACCGGCCCAGCGGGAAAGTTAGAGTGAACGCCGCGGTCATTTGACCGCGGTGCGGTCTTTTGGCGGTTTCCGCCCGGCGGGCTGTCCCGCCGCCCGCCGGGGTCGGAATGACCCCCATAATCATGACCAAATAAGGCAAATAGCTCCATATGGTCTATTGTTATTTTTCACTCCTCAGGCAGTTTTGTTGTTTGATATGCACCCGATGCTGTGACAGATTGTGAAGAGTACACATAACTAAATGACTCACTGTCTCTGCAGCTTTTGACAGATGGTAAGTGTCCCTTCAACTGCAAGTGCACAATTACTGGAACTCATGATTGGAGCAACCTCTCTGAATTGAACCAGCAGTTCCACAACTCTGCTGTGAACCATGGGACATTTGATATAGTCTTACCGAATCTATTACAAAAGTGAGGGTTGAGGCCCCTGTGACAAGCTAGAGTTATGCTTGTTTACATTGACTTGGGCAGCTTAAAAAAGGGAGCTTATTTGTCCATTGGGGTGAACAAGGCAATAACCAACTTCAGTCATTAAAAGAAAAAAAGAGGGAAGAAATAAAAGAAGGGATAAGGGAAAATAAAAGTAGGACTTCAAGTGTTACAAGGTGTTTTTATTGGGGTTCACCTGAAGCATGTTTGCATCCCAAGTTTTTATTGGTCAATTTCTAGAAGCACTGT
Source organism: Pleurodeles waltl (assembly GCF_031143425.1). Taxonomy (NCBI): domain Eukaryota; kingdom Metazoa; phylum Chordata; class Amphibia; order Caudata; family Salamandridae; genus Pleurodeles; species Pleurodeles waltl. Next base: position 579,707,668 of record NC_090448.1, on the reverse strand, counting down.
GGGTACTTATAGGATTAATTTTCTCTTTTTTATTGGCTGTTTGTTCAACATGGAAGGAAAGCGTGCATCAAACAGAAGACATTGTTCTTCAGATTCCTCTTCTGCTGAGGAGGAGAGATGCCAATCCAGTAGTGGTTTCAGCCACCACAGCAAGAGGGCTCGCCAGGAGGAGAAGTATTTGTCTCCAGCAGAAGTCCACTCTCTGATTAAAGAGGCAGTTTCTGCAGCATTGAAATAAGAAAGAGCCAAACATAAAAGAGGTGTTAAGCACACTGATTCTTGTTCGGATTCTGACCCTGGTAGTAGCTCTTCGGCAAGTGGCAGGTTTGTTAGGAGAGAAGAGGTCTACCAAGTTCTGGAGCACATTAGAAATACCTTGGGTTTTCCAGAAGCTTCTCAGCCTAAAGTTGATGATGATCTGTTCCTGCAGTGTTTACAACCATCTCCACTGAGTATGCTGTTTCATGAGAAACTCAAATCTCTGGTACTTCATGAATGGAAGGACTTGGAACATTTTAGTTTACCCAGATTTTTGCAGAAGATGTATGTTTTGGAGAATGCAGAGCAGGAACTTCCACATAATATTAAGATTGATGCCATGCTGGTAACTCTAATAGGCCATCCGTCTATCAATCCTGAGGATTGTTCACCAAAGGACGAGGTGGACAAAAGGATTGAAACAACTCTAAAGAGGTCAAATGAAGCTAATATTATGTCTCTTAGGGCCGGAACTTATGCAGGTTATACAGCCCAAAGTCTTGCGAAGGATTTTGAGAAGTTGGCAGAGGCCGTGACTGAGGAGGAGGATTGTTCAGACCTTCTGGTTAGTATGGAACAGCAAGCAAGGTTTCTGTCAGATATCTTGTGTGACTCAATTAAGTCAGCTGCAATGGCTTCTGGGGCCTCAGTCTTGACTCACAGGCATATGTGGCTCATGTGGCTCAGGGACTGGAAATCAGACACAGCAGAGAAATCAGCCCTGCTAAATATCTCTTTTCAAGGCAATAAATTGTTTAGGGATTAGCTTGAACGGATGGTGACCAAGGCTTTTATGGACCGTAAGCATGGCTTGCCTTGCAAAGGGAAATCTGGACCATCTATATCTTACAAGGAGTACAAGAGGAACGATGATTTCAGGTCATCATGGAGGAGGCGTTTTCAGCATAGGAAGAAAGATAGAAAATCAGAGTCCTTATCTTACAAACCAGGATGTAAGCACACAGAAATCCTGACAATGGCTGGAGAGAGGACCTTCCGGCTGGAGGCCGCCTTTGACTTTTCCTGCAGGAGTGGGAAATAGATGTCTTTGATCAATTAATTCAGACTTACATTCTCAAAGGTTATGTGATCTAATTTGACTCCAAGCCTCCAGAATCAGGAATCATTTCTACACCACTGCCAAAAGACCTGCAAAAAGCAGCAGCCTTATGGGACAACATTCAAAGTATTTTACAGAAAAGAGCAATAGTCCCCATTATCTTAGGAGAAGAGGGACAGGGATTTTACTCAATACTGTTCTTGGTGCAAAACACATCAGGTGCATTCAGGCCAGTTCTGGAAGGTCAACAAATAGGTGAGGACAATCAACTTCAAGGTGGACAGTCTTCAAAAGATAATTCTGATGGTCTTGCCAGGAGAGTTTATGGTGGCCATGGATTTGCAAGACACTTACCTCCACATTCCGATTTTACCTCAACATCAAAAGTATTTAAGATTTGCCATTAAAGTCAACATTTACAATTTACAGTCTTTCCTTTCGGGCTCAAGTCCACTCCCAGAGTGCTCACCAACTTTCTGGCTCCATTGGTCGATCTTCTCCACAAGGAGATCCATATCTAGATGATTGGCTGGTCCTTGCAAATTCAGCAGAAAATGTTCTGCTGCAAAGATACAAAGTTTTGGACACTCTTCAAACACAAGGATTTTTGATAAATGGGAGAAATCTCATCTGCTCCCCTCCCAAAATTCAGAATTCATAGGAGCAAGGTTAAAAATGCGTCACAGTCATGTGTGTCGTCTGATGAGGAGCCATGATAAGATGATCACAGATCTGCTTCATTTCATGAGCCAGAAACAACCAACAGCCAGGGAATGGTTAAAGGTACAAGGGGACATGGCTGCAGCAGTCTTTTCAGTTTCAAGGGCAAGATTTAATTTAAATCTATTCGTCAATCAGTTTCTGAAACGCTGATCTCCAGCCATGGATTGAATGGAGAAGAAAGTTCCTCTTTCTGCTTAGATTGTGGAGATTCTCAAGTGGTGGATGGACCCAGTCCATCTCTCAAAAAGGTTTCATCTGGATTCTCCAACCTGGGTGATGATAATGACAGATGCCAGCAACGTTGGATGAGGAACATGGATGGACAATCTTGCAGTTCAAGACAAATGGACAGCTCTGGAGATGAGGAGGCCGTCCAACTGGAGGGAAATGGAGGCGGTTCATCGAGCCCTACTTCACTTTGTTCCAGTGCTGGAGGGCAAAGAGGTTCTAATCAGAGCAGACAATATGTCCACAAAAGCATATTTGAACAGACAAGGGAGCACACAATCAACATCTCTGATGATTTATGCAACTCTAATTTTTCAGTGAGCAGAGTTACATCTACAAAGCTTGTCTTTGATTCATATTAAAGGGATTTTAAATTGGAGCAGACAACTTAAGCAGGATGTTTCCATCATCTCAGGACCATCGACTTGATCCTCTAGTTTTTGCAGAAATTTTCAAGAAAAGGGGGACCACGTTCTTACATCTTTTTGCCAGCCAAGACAATTCCCTTCTGCCAGTGTTTTGTTCCAGTGTCAGGGAGAAGGGCTCTTGGATTGTAGGGGCTCGTTCCTGTCCATGGCCTCAGGGGATATTGTATGCCTTTTCCCCATTCCCTTTGATAGCGAGTTTTCTCATGAGGGTCAAGATGGACAAAGCATCAGAGGTTCTCATTGCTCCAGCTTGGAGCCACTCATCCTATTTTCTTCTGATAGTGAGAATAAATAAGGGTCAGGAGTGGGCTCTTCTTCTGGTTCCACCTCCCATAGTTCTCTCCTCATTGTCCCTGAGGTTCCTTCAACGTCTTCAACTGATGCCTCGGAAATTGAGAGGTTATGTTTGAGAAGGTTAGGTGTTCCAGATGGGCTGGCCAAAACTATTCAGGCATTTAGGAAGGGGTCGACTCTGAAATCTACAATCATCATTGGTCTTCATTCCAGAAGTGGTGTCAGATTAAGCAGCTAGATCCTTTATCCTGTCCGAATTTTTCAATCTTACAATTTTTGCAAGATGGTTTTGATCCGGGTCTCAAGTGTGCTATCTTGAAATTACAGTGGGCAGCCATAAGGACATTCAAGGAAAATTGGATAGATGTTTCTGAATGTGAGGTTTTGGCTTCTAGACTCTTCAAATGTTTCTCTAAGCTTAGACCTGAAACAAGTAATCCTTTGCCCTCGTGGGATCTTCCCTTAGTGTTAGATGTACTGAAAGGGCCTCCTTTTGAACCACTTGACTCTGTGGATCTAAGGTTTCTGATATGGAAGGTATTTTTCTACTGGCAATTACCACAGCCATGAGAAAAGAATTGGGCTGGCTCTTTTTTAGCAAAGCATCCAGATTTTTTAGGATTTTTCCAAATAGTATTGTATTGAGATTAGGCCCAGCTTTTTCTCCGAAGGTTCCATCTCCATCTAGTTTGCAGCAAGAAGTCATCCTCCCGGAGTTTTTCCCTAATCCTCTGTCTCAGGAGGAGCTGGAGTGGAATAAATTGAATGTGCAGAGAGACGTTTTTATTTATTTGGAGAGGGTCTTTTAATTTCATTCTACAGAATCTTTGTTTGTTCTGATCATTACATCCCTCCCTCCCACCTCAGGTACTTAATTTAGATTATGATGCTTGTTATAAAACAGACTGTTTCCAGGTAAGCCAAAGCTGTACGTACCAGGAGGGAGAAGTGAGGTTTGTGTTGAGTATATTTTTTACAGGAATATGATCTTAGGAAAGTGTCTATGGAGGCATGGATGCCTCATTTCGTAATGATCAGAAGAGGGAAGTCTGGACTCAGAGTAATGACATTGCAGGTAAGTAATCTATGTAGACAGCAGGACCAAAGGTGTGATAACTGGGCTGAGACAGAGGCAGAAAAGAATGATTACTTAGTGGGAAAGAAAGAGGAAATCCAGAGCGACTGCAATGAGAGTTTTCAACAATCATCCTGTAACATTTCATACAACAATCATCATCAGATGACTCTGCAAGGGGGTTGAGTTGACCACTTGCATATTTCACAGTTTGTTTTTTGCTAAAGATCAGTCTTTGTGAAGGTTGAATTCATAAATAATGTTGAAGAATGTGTATAGAATGTATACCGGATTGCCCAGTGGGCTTACTAGCCGCTCTACATATCTCATGTAGTTACAGGTGACTCATTCCTAGAATTGCCCCAGGGCTGTTATTTCTCTAAATAATTGATGTCATCAGTTTCAAAGATCAAGTGACTTCACTTACTGTGATGCCAATAGGGTCGCAGGCCATGGCATATCACTTACTGTGAAGTCATCACAAGGTCAAAGAGCAAGTGATGTCTCTTCTGCTACCCCTGACATTTTGGGTCAATCGTAGTCCTTTATTCTATACCACACGCACTGCGAGGAGGTGCGGAGTGTGGGAAAGCCTGCGATGTTCACAAATAAAAGAGCAATGTTTTTTTCTGAAATAATGACGATTGCATACTTCCTCACCATAAATCCCTTCGTTTCATGTCTTTACCTTTCACATTGTCCGTTCTTTTTTTTTAATCTTTGGCATTATTTTACAGATCTGCACAATGCAAAATCTATCTTCATGTGATCACAGGGGACTGTGTGGGCGAGTGATGGTATGCATACTTTTGTTTTTAAGGAGTTTTAAGATGACAATGTAGTAGTATTGTACTTAATACAGCATGCTTTGCCATTTCTAAGAGCTGTAATGAACAGGAATTGATATTATGCAACTTAGTTGGAGTTATCGACTTCAGAAATATGACTCTCAACATTCTGAATTTAAATTATGACCTTCAGCTTGTTCTGAGATTTCAGTGGCGAGCTGTTAATTTGCAAAGCCAAATAATAGTAATAAAATTCATTGGTCAGTGTAGTGGATGAGAAGCGAGGCTCACATGTGTTTTTAAGGATGTGTGCAATGGATATCATGCTTCAAAGCCTTCCGGGACGGCAGGTAACCTGAGGAAAGGAGCAAGAGAGGAATTTATTGCATTCCCTGAGCAGTAAACTGGGTTACCTTTCCTCATCAATTGGAAAGTGACAGTTGTCCTGCCCCCTTAGAAATGATGTCACATCTGTTACTGGGACTTCCGGTGCCCCTGAGAGCCCGCCCCGGAACTGACGTAGGTGTAGGGGTGTCACATGAGTTGTGACATTATGGGGTCACATGTTAGTCATGTGACAGGGTCCTAGCCCCTGTGGCTAGGTCTATGGGCTGTGTAAAATGGGGGCCCTACTGGTGTGCACCCTGTTTCTGCACCCAAGAGGACAAGTCTGAACATGTCAGACATTCAGGACCAAGTGGCTGCTTTGGTGCCTCTGCACAGGAAGGAGCATTGGGAATGTAAGGCCAAACCTCCACACTGCTGGCAAATCCAAAAAGAGGGGCAGGGCAAATGTTGCTTTTGTTAGAGCCAGCCAATCAATTTAGAAATGTAAACCTGAAACATATGCCTGCTCCAAAATTCCCAGAACTAGGACTTAAGAGTGTTCAGCAGATGTCAAAGTATAAAGTGACCAGGCAATTTAAAAAGGTTTTGAAATAGCCAGAAAACAAGCAATGCAAACCTAACACAGATGTAGACCTAAGAGTTCCCAGGCCAGGGTTCAAAGGTGTTCAGCAGATGTCAAAGTATAAAGTGACCAGGCAATTTAAATCTATTTTTAATCCCCACCTAACACAAAGCCTAGGTATAATTAGCACAATGAGGCTGGTATAAAAGTCCCCACATTCACAGACCTATTTTTTTCTGAACTACATATTTGAAGTTTGCGGAGAACAGGTAGCATCATGACCTCAAGGCTGAAAACATGAAGGGCAGAGCACAGACTGGTGATGCTAACCCTCTTCTACTTAAGGTCTGTAATGATGTAGTGCATGTATATGTTGTATTGTAGTTTAACCTAGACTTTACCCACACCGCCTTTCCAACTATGCCTCGTGAGAGCATAACGCCAATGTTTTTACTCAGAGTTATCAGAGATATACGTTTATAAGGTGTTGAAACAGTTGTTTAATTTCTAGAAGTGTACAGTATGGTTAAAGGCATAAAAACAGGGATTCTGGTAAAAATAGAAAGGTCTAAATTTATAGTACAATATACATGATAATTAAATGTTTTTTTAATATTGAAAGCCCTAGATATATAGTTAGGCCCGTACAATATTACTACTATTCTGTTTTTTAAAAAGATTTCTCAAACACTGTATGTTTTAAAAAGGTTATTAGCAGTCTCTACTTTAGGGTTGGTGATGATGGGGTTTGGGTGGCGCTGGCCGCACTGGGTAGCTACTTTTAGCAATAACTTATGAAACTATCAATGTAAAAACACATACTGAAAACTTCCATGGGCGTCCAGCCTTCAGGAAGAATTTATAATGTTGTGATACCACTTGTAATTAACGTTTATGCTACACAGAGAGAAAAGGGTGTTTTGTCTAGAGGCAGCTTTGACTAGTCATAAAGTAGCACAGAGGGTTAATATGTAAGCTGCAAAGAACAGAACTATGGGGGCCATTACAACCCTGGCGGTCCAAGTCTGCCAGGGCTTTTCTGACAGAAGCACCGCCAACAGGCTGGCGGTGCTTCCCATGGCATTACGACCGCTGCGCAGCGCTGCCCAGGGGATTACGAGTCCCCTACCGCCAGCCTTTTCCTGGCAAATTGAACTGCCAGGAAAATTCTGGTGGTATGCGGTGTCGCGGGGCCCCTGGGGGACCCTGCATTGCCCATGCCACTGGCATGGGCAGTGCAGGGGCCCTCTGACAGGGCCCGTGCAACTTTTCACAGTCTGCTATGCAGACAGTGAAAAGCGCAACGGGTGCAACAGCACCCATCGCACAGCCACAACACCGTCAGCTCCATTTGGAGCCGGCTCCTGTGTTGCGGCCGAGATCCCCGCCGGCCCAGGGGGGATCTTCAAATGGCCGCGGCGGGAGTGCGGCCGCATTGGCAGCCGCCCAGCGGTCCGATCTTGGCAGGCGGCTGAAGCCGCCCGCCAAGGTCGTAATGAGGGCCTATATGTTTATAGGGTTAGCTGCGTGGATTAGTGAAGCAAGCCCTGACAAGTGCAATAAAACATATGTAATGGCGGCCAGGGGACCAGAGCCATGCGCGGTCCGGGTCCCAAGGCTGCCATTACAAAAGTGTTGTTAGGGTGGGGTCCCCAACCCCGGCCCTAACTGTGTATTTGTAAAGGAGGCCGGGGACGCGGGTCGTGCATGTTCCGGGTCCCCGGCCACCATTACAAAAGTGTTGTTAAGGCCGGGGCCGGAGACCCAGCCCGATCACGGCCCTAACAGGCATGTATGTAAGGGCGGGCGAGGACCCAGGCAGCACGCGGCCTGGGCTCGCGCCACCCTTACATAGAGGCCTATCAGGGCCAGGGCGAGGACTCGGGCCGAGCGTTGTCCGGGTCCCCGCCCTCCATTATATACAAATTCTTAGGGCCGGTCGGAGACTCCGACCGGCCCTAACAGATCATTTGTAATGGGTGAAGGGGGGACCTCAACAGTGATCAGTCAAGTCCCTGCCCGAACAACAACCCCACCCATAACAGATAGGTTTTTTAATTGTACCCTCTGGAGTTGGGGTTAAATACTAGGCAACAGTGAGGGCCCTGCAATGGGGTCCCTTCACAAACCTTTTTGAGGGGCAAATGGGGTCCCTCAGACATGGGGGCCCTATTGGTATCCATGGGCTTGAGGAGACCAGCAGGAACTCCATGTGCTTGTGAGGACGAATGGCTGTGCCTCAGTTGGCTCCACCCTTCTTCCTAGCAAGGTAGCCCCACCCCACACATGGTTGAGAGCTTGGAGAGTGAGGATAATAACCTGGAACGGATTCTAGGATCTAGTAGCCAATCCTATGGATAAATATATATATATAAGTTATAATGTGGAACTACAGCTGGCAATTGGTGCTCTACAACAAATTCTCCAGGGTCAAGATGGTCCAGGCACACTTTCTCAGGATGCAGCTTTTAGGGGTAAATAAAATGAGTCCTTGTGTAAACACTATGAAAACCTAAAAAGCCCTATAAAAACAGCAGAGCAGGCACCCTCAGAGAGCACCTATAGGCCCTCATTACAACCCTGGCGGTAAATCCCGCTTACCGCCATGCAGAAGACCACCAAGACACTGCTGTGGCGGCAGAAATCCACTACAGCTATTACGACCCACAGGCCAGAATCAGCCAAAATCTAGACACCCACACAAGTCCGCCACACCAAAGGTCAGTGATAAACTGGCGAAAACAAAACCTCCACCGTCACGCCAACAGGAATACGCCTACACTATCACATCCCACGAATCCACCCTGCAGTCTTTCAACCGGGGTATTCCATTGGCGGTACACACCGCCACGCTCAAAATACACACACATTTACAAAACACAACCACATTGGACAAATCGAAATACACACACCTGATACATATACACACACCACTCCCATACACCCAAACCAATATATAACACACACCCACATCACTCACAAACCCCAATGACAAAAATTGAGAACGAAGCACCGAGAGAGACACCACCATCAACAAACTAGCATCCACAGGCACACAACACCATCACTCACACAACATCCACGCACCTCACACAACATACACAAACAGATCCCCTCACACATCACAACACACACCACCTCACACATCACCCACACCACACCACACCGTGGCACCGCAAAGACACCTCAGGTTCTCAGAGGAGGATCTCAGGGTCATGGTGGAGGAAATCGTCCGGGTAGAGCCACAGCTATTCGGATCACAGGTGCAGCACATCTCCATAGCTAGGAAGATGGAGTTATGGCGCAGAATCATGGACAGGGTCAATGGAGTAGGACAGCATCCAAGAACACGGGATGGCATCAGGAAGAGGTGGAACGACCTACAGGGGAAGGTGCATTCCGTGGTCTCAAGACACCAGATTGCAGTTCAGAGGACTGGCGGCGGACCCCCACCTCCTCCCCCACAAGTAACAACATGGGAGGAGCAGGTTTTGGCTATACTGCATCCAGAGGGCCTCACAGGAGTAGCTGCAGGAATGGACTCTGATAAGTCAAATCTTAACTATTACATCCCCCACCCTACTTGTATGCTATCACATACCCCCACCCTCACGCTCACCCCATCACTCCAACACCTCACAGATGTCCTACTATCACAAACCACCCATCTTAACACCAAGCCCTGCATGCAACATGAAAGCATGGACACCCAGCACCAAAGCATGTCTACTACAGATGCCCACACAGATCCCCAAACCAAATATCACACAAGGTCCTAGACAAGAATGTGAGCACTGGGGTACAGGGTCACCCACCCATTGCACACAATGGCACACACAGACGTAATAATCATGCCTTTACACCCCTGCAGGACCCCTACCCACCGTCACCGGACAGGAGGTTCCAGACATGTCCACCCCCCCACAGAAGAGGCCCACAGTGATGACAGCAGCTCTGTCCAACTGGATCTAGATGACCAGCCTGGCCCATCTGGGACCTCGCGACAGTCGGTTCCCCACACACTGGCACATGCCACCACAGAGCCTCTCCCCTCAGGAAACACCAGCACAGCACCCTCCCAGCGGGCCCATCCCTCTGTCCCCAGGACACGTCAATCAGCAGTGTGTCCACCACTACACGGAACCTATGCAAACCCACAAACCCAAGAACATCAGGGATCTGGGGGCAGTGGCAGTGGGCACACGGTTCAGGGGACAGAGAAACAGGAAACCAGGGGAACTGGGAGGACTGCCGTGCGACAGGGGGAGGACAGGCCCAGGGAACCCACTCTCCACAAGGCCCTCTCCAACATCATGGGAGCGTACCATCATTCCCAGGAGCCAATGGCAACGGTACTTTCCAAGTTTCAGGAGACCCAGCGGCTGCAGGAGGAACAGTATTTGGGGATCAGGGAGGAACTCAAGTCCATCAACACCACCCTGGTCACCATTGTAGGGTTGCTGAAGGACCTTGTGAACACCAGGAGGGACACAGTGGCACAACTAGGGGCCCCTGACGCTAGCCTCGAAGATGAACGTCCCACCACCTCCACCGGCACTAGTGGACAGGAGGCACCGCCACAGGACCACGACACCAGCACCCCACCCCCTGCAGATGGAGAACCACCCCACAAACGGTCCCTGAGATCCAGGACAAAGACAGAGAACAATGCCAAGACCCCACCAAGAAATGAGACAACCTTGAATGTCATCCTTCTGTCCCACTTTGTCACTCTGTCCATCCTTAAACTGCCCTAGCTCCACTTCCTATGCCCCTTTGGACAAAGCACCTGTGAGACAAATAACTGGACTCTGCCATGGACATTCCTTCACCATCATCCCTGACCATTTTACAACCCCCTCCACTATTTAGCACTTAAATAAACACTCTTGAATCACAAAACAATCTGGGAGTCAGTCTGTGCTTTCCCAAATGTGTATTTGCTATAACTAAGGAATATAGCACTGTCCATTGTATTGTCAACATACCTATGTAAACAGCTCTAGTCCATGAGGCAATATAGCAGAGGTCACACATTGGGACCCACATCTGTGAAATGGAAAGGCAAAGTGACAAGTCAGGGTCCATACACTGGGTGAAAGTGACAGACATATGATAGGTCTAACAATTGTATGAGATGTAGGAGGCAGTGATGTCTTCTTACCTGTGTCTCACTGGAAGTATTCCTGGGTCACGTTGTTTCTGTTGTCTATATGCTCTTCTTCTGCCACAAGACCTCCTTCTGGACCATCCTCCTGCAGAAAAGGCACCTGTCGTCGCAAAGCCAGGTTGTGGAGTATACAGCAGGCCACGATGATCTGGCACACCTTCTTTGGTGAGTAGTAGAGAAAACCACCTGTGATATGGAGGCACCGGAACCTGGCCCTCAGGAGGCCGAAGGTCCTTTCTATCACTCTCCTAGTTCGCCCATGTGCCTCATTGTAACGGTCCTCTGCCCTTGTCCTGGGATTCCTCACTGGGGTAAGTAGCCATGACAGGTTGGGGTACCCAGAGTCCCCTGCAAATGTCGAGGGAAAACTGTTAGACACACACTAACCCTTAGGGACAACCCCAGACCCAGGCAATCATTCACACGGTGTAGGGTCCATGTCCTCACCTATTAGCCACACACAGTGCCTCTGGAGTTGCCCCATCACATAAGGGATGCTGCTATTCCTCAAAATGTAAGCGTCATGCACTGAGCCTGGAAACTTGGCGTTCACATGGGAGATGTACTGGTCGGCCAAACACACCATCTGCACATTCATCGAATGGTAGCTCTTCCTGTTTCAGTACACCTGTTCACTCTTGCGGGGGTTACCAAGGCCACATGTGTCCCATCAATGGCACATATGATGATGGGGATATGTCCCAGGGCATAGAAGTCACCTTTCACTGTGGGCAAATCCTCCACCTGAGGGAAAACGATGTAGCTGCGCATGTGTTTCAGCAGGGCAGACAACACTCTGGACAACACGTTAGAGAACATAGGCTGGGACATCCCTGATGCAATGGCCACTGTTGTTTGAAAAGACCCACTTGCCAGGAAATGGAGTACCGACAGGACCTTCACTAGAGGGGGGATTCCTGTGGGATGGCGGATAGCTGAAATCAGGTCTGGCTCCAACTGGGCATACAGTTCCTGGATTGTGGCACAATGAAGTCTGTAGGTGACTATTACATGTCTCTCTTCCATTGTCGACAGGTCCACCAGCGGTCTGTACACCAGAGGATGCCGCCATCTCCTCACCTGCCCCAACAGACGTGCCCTATGGACGAGTACAGCCAGCACAGAGTCAGCCAACACAGAGGTATTAAAAAAAACAATTTATAGCACACATTTGTCAATCCGCAAAGTGCCTGTCACTGAGTGTATGCAAGGCCTAGATAGGTGTGACGCATTTAAAATTAATGCCATGTGGCCCCCTGAAATGTCGGCTGCCTGACCTGTAAGGTAGGACAAGGGGATATGAGGTAACTGCGCTGGCGTTGAACACCATCGCGGTAGGCGATCGAAGACCGCGGCGCAATCCTACATTGGTTAACATTGGACCCTATGGGTTCCAGGAGCCAATGACAATGTATGCCGGCGGTGACGGTACGCACCGCCGCGGACGTGACCGCCATTTTCTGTCTGTTCCCTCACTTGATACCTGACCTTCGACAGGAGAGGACCTACACTGCAAGTGCTGCTGTGACCTCAGTCTGGAAGCGACGATGGCTCATGTGTCTTGGGAAAGGGCCCCTGCCTTCACTTCGGAGGAGTTGGAGAAGTTAGTGGATCGGGTCCCCCCCAGTACACGCTACTCTACCGGTCCTCCACACAAACAGGTGAGTACACTGTGAGCATGCTGTATGGGCAATGCCTGTTTGGAGTGGTGTGGATGGAAGATACAGGGGGGGGGACTGAGGCCTGCATGAGCGGACGGTGAGTGTATGTGCATCAGGGCAAGGGTGGGAACGTGGGCCTATGACTGTGACGGTCCGGACGGTTAAAGATCATCCGTTTCCCCGTACTATTCCTCTAGGCCAGTGCCGACCAGAAGAAGGATATTTGGCGTGCCATCAACAAGGACGTCCGGACCCTGTGAGTCCACCACAGACGGAGCACCCACTGCCAGAAAAGATGGGAGGACATTCGCCGCTGGAGCAAGAAGATGGTGGAGGCCCAGCTGGGGATGGCCTCCCAACGTGGTAGGGTTGCCCGTCGCACCATGACCCCCCTGATGTTCCAGATCCTGGCGGTGGCGTATCCGGAGTTGGATGGGCACTTGAGGGCATCACAGCAGCCACAAGGGGTTGAGTACCGTCACATCCATCTGACTCTGCGCGCATTACGAGGTGTCTGAGTGGGGGAGGTGGGCTGTGGGTTACCTTAGACCAGGGGGAGCTTTGTAGGCAAGGACCCCTTGTGAGGCAGGCTATGTGGCACCCAAACCCCACCAGTGTTAAAACCCATCTACACCTAGTCAGGCTCCTGTGACTTCCATGTGTGCAGCAATCGGGAATAGGCCTTGTACCCCATGTCCCTGTGATTAATTAGGGAACTATAAGTGCATGGTGTAGTGTAGAGGGCTGCTGTGTCTGTAGTGTCCCTCAACGATAGTGGTACTGCATGCATTGAACATGTCTTTCTTCTTTCTTCCCCCCATTTTTGTGCTCTCCCTGTTCTTGTGTGCATTAGCATCATCAGGCGGAGGAGCAGTGCCACCGGAGCAGGAGGGAGCTGCATCCCACATGGCCCTGGAGGGCGAAACAACAGAGTCTGAAGTCACCAGTGGGACGGAGGGCGAGGGGAGCTCCACAGCGGGGACAGGAGCAGAGACCAGCGACACCGACTCCTCCTCTGATGGGAGCTCCGTTGCGGTGGCGGGCCCCTCTGTGCCCACCGCATCTACAGGTACAGCTGCCACCTCCCCTACCAGCACCGCTCTCCCAGCAGCTCCTCAGCGTGTGTCCCGTGGCCGCTCACCCAGGAGGGTGGCATCTCCTTCGCCCCAGGCACCTCAGGCCCTGCCCCAGTCAGCCCTGCTGCCCTTAGTGAGGAGGCTATTGACCTTCTGAGATCCCTCACTGTTGGGCAGTCTACCATTCTGAATGCCATCCAGGATGTAGAAAGGCAGTTGCAACAAACAAATGCATACCTGGAGGGCATTCATTCTGGCCAGGCAGCCCAACAGTGAGCATTTCAGGCTCTGGTCTCTGCACTGATGGCAGCCATTGTCCCTGTGTCCAGCCTCCCCCTCCAACCTCCTCCACCCAGACCCAATCTCCAATACCTCAGCCTATCCCAAGCACACCATCAGACCAGCATGCACACACCTCAACACACAAGGGTAGCTCTGGCAAACACAAGCACCACACATCCCCCAGGCACTCACACAAGCATCATACCCATGCAGACATACCAACAACCACTGCCTCCACTGTGTCCCCCTCACACCTGCATGCACTACATCTTCAGCCACTACCTCCATCACCAGCACGCCCATCACCACACACCGCTCACGTGCACTCACCACCCCACTACCATTCACACATACCCTGTGTCCTCTCCCAGTGTGTCTGTGAGCCCACCTTCCAAAGTACACAAACGCAGTCACACACCCACCCAACAGCCATCTACCTCACAACAGCCTCCAGCCCATGCACCTTCACCCAAATTCAGCCACATAGACCTCCTACAACCACTACCTCTTCCTCCACTCCCAAACCCCCTCCATCTACCCGTCCCAGTGTGTCTAAAAAACTTTTCCTGGCAACCCTTGACCTCTTCCCTTCACCCCCCCGTCTGTCCCCTAGGGGCCGCCTTTCCAGGTCCCAACCCAGCACCTCCGCCACCACATCAGTGGGCACAGTGGTGCCAGCAACAGCGGGATTTTGGAGTGCGCCAAGCCACAGGGCTGCCAGTGTCCCAAGGAGCGAGGGCAAGGACATTCTGCCACCTCCAAAACTGAAAAACGTTGCCCACATCCCGGAGGGAGAAGGTGAAAACACCTGCCACCAAGGGCTCAGGCAACATAAAAGTGGAAGGTGGCAAGACAGCTGCACCACCATCCAAGGTGGGGAATGGCCAGAAAATCAAAGGCAGGTCAACGCCAACCTGCACAGCGGACAAGACCGCCACTGGCACCGCCACCTGCACCACCGCCACAGACACCACCGCCAGCACCACAGACACTGAGCCCACCACCAGCACCTCAGTCAGTGAGCCCGCCACCAGCACCGCCGCCACAAAGACCGACACCAGCACCCCGCCACAAAGACAGCAGCCAGCACCGTTTCAACAGAGCCCGCTGCCAGCACCGTTTCCACACAGCCCGCCGCCAGCACTGATGCCACAGAGTCCACCGCAAGCACCGATGCCACAGAGTCCGCTGCAAACACCGCCGCTACTGACACTGCCACCAGCACCGCCAGCGGCCCCGCGACATCCTGAGCCTGTGGCACCACCGCAGACATGGCTGCCATCCCCAGTGGTCAGTCGTACGAGGCTGATGGTCAGTTCCAGGAGCCTGCCCAGCTTGCATGTTGCACCACCGTCAGTGGAGTGTCACATCCACTACCTCAGTCATTGGCAGGATGAAGCACTCGGGGCACAAAGCCCCCTCCAGAACCAGTGGAGAAAGGCATCCACTACTCAGTCCTTGGCAGGATGAAGCACTCTGGGCACAAAGCCCCCTCTAGAACCAGTGGAGATTCACATCCACTACCTCAGTCCTTGGCAGGATGAAGCACTCTGGGCACAAAGTCCCCTCCAGAACCAGTGGAGAAAGGCATCCACTACCTCAGTCCTTGGCAGGATGAAGCACTCTGAGCACAAAGCCCCCTCCAGAACCAGTAGAGAAAGGCATCCACTACTTCAGTCCTTGGCCGGATGGAGCACTCTGGGCACAAAGCCCCCTCCAGAACCATTGGAAAAAGGCATCCACTACCTCAGTCCTTGGCAGGATGAAGCACTTTGGGCACAAAGCCCCCACCAGAACCAGTGGAGATTCACATCCACTACCTCAGTCCTTGGCAGGATGAAGCACTCTGGGCACAAAGCCCTCTCCAGAACCAGTGAAGATTCACATCCACTCCCTCAGTCCTTGGCAGGATGAAGCACTCTGAGCACAAAGACCCCTCCAGAACCAGTGGGGAAAGGCATCCACTACCTCAGTCCTTGGCAGCATGAAGCACTCTGGGCACAAAGCCCCCTCCCCCAGAACCAGTGGAGAAAGCATCCACTACTCAGTTCTTGGCAGGATGAAGCACTCTGGGCACAAAGCCCCCCCCCAGAACCAGTGGAGAAAGGCATCCACTACTCAGTTCTTGGCAGGATGAAGCACTCTGGGCACAAAGCTCCCTCCAGCACCAGTGGAGATTCACATCCACTACCTCAGTCCTTGGCAGGATGAAGCACTCTGGGCACAAAGCCCCCTCCAGAACCAGTGGAGATTCACATCCACTACCTCAGTCCTTGGCAGGATGAAGCACTCTGGGCACAAAGCCCCCTCCAGAACCAGTGGAGAAAGGCATCCACTACCTCAGTCCTTGGCAGGACAAAGCACACTGGGCACAAAGCCCCCTCCAGAGCAAGTGGAGAAAGGCATCCACTACTTCAGTCCTTGACCGGATGGAGCACTCTGGGCACAAAGCCCCCTCCAGAACCAGTGGAGAAAGGCATCCACTACCTCAGTCCTTGCCAGGATGAAGCACTCTGGGCACAAAGAACCCTCCAGAACCAGTGGAGAAAGGCATCCACTACCTCAGTCCTTGGCAGGATGAAGCACTCTGGGCACAAAGCCCCCTCCAGAACCAGTGGAGAAAGGCATCCACTACTCAGTCCTTGGCAGGATGAAGCACTCTGGGCACAAAGCCCCCTCCAGAACCAGTGGAGAAAGGCATCCTCTTGAGAGACTGTGGCTTTGCACTCCCCAGGATAAAGCAGTGGGCAACCCACCCACTTGAGAGACTTGAGAGACTGTGGCTTTGCACTCCCCAGGATAAAGCAGTGGGAAACCACCCACTTGAGAGACTTGAGAGACTGTGGCTTTGCACTCCCCAGAATAAAGTAGTGGGCAAACCACCCACTTGAGAGACTGTGGCTTTGCACTCCCCAGGATAAAGCAGTGGGCAACCCACCCACTGAAAAGACTTGAGAGACTGTGGCTTTGCACTCCCCAGGATACATCAATGGGCATGGGGCCCCCTCGTGGAGCTGGTGTCGTGCACTCATCCGGCTGAGGTGCCCCCCCATCCCTTCCCCCTGAGGTGCCTGTTTCATTTCGATCTGATGCCCCAACCGTGTTCTCTCCGTTTTGAGTCTGCTATCGAGTGTGGCCTCGCCCAGTGGTCCACGGACTATGAATGGTGCACTATCCAGACTTGTATAGTTGGTGTACATAATTGTTTATACTGTATTTAAAGTTTTGACTAATGGATTTTTATTGATTACAGTGGTTACAATCATTTCCTTTTGTCCTTGCATTCTGCCAGAAGGGATGGGGGGGTGTAAATCTAATGTTGTAGCATGTATTAGTGTGTATGTTGTTGTGGGTGAGGGTGGGGGTGTTTCGTGTTGTGTGTGTGTGTCACTCTGTTTTCCCTCCCCCAACTCCTGTGTTGTAGGTGCAGTACTCACCGTGGTTGCCGCCGCCGTTGTTTGTGCTCCTGGTAGAGGAGCAGGAAGACTATCGCAGGGAGGATTTGGAGTTCTGGCTCCATGGTGTCCTGGTTTCTCGTGGGTTGTGTATAGGTGAGTGTTTCCCCTTCCAAGTCCTATTCCTGCCGTGTTTTTGTTCACGTTGAATCCGCCCCGGAAAAGGTGGTGGATTGGCCTCTCATAATAGTGTGGGCGGTACATTGTCTTCCGCCTGTATGTTGGCGGTGACTGCCATGCTGTTTGTTTGTACTACCGTGGTGGTCGGAGTGTCAAAGTGGCTGTCTATGTTGGCGGTTTCCGCCTTGGTCGTGATTAAAAAAAAATTCCGCTGGCCTGTTGGCGGTCTTACTGCCACTTTAACACCGACCGCCAGGGTTGTAATGAGGGCCATAGTCTGTGTATTATATTGTAAATGTGACATTTTATTCTTTATTTTTTTTCTCCAGGCCCCCCTGCGGTACAAGGGACTCCCATGGTAAAGACCCAGAATGTCACTCAAAAGACGGACCGCAAGAGGAAGTCCCCAGCGTCTAAGGAAGGATCACCTATAAAGAACTGCTCCTCACATCAGAACACCGCAGGTGAGTTTTTAGAAACTGCAGAGCCAGATGACATAAATCTTTAGTGTCTCTCAAACCTCTTTAACCTCTAGGATATCGCTGCAATAGCAACACCTAATATGTATTTTGTTATCTTTACATCCTAGAGTCATCACAAAAGAGTTCAGGTGGAGTCTGCCCTCAGGCTAAGCAGACAGCACCATCTTTAAAGGACAACAACGTGACCCTTCAAAAGCCCAAGGCACCAGCAGCATCCGTGAACAACGCAGGGCTCAAGGACAAACAGTGCACCGGCTCTACAGACAGATGTCATGGACCAGGTACAGCCCTTAACTACACCAGACCAACAGCAATAAAGGCTGTGCCCAGTAATGTGAACACTTCTACAATCACTACCTATGTACAAGGAGTTGGTCAATCTGACAGCTTAGCGCTTGCAGCCTCATGCACACACCCTCCTGTGGTTGGGACCCTAATCAGTGCAACAAGCCTAAAATACATTGGTTGTCTTTCAAGAACCATAAGAAGAAGCTGCAAACCCCTGAGCTACAAGCCTTGCCTTCAGACCTGTCTTTTAAAAATGTTGTTAAGGCTCAGACTGTTCCACCTAGCCCCCAGCGTTCTAAATGCTCAATGTTTGAGGAGTCTAATGTAGTGGGATATGTCAATGCCCTAGTACCACCAGCCTGTATAACTAGCCCTCCCAGTTTACATGACACATGCATGGAAACAGATAGCCCGACAGAGGATCCTTTTTCTGGGTGTATAGGACTTTTAAAGACACTAGTGAGTCTGGTAGAGAGTTCTGAAGCCACAGCAACGCCATGTGACCCTTCTAACGCGCCCACTGAAGGGTCTCATTCACCCACACCCAGCCACAGGGCTTCCTATGCATCAGAGACCTTGAGTTATTATCACCAACATTTAACTTCCCCATGCCTGATGTCACCAACTACACCCCCTGGAGCGTACGACCCCACCAGCCCGACACTAAGTGCCTGCACGCAATGGCCTTCACCCTCCTCCTAAATATATCCTGACAGCAATACAGGCTGTAGCGGTTCACAAAATCAGAGTTTTGAAACTCCATCTAGCGATGATCAGGCCTCCGAACCACCGGGGTGTTGACATTGGGGCCCTGTTCTTTTGACCCGTCCCAACTCACCCATTCAAAAAATGGTTTCTTGCGGTTAACAGAGATCAGACCACCAGGGTGGCTAGGGGTAGTATACGCCACATAGCTAATGATACATGTAGTGGAACAAAATGTGGCGCCCTGACCCCCAACAGGGTTTTGGAAACATATCTGAAAGAAATACATCAGGCCGTTTGGCAACTAAAATCACACCTGAACCTCAAGACCTCAAAACTGGGAAGTTGGGGGTCGATACCCGTTCCTACAGACCATCCCAGAGACGGTTAATCCTGCGGTTAGCAAGTTGTAGAAGGGAGGTGGTCATAGCTTCTGAATCAGCCACGGCCGACATAGACAATATATCGGCATGACTAGGCCACCGTCTCCCCCTAAGGATTGTAAAATCTGCTTTTTGTAATAAGGGTGTCTATAGGTCTAAATATAAAAACAAAACCCTAGGCATACTCACTAAGGCTCTACGGCTCTTACATGCACTCAAAAGCAATAGGGTGGTGGAACCCTCCAACGAATCCTTAAAAGCCTGAAACTCCAGCACCTTGATATATAAAATGGTCCCTGTTAGGTCTCAAGATGTAAAGACCATAGGGAACAGCCCAAACATCGGCTGTTTGAGGACCTCAAGGGCTGTTGTTCAGAGCCCAGTAGTACCCCAGCACCCTGATGGGTCCTTAGCAGTGGTTGTCCCAGGTTAAGCTTCCTGGCACACAGCCCGTAAATACAACAACTGCTGTTCAAATAGGCTATGGGCGCCCACCAATAAACAAGTGGTCTTGTAATAAGCCGAAGTGGGCTAGTAGCGCTAGACAGCGTAGGTGTCTAGTAAGGAAATTAAAGAAAGCCAAACTATATGTTACAAGGAGGTTTAAAAACACTCCAGCACAGAGCCTTAGTCTGCTACCACAGAATGGCACTCAAGATGCCATACCTGCTAGTAGTGATCCTCAAGCTGAGGATTCAGAACCTGTGTTTTTGGAAAGTGTTAGAAGGAACAGTCGTACTATAGAACGGTTTAGCGCTACAGAACACTATGAGGAATTCTGGTTCGTTTACCTAGACCGTATAAATTCCTCTGATCATGGTGTTTTAGTCATTCACCAAGCTGTACAAACACTAATAGAAAGGTTGTTACACGATGTGGGTCCTAATATTTACTTCCAACTCAGTTTCCAAAGGCAGGGTATTGACAGTCCTTTGTTCACACGTAGAACTCCCAAGGATGTGTTTGACGTTGTAGAATTTCTAGAGAATCTCTGTAAACTGTTGCAAGTAAGGCGGAAATAGTAGCATCCGGTACATTTAAAGTTATAGCCCTCATTGTCAGGGGCCGCAAGAGTAGTGTTTCCAGATCTTTAAAGAGTATCTTGTATAGCCAGATCATTGGTAAGAAACAACGATGGTTGCTCAATTTTAACACAGGAGCAACCAACACCTGCCAGGCAGTCAGCATAATGGGGTTACTGTTGGACCGAGCTACGGCCGATGCTCATATTATGTCAAGAGCTGTTGAAGGCCACAGGGCTCTTGAAACACCACACAACAGAATGGTCGGTTTCAGGGATCTAGGGTGGAAATTCTTTACCACAACTTCACAACAGGGGAGCATGCGAAAAACAAGACCGTTTATTTTCTCCATCATGAAAACCACTTTTATGGTATATTGAACCTGAAGAGTACGTATGCCCCCACTTTGACCATATCTATAACACACAGACAACTCATCAGTGTGAAATGCACTTTAAAATGTGTCAGAGGGATGGTTATATTGATGTCGCTGAGCAGAAGGTCCAGTGTTGCACGTGTAATCTGTTTTTTCACTCGCAAAACTGCTTGAGCATACACACCAGACTTGCGCATTGCTTACCTAAAAAAGACTGTAGGGTTTGCGGGCGTTACACCCCCTATGAGCATAAATGTGAAGGCATGAAATGTCCCAGGTGGATGGTGTATTTTCAGGCGGGGACAGAGCACCAGTGTTACATGGTTAAAGGGCTCCCTCAGACCAAAACTGAAGACTACATAGTGTTTGATATAGAGTGTACACAGGAGACAGG
Source organism: Pleurodeles waltl (assembly GCF_031143425.1). Classification (NCBI taxonomy): domain Eukaryota; kingdom Metazoa; phylum Chordata; class Amphibia; order Caudata; family Salamandridae; genus Pleurodeles; species Pleurodeles waltl. The sequence continues at coordinate 579,686,490 of NC_090448.1, read as the reverse complement.
TGTACATCAGCCTGATTATATTTATGCTCATCATCTAACTTCCGATGACAACTGGGAGTTTGAAGGCCGCACGTGCATGAGTGACTTCCTCACCACTTTCATGCAGCCTAAATTCAAAGGGTATTCTATGCTGGCTCATAACTCTAAAGCGTACGACTCCTTCTTGAAAAGATGGCTGTAGAACGCATAATCCAGGGCTCCAAATTGATGCTGTTAATGGCGGTGCCTTTTCAAATAAGGTTCATCGATACCTTAAATTTTCTACCCATGAAACTGGGTAAATTATCCAAAGCCTTTGGTTTCACAGGTTGTAAAGGTTATTTCCCCCACTTTTTCAAACACATGGGCCAACCAGAATTATGAGGGTCCCATGCCTCCACCCTCCAGCTACAGTGTAGAGTATATGATGCCTGTTGAGAAAGAGAGCTTTCTACAATGGTACAGTGAAATCTGTGAAAATAACTTTCATTTTCAAACCAAGTTGAAAACGTACTGTCAGGCAGATTTAATGATCTTTCGAAAAGCCTGCAACCTTTTCAGAGTTGTAGTGGTGCAGATGACCAAAAAGGTGAAGATTTTGAAGCCAAAGCACCCCAGATGACAAAGACTGTGGAATACATAGACCCCTTACAGAATATCACTTTGGCTTCCATGTGTATGTCTATCTACAAACACATGTTTTTGAAACCATACAGCATCGCCCTAGTACTACCAGACCTGTATAATGGTAAACAGAAGCGCTATTCAAACCCCTCGATCCAGTGGCTCATGTATATCTCAGAGATAGAAAACATAGCCATTCAACACGCATTACAGGGTGGTGAATACACCTTGGGGCCTTATTATCTTGACATTTATGCCATATTTAATGGCGTGCCAACCGCCTTTCAACACAATGGGTGTTTTACCATGCTTCTTACAAACCCCATGAGTTTAACAGGCTGTTGGGCACCAAGTTTGAGCACCTACACCGTCGCACTCTGATGAAGGGCAATATGTTAAAAACAGCAGCTTGTCATGAGAAACCTTTGGGAGCATGAATGGTTAGCTATGTTAAAAAAAATGTTGAGCTTGTGTCTTTCATTAAGAGTCGCCAGTTACCAGAGCCCATGGAAACCCGCAACGCCTTATTTGGGGGGCATACAAATGCTATACAGCTGTACAGTGCTGTGGGTGCTGGTGAGAAAATACACTATTATGACTTCACATGTCTGTATCCGTTTGTGAACAAGCAGAAGTTATACCCTGTAGGTCACCCAACCATCATATACAGGGACTTTAAGCCCATTGGTGAATACTTTGGGCTCATTAAATGCCAAATCTACCCACCCAGCCGTCTTTACTTTCCAGTACTACCGTACAGAGTTGACGATAAGCTGATGTTCCCACTATGCTGTACATGCGCTGAAAGTAAGGAGACTAGCATGTGTAGTCACAGTGAAGAGCAAAGGATGCTGAACAGGACGTGGTGTAGCATTGAGGTACAGAAGGCTCTAGAGAAAGGATACAGGCTTGGTAAAATAGTGGAAATATGGCACTTTGAAAGGACAACAACACAGCTCTTTTCTAACTATATCAACCTGTTTCTAAGAGACAAACAGGAGGCTTTGGGGTTTCCAGAGTGGTGTGTTGATGAGGCCTCTAAACAAAAGTACATGGATGACTACTACACTCACAAGGGTATAAGCTTGAGATCCGAATTGGTTGAGGTCAACCCTTCCGGCCGCCAATTAGCCAAACTATGCCTAAACTCATTATGGGGGAAATTCGCACAGCGTACAAACTTGTCAAACACGACCATAATAACAGATCTTGATGAGTTGTTTAAGTACCTTTTTGCCCCCCGTTATGAGATGTACAGTTGCGAGTTTATTGATGATGAGACATCTGCTCTGTGTTCGAAGTACACTAAAGAGCTGCCCACAACGGGTAACAATATAAACATCTTCCTAGCATGTTTCACAACCGCTCATGCCCATTTAGAGCTTTACCGAGTGTTAGATAAACTGCAGGAAAAGTGTCTGTATCATGATAAAGACTCTGTTATATTTGTGAGTAAAGTTGGTGATGAAGACCCACCATTAGGCGATTATCTAGGGGATTTGACAAGCGAACTACAAAAGGGGCGAACACATAGTGGAATATACCTCATCAGGACCTAAAGCCTATCCATATAAAACCTCAAACAATACTGTATGTATGAAAGTCAAAGGTATCACCTTAAATGTTAACAATACAGTAAAAATCTATTTTGACAGTCTTAAGGACCTGGTGAATAAATATGCTATGTCCGACACCTGTGAAAATAATAAAGCAGTTGTTGTACATCAGCCGAGCATACTGCAATCCAAAAAACGATGGGAAATCACAACCCAGCCTTTACATAAAACCTTACGTGTAGTGTTTGATGAAAGGGTCCTAACTCAGGACTACAAAACCCTACCGTTTGGTTATATAAAAGGACATTAGACTCTCGAATCCCCACGACTATGGACACCCGTTTGCAACATCCGTTCTCCTGTGTTCTAGCAGGCTCCTCAAATTGCAGTAAAAATTATTTTATAAAGAAGTTGTTAGAAAATGCCCCCCCATGTTCTATCCCAAAACCCAAACAATATTGTATGGCTTTATTCCTGCTGGCAAGATCTTTATATAGAACTATCCCTAAGATTCCCCCACATCAAATTTATAGAAGGCATACCTGGTAATCTCAAAGATGATGCATTGTTACCTACACACCTCGTAAACATGGTGATTGTAGATGATCTCATGCGTGAGGGTTGGGGTCATCCAGAGATAGAAAAAGCTTTTACCCAATAGTCACACCATTGTAACCTGATCATATGTTACATTGTGCAGAACTTGTTTTACAAGGATAAGAGCAATCGTTCTATAACTCTGAACACCTCATACCTTGTTTTATTTAAAAACCCCAGGGACAAACAACAAATATTGATAATCGCTAAGCAGATGTACCCAGGAAACACTCAGGCCCGTATTTATACATTTTTAGCGCCGCATTTGCGTAGTTTTTTTACGCAAAATCGGCGCAAACTCCCAAAATGTAATTGCATTTTGGGAGTTTGCGCCGATTTTGCGTCAAAAAACTACACAAATGTGGCGCTAAAAAAGTATAAATACGGGCCTCCGTTTTTCTTAGAAACCTTAATGACGCCACCACTAAACCTCACTGGTACCTGTTGGTAGACTTAAAACTCAAGGCTCTAGAAGACTACAGACTACGTGGTGATATTTTCCTACCAGATCTCCCTGTAGCTTACACCCCTAAAACCAGACCCAAGGCGTATAAAATGAATCGCTAAAAAGACTTTTGTAACATGTACTTTCTAAACCATATAATATAAGGTGTTGAACATGTTTGCACGTGTACACCGTAATTTAGCACTCCTAAAAATGCTGGTCACAGCTAGCCCCCAACAAAGAAAGGCCATCCTTTGCTCGGCTTCTGATGACTCAGCGACTGCTATTTCAGAAATCGCCCTTAACACCCTAAAAAGTAATGTCCCTACATCAGAAAGGCAGTTCTGTGTACTGAAGAAGAAGCCTAATCTTATCAAAAAGCTTAGTAATAAAAGGGCCTCCCGCATTTCTAAGAAAAAACGTGTAAAACAGTTGGGCGGCTTTATAGGAGCGCTTCTGGGCATATCGATTCCTTTAATTACAAACCTCCTAACCGGGAACTAATGGATGATGCCCAAAAGATGTACTTGGTACCGTGCCAATATCTGGAACAGTTGGGCCCTTCTGCGAGCGACGCTTGGGGTATACGAAAAAATGAAACACTGCGCCTAGATGCCAAAATTAAAAACATTTAAACCAGATTGATTTAAAACCTCACAACAAAGCCGATCTTTACTCCAGAGTTCTTGAAGACTTTCTACATTATTACAAGGAATGGCAGTCAGAAAAAAACATATTGACTCTATATACCCATGACTCTGATCCACCACCACCAGCCCTCGCCGCTCCTCAACAGCCAACACAGCCGTTGGTCCCATCACCACCGCCCACAGACGTCTTTGTTGATGAACTTTTAAAAAATGTAAGTCAGAGGTACAGAGGTGCAGCGCAAGTGTTACTAAGCACCATGGCTCTTCTAAAGATCTAACCTTTTGGAATGAACGGGGTGAATTCCTCTACAAAGGGCAACCAGTTGCTGGGTCTCATATGTACAACCTCATCAAAGGTTTCACACACCTCAAAGCCCTACCGCTCCAGAAAGTGCCTAGAGGTTGGGACCAGTTTCTACAGGACGCTGCAGATCTCAACATTCCTTCTATGCTTGTTGGTAATATCGAACACTGTAGGCTGCTTGAAAGTTTGAAAGATCCTACTTACAGCCCCCAAAGTACACCATCAGCACTTGTTTTTAAACCAATGTCCACCCCCCAACTAACCCCCTTATGGAGCACCGCACCCCTACCTTCGGCGGCTAAAAAGTAATTGTAAAAAAAAAAGAAATTGTGGTTACAGGTGTGATACTTGTGCTCCTCTGTGTTTTGCTTTACAATATCTGTGTGTATAGTTTTACAACCGTTAATATATTGATTGCTTTTCTTTCAGCATTTATTTTAATTTGTATGTTTGGATACTTATTGCGTGTACTAAAATTATGTGTAATAAACACTTTTTAACCATTTGATCACTCTTATGTCATATATTAACTTTTTTTTTTTTATGTGTGTCTTGGCGGCTGAATACAAATGTATAAGCTGGTTTTGAGCTTAAATTATTTTTATTGTAGACATTTAACGTCACACGTACATATGCATTACAAGGCCTTACACTTTTGACAAATGGCGTATTCTGTTTGAACAGAGCACAGCGTAGCCTGCTTGTTTTCTTTTACATATTTCCCAATAATACTATCATTGTTTACCAGATCGTTCAAATACAAAATTTCTATACATCATACCCTCAGACATTTTACTAGTAATATATATATACAGTGCTACCCACAAGTAATGGCTACAGAATCCTGCGCCCGCATCTTGTTATACTCGACCCTAATAGCAGCTTTCTTTAGATACTTGAATACATGCTCTGGGAAAGCTGCTGAACTTTCAAACACTTTAGCCTTGTCGTTATCCAAAAACATTCCCACCCAGTGTCTTCCACACTTGTAATGTGGATCTGTGTTAAAGACTAGCGATTGAGGTTTTTCTACGCCCATTTCCGTGGGTAGCCCATCGTTCGGGAAAACATCTAAAAAGTATTTCTTCACATATTTATGTCTGCTTAAGAACTCACAAATCTGTACGGTGTCCATTGTACAATGCTTTAAAGATAGTCAAACATAATCTGCCAGCCGTGGTTGACTTGAATGACACTGTCAAACACCGCAAATACAACCATGTTCACATTGGTAGTCAGGGGTTGACTAAAACTTATTTCAGCTTTTAGATTTCATTTTTTTACCAGATTATGGTGATCCCCGTCTTCCATGTCGGCCGTCAGATCAAAAGCGAAAAGGGTGTAACCGGTCCCATACCCTTCTCTTGATACAACGTCTCCTGAGTCCCTCAGATGTTTTCAACACCAGGTCTAGATATTCCCTGATAAAATTAGATGTTCCAAAACTTAGCGTGTACAGCTTTGCAAGAATCACAGCACCCTCATGTACCAGCACTGCGTAGTTGATGTCATAGTGCTTGAAATTAAATGGGTTTTAGGTACACAACCCTCTAAAAGCTGTGTTGTCCACAAACCCTATGATAATACGTTTCGGTAGTTGACCCAGAAATACATTTTGCTGTTGGGGTAAGCGGGTACCTGTGGGTATGCTGAATATCTTCAGAGCCACCCTTTCCACAGCGTATTTGGCATCTTATAGCTGTAGGGCCACTGCATGAGCCAGACTGATGCTTGGTGACACTTTCACTCTCTTTACAAACAAACTGGCAGACAATATAACAAGTTTATACTGTTCTGCATCCCCACTGATGAATCAGAATGAGTCCTTGTTGTGGGTTAGTTTGATCTTAAGATTGATACCATTGACTAGTAGCTTATCTTGGTAGAAGAGGTCTGAATATATGCGTCGTAGGAGGTAAAACTGTCTACTGCTGGCTGCATAGTTTGCTCTTTTTACAAAACCCTGATTGTGCCCATCCAACGCTGTAGCTTCAAAATGACCAGAAGTATCTTTGTAGAAGAATCCTGCTGAAAGCTGAATGTCCAGGGCATCACTGCTGTATTTCAGAATACTCTCAATGTGTGCCCTACACGCGTACATGTTATTACTCTGCATGATAAGCCGATCCCGGAGGGTGATGTTCACCTGATTAAACATGGTTGCTATGGGATAAGCGATCTTCACCACTTTAGCATTGTTCCCTATGTTGGAACCATCCGCATATACAAAATTTTACAGGTGAGGTGTAGTAGCGTATTGTTGAGATCCAGATACATAACCGTGGACCCTGACACATAAAACTCTATCGGCGTCAAAGGCTTTAAAGTGGCTAGTGGCAATACCTCCATAAAAACTGTTTTCAATGCTAGTCTGCGTGGGTTTTAGAGAAAACAGGTCTAACTGATTTAGCACATTCACCCGATGCACAATGTACGAAGACTATGTTTGCAGAGTGCTCAGTTAAAAAAATATATATATTTACGTTAGCGCCCTTTCTCTTCCTTTTCTTTGTAGCTCTTTTCCGACTTACGGATCTTCGTTTGTGAGCTATTTTTGAAGATCGGCGTCTTTTTTTATAGGGGCAGGCAAGCTCCTTTATTTTGAAACACCACACTTTCTTTTAACACATGTGTGTGACTTGTACACCAACCCTGCTCCTTCTTTGGGTTGTTTATTCATATGTTCAACAAATCGCAGATGTCACGGAACCCACAACATCCTGCGCAATGTTTGTAGCAGCCTCTTTGACGTGTGGTTTTGCAATTTCACAGCCTCTTCTCAAGAATGGCATAGTCCTTCTAAACAAACTACAGAAGAAACTCCCCATCCCTGCCCCGTACATAACCGAGGCCCCTTGAAAGTACAGCGGTGGGCTCCATATCGAGCCTGGTTTCTGTAATAATCCCTATGCATAGAGGGGTTGCCGTATGTTTTCATAATCACCATGATGACTCGTTAATAGTCGCTCTCGCGTTGCAGTCTTAAATGAAGCTTAACAATAACTTTCCTGGATTTATAGGACACCGGCTCAACCTGATCGTCATAGATCATGATTGTTATGGTGTCAAAATGGTTCTTAGAAATTGATACGTAGTCTGGTTTGTTGTACTGGATATTAACCACTGTGTTATTGTCATCCTTTACCTGGACCCATCTCAGCAACGGTAAATAACTATCCCCTATTCTCTGGGACTCTACGATATTGCTATACACGTACAGTGTATAGAGACCACCATTAATATCGGGGCCTGAATGGTCCAGTTCTACATGACTTCCGATATGCTGCACTGTTCCTAAAACCCTCTTTAATTTACCCGAACAGTTAAACACAGCCTCGCTATTTGGAGCTTCAAGAAACACCTTCCTTCTAACATTATCTGACACTAACTGTATTTTCGCACCTGACTCAATGTTGGCTACGGTTTTGTTGATGGATGCGACCACCAATGCCATAGATGGGTAATAGTCATGAGGAAACCCCATACGGATGGTCATAGCTTCCTGAGAACGCTTTATATTAAATACGGCGTCGTACATTGAAACGTATTCCACGTTCTGGGGTAGTGGATTTCTGTTACCTCCCAATCACCTTTCATGTCTACTGGTTTAGCCAATTTCACTGTATAATTAGAAATTCTATTGTCAAGGAACATGTCCTTTGAGGCATTGGGCGGCAGCGTGATATAAACTGGCACTGTATCCATCTCCGTGTCTACAACGACCCCCATCGTACTCACATAACCTGCACAGAACTGGGCAGTACCCAACTGTTAAATTTCTCAGGCCACCCCCGCCATTTGACAAAAACCTGGCAGTTAGTCCCGCTACCTTTCTTTTTCAGAATCTTTTCAGCCCTGTACACCCTATGCGGGTCATTAGGTACCTTCTGTAGCTCCTCCTTGTAAAAGACACCCCAAACCTTTTCCCCATCATAGGCCTGTAAATATATACATCCCCTTTAAACTTCACACTTTTCACTATAAATATCTCATCACTAAAAGTCTATTGGAAACCATTCGTAAACACCAATTTAATTTTGAAACCCTAACATGGTCGCCTATTTTTAAAAGTGGCTTCTGTTCACCAGCGGCGATCTGGTTCCCGTACACTGTTCTCCACACCTTTAACAAGTTATCTGATGTTACATTTACGGGTGCCGTTTTGATGGTTCTGTGGTAAGTGGCGTTATAAACGTCTATAAAAGCCTGTAGAACATCCACGTATCAGTAAGTGTAATAGGTCGTAAAATATCTCCACATCTTAGACTTTAAGGTTCTGTTAAAATGTTCCATAATGGCCGCTTTTACCTCAATGTGCGTTACAAAATGTTTAATATAGTGCTGTCTTAGTCATTTCTAAAATGTTCGGTTTAAAAACTCTTTTCCAGCATCTGTTTGTAGTTTCTGGGGTGTTCGTCCTTTCCTGAAGATGGCTTTAAAGGCATGGGTCACACTGCTCCCACTTTTATCAAATAAGGCTTCTGCGTATGCATACTTAGATAAGACATCAATGCCCACTAATATATATTGAGCATCGTTATTGTGTTTTGCTAAACCTTGAAGACTGACTATGTCCGCCTCCCAAGATTGTAGGTCTTCTCTTAAACTGTTTCAGGCATGTTTCTGGAGTGAAAAAGCCTCTTCCCCTGGTAACCACATCTTCACCTGGGCTCTGTTTGCCGGCTCATTTTCAACTAGAGCCCTTCTAAACAGTGCTTCGGTACCCCGAAGCTTCAAACCCCTTGTATCGTAATAAAGCTTCCTTAACCACCAGTCACTGGACATGTTATCAGCTGTTATAGCCCTTAAAATAAATGACAACTGCTTTGTGTGAGGCCATTTTATTAAAAATAAAGAATATTATCACAGCATAAACACAACATACTTTACAGTTTCTAGCTATTGGTCTTATGGGAGGCATTGCCATACAATATGTTGACTTTTCACTAGGCGTACATAGTATGACACTAGAAACATACATTACTAGGACCCCACCGCTACTTGGGTCTCAGCGTCACCAGTTTTGCTATTTTTATAGATATACACTCGATAGCTCTAGACACAACTTCCCTCTCACCCCACCTATAACTTTGTACACTCAGGATACTGAAAGCATTCATAAGCTTGTATAGTTCTAGGCCTGACAATACAAAACCCTTATTTGTGAAATAATCATCATTCAGAAGCTCCAAAGCTGTGCGTAATGCTGTGGTCGGCAAAAGTCTTAACTCGTGCATACACCCTTTGTACTCGCTCTAGCATTTATCCGCTCTAGGCCTCCATGCGTTGATACACCATCTGTTTATACATTCAGGAATGTCGCACAGCTCCGTAGTTGACGGCTCAGAAATGTTCAGATGCTGCATAGTTACAGGGTGTATTTCAGCTATTCTTTCTTTAAGCAGCACATATACCATTCTGGCAATGCATCCGTATCCAGTAGGTAACTCATAGACATCTTGCACCACGACACTCTGATTCTCGTTCTAAAAGTGAGTATGTAGAGTTAAATAACACAGTTATGGCCCGCTACCCTCAACCTTTTTTTTTTTTTTTAAACAACCGCCTCTATTTTTATAATAAATATCACACATTTGTCTTTCTATGACCCTTTCTATCAATCTTTTGTCAAAATAGGTGCACATCCCCTGCAAACATTTGAGTTTTGAGCATGGCTCGCCTGTGTTTCGGATCTCATTGATCGGTGCTGCCAAGACCTTAATCATATCAGCGTGGAAATATTTCTTCACAACGGACAACCCGTACACAACCCTTAACAACTTATATACCTTGTGCAGGTCTAACCTGCTACATATGTGTCGAATTGTTCTTGCTGTGTATGACTCGTATAGACACTTGTGAGCCCACTGCTGTGGTTCATTAATTTTATGTCCATAACAGTAGTCACGTTTAACACATGTATTCACAATAGTCGCTGCAAAATCTTTCACAGGCCATATGGCGTCATAGGGTACACCCGGAGTTTCCTTTTCAAAATCGGTGCTATTGTAGGTGCAAACACACTTCTTACGCAGCTCTTTCTTCTGACTTGTAATAGTTTCAGACTGTCTTAAACAGCATAAGCAGTAAAAATTTACGTTGTTTACCTTTGGCTCAGACCCCTGTAACGCATCTTTTTTTGTGGATGTTTTTTATGGATCAAACAGAAAGAAAAGACAAACTATTAGTTAAAAGTATGATGCCAGTGTATACATGATAAGTGTTTATAGCTTTTTTTTTACTAACCTCATTATTTTCGCTACACTCTGCGGCTGCTCTGAAATCTTGCAAGTTGCATAGGTCCATTGGTGTATAAGCAGTTATGGTGTATAAGCGGCTTCAGAGTTTACACTTGACGGCTGTACGACGAATGTCTCAGGATCAGGGTCCTCCTGAAAATCCATATCTTCGTAGATTGGCAAAGTCAGTGGTGCTATACCTTCTTCATCATCTTCTGTGTTGATGAAGTTGATTCCATCACTTACTTTGACTTTCAACACATCGCTGCCGCTGTTGTCTACCTTAATAGGGGATATCAGTTGTGGCAAATCCTGGAGGCTGAGCCTTTCAAGCCGATGGCAAAGTTCCTCTTGAAATCCAGTAAAGTCAGAACCCCAATCTTTAGGGGCTGCCGGCTGTGGATTCTCATTCAACACCGAAGGTGTTAGGTTACAATAATATCTATTGATAGTGTTCTGAGCCCCTGAGGAGACAGCTTTTCTGGTGAGAGGATTGTTTCTCTTCATAATGCCTTGACAACCCATTTCAGCTATGGTTCACGATTTGGCACACTTGCTCTAGCCAGCTCCTTATATGTATTCAATGGTTCAAAAAGGGTGTATTCCTCTACATTACATAGCGGTCACATGCTCTTCTTGATGGCTCTAATACATTGAGGGGTTACACTTAATGCTAACCATGTGTCATGACCTTTGCAACATTTGCTCGGATCCTGGCACATGACTAACATGTGACTCCATGATGTCACAACCCACGTGACACCCCTACACCTACGTCAGTTCCGGGGCGGGCTCTCAGGGGCACCGGAGGTCTTAGTAATGGATGTGATGTCATTTCCGAGGGGGCAGGACAACTGTCACTTTCCAGTTGATGAGGAATGGTATCCCCACATACTACTGCCCTGTCTTACACCCTCCCCACTGTGACTCCAGAAACAATATGGTTCAACAGGCCATAAATGAATATCAGCAGATTCTAAATATGCGATTGCGGTTTCACAAATTTATTGCTCAGACCAATCACTAGTTAGGGCTGGAGACCATTATTAACCCGCACTTAGAAGTCCAATAGAACTTGCGTTGGCAAGCTGGTACAATGTTTCTTTTCTTCATATCTGTGCAAGAGCATGCTGCAAAAATAAAAAGGCAAATATAATTTATATCACCTAAACATGGCAGCCTTATGCTGCAATATGTTATCTTTTAAAAAACATTCACTGAAGTTACTGTTTTACCAGTAATGTATTCAAATAACAACCCTTTGAGTTGTGTTATGTATTTAATTTCTATTATTTGTGAAGTTGACAAGAATAGATCACCAACTAACCAAGCTTGCAAATCACAGGCAGCTCCAATGTTGCACTGTCACCTAAACACTTGAGAACATACAATAAAGGGAGACAGAAAATTAATCACCAACAAAATGGGCACCCAAAGTATAGGTAGAATAAGTAGCCAAACTCTAAACTTAATACAAAATAATTTTAGAGACTAATGGATGAAGACCACAGACAAAAGGCAACTCAATGTATATACTCCATATGAATTTTTGGGAAACACAAAAGTCTGGCAGGACAACTAAAGTCATCTCAAAGGCCAGATCTTAAAAGGACAACAAGCCCTCATACACATAGGTGGCATGCTTCACTACTGGGCCTGCTGCTCGCTCTGGTCTAGTTGTCACTGTCTCATAATCTCGTAATGAGAATCTGCCTCTTTTCTTTTAAGGCCAGCTGTACTTTTTTGTTTTCAGAAGCATCTGTTAATTCTAGTCACAACTGCCAATGACTACGTCAGATTATTCCATCCAAGTTGTGTTTTTTAAGGAAAAAAGACTGAATTGTTCCTTTGGAAGATTGGAAATCACTTTGTTGCACCCAGAAAAGAAAAACCTAGGCGCAAAATTACGAGAGCGTTGCACCATGCTTGCACACACAGCATGGCACATGCATGAAGCAAACCTCTAAGTCACATTTGTGAAGACTTTGCGTGGCTCCAAAAATGTGGAGTAATGCATCCTAGTGCAAATAGCCGCATTACAATAAGAGTATTGTAGTATTGCGCAGAGGCGCAAGGGAAGCATTCCATGGGCGTTGCGTGGGTGTTCCCGAGCAACTCCCATGGTTTTGACGCATTTCCAGATTTACAAAACCAGGTAAACCTGGGAATACCCCCGAAAAGATATGCTTCCCCAGAAGATGCGCAACAAGTAGAAATATTGTGATTTCTCGCTGTTGATAATTCCTCTTTCTATGTGTACTGCATTGTGCAGCAGACATATATAGAGAAATAAGCCTCTAAGGATTGTTTCTGTGCAGGAAGGTGCCCCTTCCTGCAAAAAAATAATCCTGCATACAATGGCGGCATCCTTGCACCAGGGTGCAAGAGTGCCTACGTTGGCGCTAGGCAGCCCATTGTGCACCACCTAAGGGGGAAAGGACAAGAAAGTGTCATATGCCTTATATATTGCATATTCCTGCCCCTTCCCAGTGATGCAGTGCAGTGCAGCAAGGTGACTATTATATGGGCCTAAATATACAATATTGCTGCTGTGTATGATTTTTTAAATGGTTACTGTTGGAAATGGTCCTTTCTACAGGGTCATTCCCAGACTTTTTGCCTTCCTCCTCCTCATTTTTTGAGCTTGTTTTTGTTGGCTTTAGGACTTAGGCTTTACCACTGCTAACCACTGCTAAACTGCCTGTGCTCCTTAAAATATGGTACTGTTGAGTTATCCACTATTGATATAATTAATTTACTTGTAAGTCCCTACTAAGTCACTACTAAAGTGCACTATATGTGCCCAGAGTCTGTAAATTATATGCTACTATCAACTCTGATTGTGCCACCCACTACAGCAGCCCTGCCACTGCAGGGCCTGTGTGTGCATTTTTAAACTGCCATTTTGACCTGGCAAGTATACCCACTTGCCAGGACCAAACCTTCCTTTTTTACTACTTCAAGGCATATCTGTCCTATAGGTTAACATTGGGATTACCTGGAAGCAGTCTTTAAGTGCAATGGCCAATTAGGAAAAGGTAGAAATGTGGAGTTTAGTGCCTCTGAACTCACAATTTAAAATCACAACTTATTGTGAAGTCAGATTTTAAACTGTAAGTCTGAAAATGCCACTTTTATAAAGTTGCCATTTTTATACTTTAAACTTTCTGTGCCTCTGCTTGTCTCTAAATACAGATCTGGAGTTAACAGCTAGGATCTGTGCAGTCCATCTAGACATCCACACATAAAGGGAGCTTGGGTGTGGCATTTCAGTATTGATGGCCCATCACCAGGCTGCTGGTTCTTCCTGGGCTAGTTGGATGGGAGGAGCTGACACACCTGAATAGAGCTGTGTCTCTCCTCACACAAAGGGTTGCACAACCCTTTGTAGAGTGTCTGGAGCCAAGGAGGGCAGGACAGGGATCTTTTGGACTTCAAGGGATTGCCTGGACGTTTCTCCCACTTTCCAGCTCCATGGCACCAAAGTAATAATACTGGACCCCAAACCGCATCAAATCAGAACTCTACTTGAACCTGCCAGAAAGCATAGCGCAGTTAAGGTTTTCTCTCCCCAAATCCTGGGAGTGATTCAGCGTAATGAGTCTGTAGAAGGATTCAATACATCATCATGGAGACTAATATTGGCAGTGGCGATCCCTCAAGATGGCGGGCGCTATAATTAGGAGTTGCCATTCTAGTGGTTCAGCTGACAGTGAGCTCGAGCACTACAGAGCAGTGTGAAGTGTGTGCACAGCCTCACAAATGGCATGCTTCACTGAAAAAAATATCTGAGGTAATAGCCTTTCTTTTTGTGGTTTAGAGTAGTGGCTTAGGGAAAGTAACTGTTGTGCATGTCCAACTAATTAGTGCTAGGAATTCTTCTACTGCATGGGTACTCACAAACTTTTTGCCAGGGGCCAAAATTACAGTCTGGTTAGAGGCCGAGGGCTTTACTGATGGGCCTGTTGCAAAGGGGTGGGGCTAAGGGGTTGGGCTACTGGTGTAGAAAAACATTACTAGACAATGCGGTATTTCAAAGCCAGATGTTAGTACAAAGTTACAAAGCTAGATATTTTGACAATACACTTTTATTATCATACAATAACATTCTTAAGAGGCATTGCATGGTAATCCTCCCTAAGCGGATATTCAGCACAGATTTAACTAAGGTGAAAAATAGGTATGTCAAAGAAAGATATACTAAGGACCACAATAGAAATCAACTGTGCACGAAATGCTAGCAAAACAAACTAATACAGGACTGCAGCATAATTTAGGGGTGATAGATAATGATTCAAGACACACATTTTCAATCTTCATATGCAACGGACATTATACACATCTATATAGATTTATATATATATATATATATTCGTTTGAACCCGTGAGCAAGGAGCGAAGGCTCCGAAACACGTTGGGGTATTTTTTGATGCTGTGAAATGCTGTTTAAATAAAGACGCTGTGTGGATTAGAGCTGCGGTACGTTTCTTTGAGGCGTTTGAATGCACACACGGAGGTGACGTGAGATTTCATACCACAGCAGTATTGCCGCAGTTGTATTCCTCATCAACACACTTTCACATAGAAGCCCACTTATTTGACGTACATGACCCATTGCTCTCTATGTGCTCTCCAGAGACAGTCCAAAGATTGGATGAGCAATGTTGAAGTCATGCTACTAAAGTAGTATACGAAGGGGGCTATGATTTGCCTCCACCTGGCCATTTACATGTCAAGGGGACATATTCTCACATTACCACAATGCCAGAGATTGCCAAGCGAGTCCTGAAGTGCAGTAAAACTTTCTTGAAGTGGATACTGGAACAATGAGAAAATTGAGTCTCATTTTGCTAGGTAAGCTCCATGTAGTGTTTACAAAAGGCCAAAAGGTGACACTGGTGTACTACAGAAGGTAAAGGATTCAATCGATATTTATTTATGGTTCCCCCGTCTTGCGCTTGATTTTGCTTGCAAGGAAGTGTTGCTCACAGTCACTGGAATGTCACTCATTATTAAAACAGTTTCAATGATTTATCGGCTGGCTCCCCGCGCTGCGATTACAACTAATCACAGCACAGCGAGCCAGCCGGTAAATCATTGAAAGCGTTTGTCTCCTCTCGGGTAGTCAGAGGCGACACATTCTTACCGGCTAGCTCTCCATGCTGCGATTAGTTTTAATCACAGCGCAAGTAGCCAGCCGGTAAGAACCTGTCGCCGAGAGCGAGCGCCCCCCACCACCCATAAGGGAGCAGATCGTGGGGCTTACTTTAGGAGCAGGAGCTGGCTGTGGAGAATCAACGATGTGGGCGACCAGGCGGTGAAGGTAGTGGGAAGCTTCCAAAAGACCGTTTAAAAGTCAACTGACTTTTAAAGGGTCTGTGCTTCCCGCTACTACAAGCATGTGACTTCACCCCATCTCCGGCTCTAGGACAGGAAATACAGAAGAGGACATCTGGAATGGGAGGCATGTGCAGCAAAGCTACTATTGAGCATGCTCCAGCGGCCCTCTTTTGTGTTTACGAACGGAAGGCTCATGTGCGTCTCCACGTTTTGCCAGGCTGCTGGCGGCCCGCGAGCCGTACAATGAGTACCACAGCTTTGATGTGTTGGTCTTCTGACAAATTGTGAGTAGTTTAATGAGTATTTCAAAGAAATGCTATGTAGAACACTGACTATTCTCAAGACGTACCTAAGAAACCCAGTTCTCCCCAACCTACTGAAGAAGTCTTCTTGAGGTATTTTTGATTAAATAAGAAGAAACAAAAAAAGGAAAAAATGAAACACTTACCTGATTCCAAAGTTGAGGTGTTGATTTCAAGTTCTCTCATCCTTGGTCACGCAAGTATTTCTGAAATATAAAAAAAGAAAGACATTAATAGTTCAGTGATGCTTGTTGATATAAGTGACAAGCTTAGGTCTGATAAAAGACATACTGAAGGCGAAAGACATACTTCCATTAATACTCATCAATTCAAAATCTTTTGAAAAAACAGAAGAGAAGCTAAAGCCTCACTAAATAGGGGTATGTTTTGAACTTAATTATTGAGAGCTACTAATAGAACAACAGTCTTTCAGTAATATTAGTCAGGAGTGTATTAATGATCTGATTATCTTTACAGCTCTCGCAACATCTAAAACTGAGTCACTATAGAAGCAGACAGGATGACAGTAGGACCCTGACGAAGAAGACGAGGCAGTCTCTTGTCTTATTTTCCAACCCCCTGTCCCCCGGATGCCCTTTAATCTCTATAGAGTGCGAGACTGGGGAGTTTGGGAAGGGCATTGGGTAACAGCATCATTCTGCTTCTGTGAAGTTCGGGAAATAAAGTGGTACTGATTCGTGACAGAGTGAAGTGCCCAAATCTAACTTATTCATCTGAGCCGAATGGCTAAAGGTTTAGATTTAAAGAACCTGGTAGGGATTCTAGACGTTATTCAGAAAGAATTAATGACCGTCAAAGAAGAGAATCAGGGGGTCATTACGACCCCGGCGGTCGGTGCAATAGTGGCAGTAGTACCGCCAACAGGCTGGCAGTACATACCGCCATATAATGACATTGGCAGTTTGGCAAAAGCCAAACCGCCAATGTACCACACCGACCGTCATGGCGGTAACGACTGCCGGGCTGGAGACTGTAGTGGCCGTCTCTAGGGCCACCCACAGTATAATGACCCCACCCACCGCCATGGTTCCCGTGGCTTTTTTTTACCGCCAAGAAAACCATTGCGGTAGGCACTATCAGTGATAGGGAATTCCTTCCCTGACACTGATATGGGTCTCCCCCGCCCCCTCCCCCTCCCCACAGTCATCTCCCACCCGCCGCCCGACATACACACACCTACACGCACATACATACACACTCATACACACACGCATATCCACATTCACCCATACATGCATACATTCATACACACACACAGCAACACTCACTAACATGCATTCTAGCACACACGCAATCACACGACACAACATACACGTACGCTCACACCCATACATGCACATACGCATTACACACGCCTCATACCCGCATGCACGCATACACAGTTACACACACACCCACACACACAACAACCCCTACCCCCCTCCCCTGTTGAAGAACCTGACTTACCTGCTTGCAGGGACTCCTCTGGCAGGAGACGGGACGGTGCGCTGCTGCCAGCAGCAGCCTCTGCCAGCAGAACACCGCCAGGCCGTATCAAGGGACATGACATTGTTCTTCCGCCATCCGCCATGACCGTAGCAGGAATTCCACCATCCTTTTGGCGGAATTCCAGTTACTGTCATAATATGGCGGACAGTAGGTAGCCACAGCAACAGTCTTTTAGAGGTCATAATGAGGACCTAAGTGCCTAAGACAAGATGTAGTGGCATCTAGGAAGGAAACTACTGAGTTAGTCACTAACTTGGGTGGGTACCTATCTGGAACTAATTTTGCAGTTCCGTCACTAAAAAATCAGGGTACTAGTTCCACACCCATCTTCAATCCTAGAAACACAACTCAAGTGGTCCACTCCTTGTCAACAGTAATTCCGTTGGCACCTCAAGAACATTTTAGTGGGGATCTACAAAAAACCTAAATATTTGTAACCCAATGTTCACTTCACTTCATGTGCTGTCCGGCGATTTTCCCCGATGCACAGTCCTGAGTTGCATTCATATTGTCCTATTTCAGTGGAGATGCAGCTGCTTGGTCCTTGCCATCAGAGTCTAAAGATGCACCACTTTTATATAACTTTGAAGACTTCGACTTCAGGAATGAATTCCTTAGAATCTTCAACAGAAGAAGATTTGCCCAGGCCACTGACAATGAATTGTTGAAATTAAGGCAATAAGGAGTTGACAGCCTATCTAGCCCAACTCAACAAATTGATAGTCAAAACAGAATGTCCAGAGAACAAGAGAGTTGTCTTGTTTTTATAAAGATCTGAAGGATGAACTCAATGACACAATATCACAAATCCCCAAGGGAGATTTCAACGTTAATAGACCGCGGAAGCACCGCCAACAGGCTGGCGGTGCTTCCATGGGCATTCTGACAGAAACGGGAAACCGGCGGTGTCCCGCCGGTTTCCCGCTGCCCCAGGGAATCCTCCACGGCGGCGCTGCAAGCAGCGCCGCCATGGGGATTCCGACCCCCTTACCGCCATCCTGTTCCTGGCGGCTTTCCCCGCCAGGAACAGGATGGCGGTAACGGGTGTCGTGGGGCCCCTGGTGGCCCCTGCAGTGCCCATGCCAATGGCATGGGCACTGCAGGGGCCCCCTAACAGGGCCCCACATTGATTTTCAGTGTCTGCCAAGCAGACACTGAAAATCGCGACGGGTGCCACTGCACCCGTCGCACGCCTTCAACTCCGCCGGCTCCATTCGGAGCCGGCTTCCTCGTTGAAGGCGCTTTCCCGCTGGGCCGGCGGGCGGCCTTCTGGCGGTCGCCCGCCAGCCCAGCGGGAAAGCCAGAATGGCCGCCGTGGTCATTTGACCGCGGTGCGGTCATTCGGCGGCTCCCGCCAGGCGTGCAGTTACCGCCGCCGGCGGGAGTCGGAATGACCCCCTTAGTTTTGGAAATAGATAATAGGCAAACTGAGAGGAGAGGCGAGAAGAAGAGAGATTTCCACAAAAGTGTAACTAGATTTGCTCAGATGAAAATAGAACATTTTATAACTCCAGAAAATGGTCAAGAGGTAGAACCAATGCAGATAGGTGCAGTAAGAGGACCTCTTTCGAAGTAGGAGAAACAGAAAAGGAGACGAATTAACCTTTGTCTATATTGTGAAGCAAGTGGTAATGTTCTGAAAATTTGTGCAAAAAGGCCTAAGCACTCACAGAAGGAAAGCTTTCAGCATCACCAGTAGGAGGAATTGGATTGGCGAGTGCTACAGAAAACACAACTCCAAAGACTCATCAATTGGCCAACACTCTTCAATCATTTACTCCACATCTCACATTATCTTGGACTCTAAAATTCAGGAAGCAAATTTTGTCAAACATTTTGGTAATGATAGATTCTTGAGCTGCTGGAAACTTCTGCGACCTGAAGTTCGCCACTAAAATTGGATTGAAGGCTTTTTGGATGTCTAGAAGTGGGGCAGTTAGAGCAGTGGATGGAATGAATCTCTCCTACAGAAAAGATAGAGTTAATTTCGAAAAATGGGCATCAATAAATCATACAGTTTAACTTGATAGATGCACCTCAATTCCAAGTAATCCTTGGACCTTCATGGCTCATGGAGCATAATCCGGCAATCAATTGAGAAAAAAAGATCAATAGAAATGAACTCAGAGTACTGTAAAGAATATTGTTTCCATAAGACTTCTCCACCAAGAGAATCAAGCCTAGCCACTGGCTTATGTGAAGCATAAGCTGCTGTTTGTGTAATGCACATAATGAGATTTCAGAAGAGTACCAAGAATTATGGGATGAATTTAATGAAGTGGCAGCCAAGAAGCTACCTCGTCATCGGTAACATGACTTTAAAATAGAGAAGGAACCAGGGGCCAGATGTAGCAAAGGTTTTAACCCATTCTGTGTCTATGGGAAAATGTGTTTGTACATATGGCCCCAGGTGCCAACTTCCCTTGTAGTAGAATCTACTCCTCAACAGAAAGAACATCTGAAGGAGTACCTTCAGAAATACCTAAAGAATGGTTTCATTCCCCCATCTCAGTCTCCTGTTTCTTCCCCAAAATTTTTGTACCCAAGAAAGAGGAAGGAAATCTGAGAATGTGTATTGACGACAGAATCTTGAATCAAATAACTGTTAAAAATCGCTATCCTCTACCTTTAATTTCAGTCCTTTTGGATCAGTGAAAGGTGGCTCAGATATATATATGAAGCAGGACCTAAGAGGAGGTTATCATTTTATCTGCATCAAGGAGGGAGATGAATGGAAGGCTGCCTTCTGAACCAAGTATGGGCTTTTTGAGTATCATGTGATGTCATATGGTCTGTAAAACACTCCAGACACTCTTCAGCACTTCATTAACAATGTGTTGAGTGAGTTTACCGACACATGTGCAGTTGTATATTGCAATGATCTTTTAATCTACTCAGCATCAGAAAAAGAACATCAGGTACATGTGAAGGGTGTACGACAAAGTCTGAGAGACAACAATCTGTACGTGAAGTTGGAAAAATGTGCCTTTGATGTTCGAACAGTCAATTTCCTGGGGTTCATTCTATCTGCGAAAGTGTAACAATGGATTAGCAAAAAATAAAAGCAGTGATTGATTGGCCATCCCCCACCTTGGTGAAAGAATTTCAAAGCTTTATTGGCTTCACCAATTTCTACAGAAGATTAGTCAAAGAATTTTCCCAGAAATGAATTCCTCTCACTCGGCTGCTAAAAAATAGAGGTTCCATTTATCTGGTCCGAAGAAGCTGAGTAATCCTTCCAGTCGCTAAAGAAGAGTTTTACTTCTGCTCCCATCCTGCTTCATGCAGAACCTTTATACTTGGAAACAGATGCTCCAGCTTAGGCTATTGAAGATGTTCTACTACTAAGACACAAGGAAACTGGGCAGCTACATCCAGTAGCTTACAGATCTTGGAAACTTTTACCAGCAGAAGTTAATTACAACATAACAGAGAAGGAGTTATAAGCCATAAAAGATGCCTTCAAAGAATGGAGACACTATTTAATGGGAGCCAGGCACACACTAACTGTATATACAGACCACAAGAATTTAAAATTTGTAAGTCTGCAAGAACCCTAACACCCAGGCAGCTTTATTGGTCTCTCTACTTTGCAGATTACAACGTTGTGATAACCTATCGTCCTGGGAAAAAGAATGGGAAGGCTGATGTCTTGTCAAGAATAAATACCAAAGGACAGGAGGTGCCAATTAGAAGTCAGAAGATCTTTCCGGAGTAAAAGATAATGGGAACAGTTGTGAAAGAAACCTTGGATGAACAAATAGAGTACTGTCACTAGATGAAATACAAGAGTGGGTGGATGTGGATCCTTCAAGAGAAATCCGGAATCAATTGCCATACCATAATGGAGCATTTTATTAGCCAACTCCAGAATCGCAAGAGAGAGCTCTATTTGATTGTCACAATAACCCTCTAGCAGGTCACAAAGGAGTTCAAAGGCAGAAGATTTGAATAATAGACAGTTTAGGTGGCCAAACAGGCGAAACGATATCAAGCAATACGTAGCTAATTGTGGAATTTGATGCCCAGGAAAAATCAACCAGACAAGCTTCTCAGGGGCTTTTACAACCATTACCCAATCCCATCATCCTTGGCATACCATTACTATGGATTTAATTGATGACCTACCCTCCATTCAAGAATACAATGCTGTCTTAGTTATGGTAGATGCTTTCACATAAATGGCCCATTTTGTTGCACTAAAACACAGTCCCAAAACAAAAGAACTGGCCCAAATATTTAGTTTCCATATAGTCCGAGCCCATGGCATTCCAAAAATCATCATCTTTAATAGAGGTTCATAATTCCTGTCCCATTTTTGAAGGGCTGTCACTCCAAAGTTGAACATTAAAACCAGATACTCAACTAGTTAACATCCAGAGACAGACAGGAAGTCAGAAAGGGCTATTCAAGAGCTTGAACAATACCTGAGACTATTTATTTTAGACCAAGAAGGGGACTTGCCAGCTCTCCTTTGGGCAGCAGTTTGCACATAATAAAAATACCAATAACACTTCCACTGGTTATACCCTATTTTTCTTAGATTACGGTAGGCACCCAAACTCTACAGTTAGCACTAAGAAATAACTGTCCCTGCAGTAAAAGATTTAGTTCAGCATCTGGAGGTTACTCATACGTCAGCTGCAGAGAACTTCCCACTATCAAAAAAAATTATATGAAGATCACGCTGATAGAAAAAGAAGAGTGGAAAAGAGCTATCAGACAGGAGACAAGGTTTGGCTGTGCACTAAATTCCACCCCTACTTCATTGGCCCCTAAGCTATAGAAAAAATGATAAATCCAGTGATACAAACTTAGACTGCCCCAGCAACCTAGAATTCACCCAGTGTTTTACATCTCCAGGCTTAAGAAAACTTCCCTGGTTTCCAGGGGAAAATACCACCTACACCAGTGGAAACTGAAGGAGCTGACGAATTTGTGGTAAAACGAATTTTACATTAAAAAAAGATTTGAGGAAAACTGTACTATTTAATTGATTGGAAAGGCTATGGTCCAGAAGAAATATCTTGGGAGCCGCAAGCTGATGTCCATCCTCCATGATTAGTCAAGGCCTTTAATAGTCAATAACCCCATAAACCTTGACTTGGAGGCTCATCCTTGTGGAGGGGTACTGTCAGGAACCATAGCACAGTTCTGGATTTCTCTCCCCAAATCCTAGGAGTGATTCAAAGTAATCAGTCTGTAGAAGGACTCAAGACATCATCATGGGAACTATTATGGAAGCGGCGATCCTTCAAGATGGCGGCTGCTATAACTAGAAGTCACCGTTGTAGTGGTTCAGCTGATAGTGAGCTTAAGGACTACAGAGCAGTGTGAAGTGCATGCACAGCCTCACAAGAAGCGCTCTTCGTGGAAGAAAATCTCTGAGGTAGTGGCCTTTATCGGCGTGGGTGCGTGGCTTAGAGTAGTGTTTTAGGGAAAGTTACTGTTGCATATGTCAGATGGATTAGTGCTAGGAATTAGTCTAATGTGTCTGTATCCTGATGAGTTGTGGGTATTCAAATGAGTATTTCAAAGGAAAGCTCTGTAGAAAACTGCCCATTTTCAAGATGTGCCTAATAAACCCAGTTCTTTTCAACCTTATGAAGACATTTTCCTGAGGTATTTTTGACAAAATAAGAAGAAAGAAAAAAAGGTAAAAATGAAACGCTTACCTAAACCCAGAGTTGATGTGTTGCCTCCAATTCCTCTCAGCTCCAGTCATATAGATATTCCTGAAATATATTAAAAAAAGACAATAATAGTTCAGTGATGCTTGTTGATATTTAGAAGCGTATTTAGAAGTGACAAGCTTATGTTTGATAAAAGACATACTAAGGGCGAAAAACATACTTCCATTAATGCTCATTATTTCAACATCTTTTGAAGAGATAGAAGAGAAGGTAAAGCCTCACTAAATAGGGATATGTTTTAAACTTAATTATTGAGAGTTAGTCATAGAACAACAGTAAGGGTCTTTCAATAATATTGGTCAGGGGTGTATTAGTGATCTGATTATTTTTACAGCTCTTGCAAAACCTAACACTGACTCACTAAAGAAGCAGGCAAGGTGATAGTAGAAGCCCTGATGAAGAAGAGGAGGCAGTCTCTTATCTCATTTTCTCCAACCCCTCTCCCCCCCAGCCCGTTTAGTCTCTATAGATTTTAGTGAAGAATGGGGAGTTTGGGGAGGGCATTGGGTTACACCATCATTCTGCTCCTGTGAAGTTCAGAAAATAAAGAGGTACTGATTCTTGACAGAACCAAGGACATTCTGCCAGGAAGAAAGATTTCTGTGCTGCCAGGAGGGACTGCCACTCTGCACTTGCATTGCCGTGGCGGCCTGCTGCTTACTGTGAGCTGTGCTGTAAGAGGGACTGCCACTTTATTACTTGATTTGCTGTTTTGGCCTGGTGCCTACTGCTTCTTGCCTGCAGTGAGAAGGACTGGACCTGTTATCTACATCTTTGAACCTGAGATTCTCCAAGGGCTTGTTGTTTTTCCCCCTGTTCTTCTCAGTCTCTGGGACATCAAAGACTGCCTGAAACTCTCCTGGTGCAGCTGGACTCTGCCATCTATGAGTCCTACCCTTGCCTGAGGTGCCCCTTCCAGTCCTGGGCCTCAAAAGTGGGTTCTGCAGCTGATTTCTGCAAAAAGCGACGCATCGTCCCCTTGACGCCAAAGCTTTGTTACATCAAAGGTACTGTTTCAGCAGACCATGTGTGGGTTCTGCAGTTGGCCTACGCTCCATCACAGGAGGCCTAAACTTTGGATTTGCACCAGTCTCTCACGACCTAAAGTAACCTTTTGACCGTTAGTGACTTCTAAGCACTGTTTTCACATTTAGGGCCTGATTACAACCTTGGCGGAGGGGATTACTCCATCACAAACATGAAGGATATCCTGCCCTGCGTACTACAAGTTCCAATTATTATCCCCTCCACCAAGGTGGTAATCAGGCCCTTAATTTTAAAAAAATCATATCTCAACTTCTACTTATTGGATTTTTGTCTTGTTGGTGTTGTTTTACTCAGATAAATATCCTCGATTACTCTAAACCAATGTGGAGTTTGTTTGTGGTGTCTTTCACCCTGTTACTGTAATTAAGTGTTGCACAAACACCTTACACATTGCTCTTAAGGTAAGCCTGACTGCTCTGTGGCAATCTACCAGAGGGTAAGCATAAATTAATTTAAGGTGTGTATCTGGCTTACACTGACTAATATTGTGGTCCCTACTGGACAGGCTATATACCTCTACCAACTAGAGACCCAATTTCTTACTTTTATGTGTTTATAACACATAGCACTCTTCTGGTTGTTATTGCATCTATGAAAATAGAATAAATACTGTAGTTGTTCTTAATTATTTATTTGACAGAACAAAATGCCAGCACATGTTTCATTCAGGCACACAATATGCTCTGGAGTTTTCCAATGGCAAGAGTAAAGTTATAGGTTTCGATAGGCATCGTACACATAGTTCTAAAGATTGTGCCCTACTTTTTCATCATGGTTTCTTTAATACATTATCCAATAGTGTCCGCTGGTGCCTTTCTGGTCTTACCTCCTTTTTTTCACACATCACCTGAATGATTCTCTTTTGAAAACCAAAAACATGAACACTTAAAATAGTTGATGGAGAGCTTATTCTGCCACACCTGGCAGGGTACTCTGTTCACCAAAATTTAGATAAGACCCTATATTTTAATTCAAATAAAAGTTCTTGATTCTCAATATAGGCACTGAACATAGTATATGTAATCACTTATGAAAGAGCAAACAGTCAACAATACATTTTACCTTTGTGATTGAACTCCAGTCATCATTTATAAGGAAAAACACTTTCACTACTAATGTAATTACTGCTGTTCTTTTTCCCTTTTTCCCAACGATTCTTAGAATAATATCTATATACGAACTCTGAAGAGTGAATCAGACAGGCAAGGTGGAAAAGATGCAGACACCATTGCAGATTTGAGTAGGTACTGGAGATCTGCAAATGGTTACTATTTTCCTATATGAATGTAGTCTCATTTCTTATGCAAACCTTTAGTCTTTATTACACTCTGAGTGTAAAGTGTTTTTTATCGCTATCTTATCTAACTAGAAAAGACAGAACCTGTCCAATGCTTTTGGTAGCACATGATAGTTCTCTATGATTTCGAGGCACTCAATAAAGAAATGCCTTGATTTATTGATAATGAAACCCTCACTAAATCAGTGAATACTGCATTTTTAAGTCTAAGGCAAGGTAAAAAAAGATCTACTAAGTTACCTTTCACAATTCAATAGATTGTTGTTAGAAGGAGAAATGCCAGAGGAAAATGAAGGGGAGTCATTTTATATTGGGTCAAATTATGCATTGAGGGACTTATTAGCTCAAGATCCTACCAACTGATTTTGAGAAGTCAGTTGAACTAGGTGTACAATTAGACAGTGGATGGACTGAGAGGAAATATGAGAAAAGAAAATGTGATAATCAACATTTTTTATCAGACTGTGAAAGGAATTAATAATTGATCTATTGCTAACTCCCCTGAGCTAATGACAATTCTAGACTTTATACCATCATTAGGTAAGGAGGAGAAAGAGAGAATGAGGAATGGAAGTCAGTGTTTATATTGTTGTTCTTCAACTCATTATGTAAAATCATGTCCAATGAAATGAAAGAAAATGTGGGCAGGACACTATCCAGCCCAGCACTGAAGGGCATCCCTCTTTCAGGTGAAATGGAAGAGAATAGGAGATGCACAGGGTTGAAGGAAAGTGAAGAACATGTTAAAACACATTTAATTATGACTGTATCTTTATAGAATGAGAAATTATGTTCTAAAAGCATTACTTTAATCAGGAGCATTATGTATGTTTGTGAATTGCGGAGTTGTAAAGAGATTACAGTGGCCATTAATGGAAAAGATGGAGTCACATCAAGTGAGAGCAGTGGATAAAACGTTTATGACCTCTGGCCCAGTTGTACATAACACTCAGACCTACCAAATTAGGCGTTTAGATGCACATCAGGAATTGATCTGTTCTCATACAATAGATGCCCTCAAAACCAATTTATTTTACCACTCTTTTGGTTACAACAACATAATCCTGATAGCAGCAGTGGTTGAAGTGCATTAAAAAGTATGGCAATTGTGATGCTGCTTGCATTAGGAGTGGGGTCATTGAGTGTGGGGTGGAGTCAAAGTCATGGCTAAAAAACAAAATATTGTGTAACTTTTTTTGGTCTTTCACCCAGCCAGTGACACAAAGTACTGTGAATATTTAACCCGTTCCTTAGGTTTCACCTGCACGGCACACACTTGTGCGCTGTGTTTGCAAAGTCTTTTGCTAATAATAAAGAATTTAAAAGGGGCTTAGAACCCACCCCTTATTTACCTGAACTTACCATTGGCTTTTTCCAACATCGCTCAAATTTCCTTGCTTCTGATGGGCCAGCACGTCGTCCATTATCACTTCTGCTTTGTTCTTCTCTTGCTGCTTTGCCTCCATTGCCTGCTTTGGCTCTTGGACCAAGTACAACTTCCAGTCACTGGCAACTGGTCAGTGTCCTTCCATTGGTGATTCACGCTGCAGGCACATTTAGTTTTACATTTACGAACAAGCATTTAATGCAAGTGCGTCTGCATGCTCTTTCTGTCCTACCTGTTGCCTTGCACCCACTTCCTGGGTAACACCTCATTTCTTCCCCCATGTATGCAAATACCAGCTGTGCTGAACAAAAACTTGGCATCAAAAGAAACTCAGAATCACTTTTTTTCCCTTTCACTTTCCCTTCCCTCCTCCAGCTCACATGTGCTGCTTTAAACCACCATCCACTTGCAGCCATGACAAGGACCTATTTTCTGAGCCGCTCCTATAGCTTGAAGCCCTGATGTTTCACATAAAAGTGCAGTAAGTAAATCTATAACATCCAAGATATATCCTGTAACTTCCAGAGGTAGCACATTTTTGTCTATGTGTGTGTTTGTGCATCCCTGTGCGATGTGTGCACATATCTTAATGTGCGAGTGCACCAGTGTGCACTCTCACTCACTTGTACTGTGCCACGCTGCTCGCTTGAAGTGACAGATCAACACCGCTCACATGCCCCTTGTGACCTCTTCCACTTACTTTTCAGCCAACAGCACTTTGTCTCAGAGTCCGATGGAACAAAAACTAGAAGTCCCAAAATGCAACATGCGGTTGGTTATAAACAGAGTTCCCTGGGGGTGAGAAGGCTCCAGTTAGCTGATGTCATGTGTCAAAAGGGGGCAGCTATGTAGTAGCTGTGCTAGATGTGCATGGCACATGCTCTCGCGAATGTTTTTCTACTCACAGCTAGCTCCTTGAAATAAAGCACACTCTTTGCAAAAGCAGATACTCAGATGAACACCACTCACATAACCCATGTGACACCTTACTTTTAAGTCAACATCACTGGGCTTCAGGAGCAGTAAAACAAAAACTAAAAGTTCCAAATGCGAAGTGCAGTTGGCTATACAGACTTCCCTGGCGGTGAGAAGGCTCCAGTTAGCTGATGTGTCACGTATCAAAACGGAGCAGCCATTTAGCAGCTGGCGGAGATGCGCATGGCACACGCTCTCAGGACATTTTTAGGGTTAAGCACGCACAAAGCGCTCCGTCCCTGTTGTTATCTCTCTACGGGCTCGTAACCACACCCATCAGTTTGGTTGGTTCGTGGGGTGCCTTTTAAAATTCACTTGATTTTATTAGTGAAAGGCATGCATATGTCATGCCTTTTCCGGTGTTTAGCCCTCCTCCAGCACACCGGCCAACTACTGAAAACACACAAGGCTCCATGTTTTCCGT
Organism: Pleurodeles waltl; assembly: GCF_031143425.1. Taxonomy (NCBI): domain Eukaryota; kingdom Metazoa; phylum Chordata; class Amphibia; order Caudata; family Salamandridae; genus Pleurodeles; species Pleurodeles waltl. The sequence goes on along the minus strand of NC_090448.1, from coordinate 579,658,122 downwards.
ATGGTTTCTAGACTACTTTTTCTCTTTGTTTCGTAGGCAGCCCGATCTTGAGGGGCAATAGTCGAGCGCTTTGCATGACATCGATCCTGTTACATAGATAATTGCCCTTTTGCTGGTTACATGGATAATTGCACTTTTGCCGGTAGTATGGATAATTGCACTTTTGCCGATATGTTTCACTACAAGCTAACTTCTGTTCTCTTTTGTGTGTTTGCTTCACACTCATGGTGGCCGTTGGCTCGCTTATGTGAAACTTTTTATCTTTTCATTTTCAGTTTATGTGACAAGAAAAGTGCAGGTAGGAGTTTACAACTCTAATAGCTCTAACTCGAGCAAACGCGAGACCCATTGAACTGCACATGCTTTTTTTACTTGTCGCTGGCAGCTGGAAATAAAGCACACTCTTTGAAGAGCAGATACAAAGATTGCTTTCTAACCAGATCAGAGCGTGTTTGCTTTTGGCATCTTCACTGTTTGCAATATCATTTATGGCATGTGTTTAGAACTGTGTTTCAATCATTTTAAAACTTTACATGAATATGGGTGTCACCTGTTTTTATGAAAGAAAACTTCTATTGGTGTGCTGAAAATTTCAAATAGGAGAAAGAAAACGTAACCATTTTGTGCTAAAAAAACTCCATAAAAGTGGACATGATTACCCATGGCCTCCCCTCCTCTCTCACACGCCTTCAGCATAGTTCTGTTTACTTTAATAAAAAGAATAGCAACAATCACATGGGGGATTTGTTCATGAAATGTGCTTCTGTATACTTTTTAGGACTTCATACCCCCTTGGTTTTCATACAGCTCCCACTGGTCTGTTTCTGTAGGCAATTCCTATGCTGGTGCTGGGCGTCACATTTAGGTTTGAAGTTGGCAGCATAAAGTCTTCATAAAGAAAGACCATTTTAAGAAAAACAAAGAGAGAATTCTTCATGGCAGCAAACCTTCTTCATTAGAGGCAACCACTTGCCAAGATGCAACAATGCCATTGCACTCATCTCTCTTCACCCCCCAACAGATCCCCCCCAGCCTGCTTTTACCAGTTTTTATTTTATTTTATTTTAATTCAACTTTTATATAGCGCGAACACCACCCACACACATTCACACATGGACACATTCTGCCCTTTGGCAAAGGTTACTACAGGGCAAGTAGGGAGGGGAGCCCTGAGTGTTATCAAGCAAGCAGAGAGCAGAGAACTCAGCAGCCTGTTGATGGAAACATGTATGCCACATAAATGTGAAAGAAGTTGGTCAAAAACACTTTTCCCATTAACCCTTTCACTGCCAGGCCTTTTCCCCCTCAGGAGCCAGGCCTTTTTTTGGCTATCTGGGGCAGTTCGCACTTAGGCTCTGACCCACATAAGCTACCCATGCCAAATTTGCGTCCTATTTGTCCAACATCCTAGGGATTCTAGAGGTACCCAGAGTTTGTGGGTTCCAATGGAGGAGACCAAGAAATTAGCCAAAATACAGTAAAAATGTTGTTTAAAATAAAATGGGAAAAAAGGGCTGCAGAAGAAAGTTTGTGGTTTTTCCCTGAAAATGCCATCAACAAATGGTTTGTGGTGCTAAAATTACCATCTTCCCAGCTTTCACAAACAGGCAGACTTGAATCAGAAGCTCAATTTTTCTACACAATTTTGGCATTTTACTGGGGCATATTTCCCATTTTTACTATTTTTTGTGCTTTTAGCCTCCTTCTAGATAGTGACAGAAATGAGTGTCAAACCAAGGCTGGATACTGGACAGCGAAACATTTCTGAAACATAGACAAAATTCTGAATCCAGCAAGGGGTCATTTTGTAGCTCCTACAAGGTTTTCCTACAGAAAATAACAGCTGAAAAAAATATATTTAAATTGAGGTGAAAAAACAGCCATTCTTCTCCACATTTTACCTATAACTTTTCCAACAATGTGAGATTTTCAAAAGCAATATACCGTTACGTCTGCTGAACTCTTCTGGTTGCGGGGATATATAGGGCTTGTAGGTTCATCTAGAACCCTTGGTACCCAGCGCCAATAAAGGAGCTGCACCTTGCAATGGGTTTTCATTGTATACTGGGTATCAGCAATTCATTTGGTGAAATATAAAGAGAGAAAAATAGGTCTCAAGGAAACCTTTGTATTTCCACAATGGGCACAAGATAAGGTGTTGAGAAGCAGTGGTTCTTTGCACATCTTTGAATTCCAGAGTCCCCATACTAGCATGTGATTTAAAGGACATTTCTCAAAAAGTCGTCTTTTTTACACACTGTCTTACATGTGGAAGGAAAAAATGAAGAGAAAGACAAGGGGCAATAACACTTGTTTTTCTATTCTGTGTTTCCCCTAGTCTCCTTATAAAAATGGTACCCCGCTTGCATTGGTAGGTCTAATGCCCGCAACAGGAAACGCAACATGGACACTTCACATTTTTACATAGAAATCTGACATGTTTTTTGGAAAGTGGGTAGATGTGGATTTTGGCCTCTAGTTCAGCCGGCACCTAGGGAAACCGACAAAACCAGTGCATTTTTCAAAACTAGACACCTAGGGGAATCCTGGATGGGGTGACTTGTGGGGCTCTCACCAGGTTCTGTTACCCATAGTCCTTTGCAAACCTCGAAATTTGCCAAAAAAAACACTTTTTCCTCACATTTCGGTGTCAGAAAGTTCTGGATTCTAACAGGAGCCACAAATTTCCTTCCAACCAGCATTCCCCACGTCTCCTGATAAAAATGGTACCTCACTTGTGTGGGTAGGCCTAGTGCCCACAAAAGGAAATGCCGCAAAACACAACATGGACATATCACATTTTCCCAAAGAAAACAGAGCTGTTTTTTGCAAGGTGCCTAGCTGTGGATTTTGGCCTGTAGCTCAGCTGGCACCTAGGAAAATCTAGCAAACCTGGACATTTCAGAAAACTAGACAGCTAGGGGAATTCAGAATGGGGTGACTTGTGGGGCTCTCACCAGGTTCTGTTACCCAGAATCCTTTGAAAACCTCAAACTTTAGCAAAAAACACACTTTTTCTTTACATTTCGGTGTTAGAAAGTTCTGGATTGCAACATGAGCCACACATTTCCTTCCACCCAGCATTCCCCCAAGTCTCCTAGTAAAAATGGTACCTCACTTGTGTGGGTAGGCCTAGTGCCCATGACAGGAAATGCCCCAAAACACAACATGGACACCTCACATTTTCCCAAGGAAAACTGACCAGTTTTCTGCAAAGTGCCTAGTTGTGGATTTTGGCTTCTAGCTCAGCCGGCACCTAGGAAAACCTAGAAAACCTGGACATTTCTGAAAACTACACACCTAGGGAAATTTAGAATGAGGTGACTTGTGGGGCTCCCACCAGGTTCTGTTACCCAGAATCCTTTGCAAACCATAAAAATTTGGCTAAAAAACACTTTTTCTCAAATTTCGGTGATGGAATGTTCTCAAATCTGAGGGGAGCCACAGCATTTCTTTCCACCAGCATTCCCACAAGTCTCCCGATAAAAATGGCACCTCACTTGTGGGGGTAGGCATAGTGCCCTCGACAGTAAATTCCCCAAAACACAACGTGGACACATCACATTTTCCCAAGGAAAACTGACCTGTTCTTTGCAAAGTGCATAGCTGTGGATTTTGGCCTGTAGCTCAGCCGGCACCTAGATAACCTAGCAAACCTGGACATTTGTGAAAACTAGATACCTAGGGTAATCCAGAATGGGGTGACTTGTGGGGCTCTCACCAGGTTCTATTACCCAGAATCCTTTGCAAACCTCACAATATGGCAAAAAAACACTTTTTCGTCACATTTCGGCGATGGAAAGTTCTGGAATCTGAGGGGAACCACAAATTTTTGCTCACCCAGCGTTCCCCCAGGTCACCCAATAAAAACGGTACCTCACTTGTGTGGGTAGGCATAGTGCCTCTGACAGGAAATGCCTCAAAACACAACATGGGCAGAGCACATTTTCCCAAGGAAAACTGACTTGTGTTCTGCAAAGTGCCTAGCTGAGGATTTTGGCTTCTAGCTCAGCCGGCACCTAGGGAAACCTAGCAAACCTATAAATTTAAGAGGAAAGTAGACACCTAGGGGAATCCAGAATGGTGTGACTTGTGGGGCTCTCACTAGGTTCTATTGCCCAGAATCCTTTGCAAACCTCAAAATTTGGCAAAAACACACTTTTCTCTCACATTTTGATGCTAGAATGTTCTGAAGTCTAAGAGGAGCCACAAATTTCTTTTTACCCAGAATTCCCCAACGTCTCCTGATAAAAATTGTACCTCACTTGTGTGGGTAGGCCTAGTGCCCACAACAGGAAATTCCCCAAAATACAGCATGGGCATACCACATTTTCCTGAAGAAAACAGACCTGTTTTTTGCAAAGTGCCTAGCTATACATTTTGGCGTGTAGCTCAGCTGGCACCTAGGAAAACCTAGCAAACCTGGACATTTTTAGAAAGTAGACACATAGGGGAATCCAGAATGGGGTGACTTGTGGGGCTCTCACCAGGTTCTGTTACCCATAGTCCTTTGCAAACCTCGAAATTGGGCAAAAGAAACACTTTTTCCTCACATTTCGGTGTCAGAAAGTTCTGGATTCTAACAGGAGCCACAAATTTCCTTCCAACCAGCATTCCCCACGTCTCCTGATAAAAATGGTACCTTACTTGTGTGGGTAGGCCTAGTGCCCACAACAGGAAATGCCGCAAAACACAACATGGACATATCACATTTTCCCAAAGAAAACAGAGCTGTTTTTTGCAAGGTGCCTAGCTGTGGATTTTGGCCTGTAGCTCAGCTGGCACCTAGGAAAATCTAGCAAACCTGGACATTTCAGAAAACTAGACACCTAGGGGAATTCAGAATGGGGTGACTTGTGGGGCTCTCACCAGGTTCTGTTACCCAGAATCCTTTGAAAACCTCAAACTTTAGCAAAAAACACACTTTTTCTTTACATTTCGGTGTTAGAAAGTTCTGGATTGCAACATGAGCCACACATTTCCTTCCACCCAGCATTCCCCCAAGTCTCCTAGTAAAAATGGTACCTCACTTGTGTGGGTAGGCCTAGTGCCCATGACAGGAAATGCCCCAAAACACAACATGGACACCTCACATTTTCCCAAGGAAAACTGACCAGTTTTCTGCAAAGTGCCTAGTTGTGGATTTTGGCTTCTAGCTCAGCCGGCACCTAGGAAAACCTAGAAAACCTGGACATTTCTGAAAACTACACACCTAGGGAAATTTAGAATGAGGTGACTTGTGGGGCTCCCACCAGGTTCTGTTACCCAGAATCCTTTGCAAACCATAAAAATTTGGCTAAAAAACACTTTTTCTCAAATTTCGGTGATGGAATGTTCTCAAATCTGAGGGGAGCCACAGCATTTCTTTCCACCAGCATTCCCACAAGTCTCCCGATAAAAATGGCACCTCACTTGTGGGGGTAGGCATAGTGCCCTCGACAGGAAATGCCCCAAAACACAACGTGGACACATCACATTTTCCCAAGGAAAACTGACCTGTTCTTTGCAAAGTGCATAGCTGTGGATTTTGGCCTGTAGCTCAGCCGGCACCTAGATAACCTAGCAAATCTGGACATTTTTGAAAACTAGATACCTAGGGTAATCCAGAATGGGGTGACTTGTGGGGCTCTCACCAGGTTCTATTATCCAGAATCTTTTGCAAACCTCACAATATGGCAAAAAAACACTTTTTCGTCACATTTCGGTGATGGAAAGTTCTGGAATCTGAGGGGAGCCACACATTTTGTTTCACCCAGCGTTCCCCCAGGTCACCCAATAAAAACGGTACCTCACTTGTGTGGGTAGGCACAGTGCCTCTGACAGGAAATGCCTCAAAACACAGCATGGGCAGAGCACATTTTCCCAAGGAAAACTGACCTGTGTTCTGCAAAGTGCCTAGCTGAGGAGTTTGGCTTCTAGCTCATCCGGCACCTAGGGAAACCTAGCAAACCTATAAATTTAAGAGGAAAGTAGGCACCTAGGGGAATCCAGAATGGTGTGACTTGTGGGGCTCTCGCCAGGTTCTATTGCCCAGAATCCTTTGCAAACCTCAAAATTTGGCAAAAACACACTTTTCTCTCACATTTTGGTGCTAGAATGTTCTGAAGTCTAAGAGGAGCCACAAATTTATTTTTACCCAGAATTCCCCCACGTCTTCTGATAAAAATTGTACCTCACTTGTGTGGGTAGGCCTAGTGCCCACAACAGGAAATTCTCCAAAATACAGCATGGACATACCACATTTTCCTGAAGAAAACAGACATGTTTTTTGCAAAGTGCCTAGCTATACATTTTGGCGTGTAGCTCAGCTGGCACCTAGGAAAACCTAGCAAACCTGGACATTTCTAGAAAGTAGACACATAGGGGAATCCAGAATGGGGTGACTTGTGGGGCTCTCACCAGGTTCTATTACCCAGAATCCTTTGCAAACCTCACAATATGGCAATAAAACACTTTTTTGTCACATTTCGGTGATGGAAAGTTCTGGAATCTGAGGGGAGCCACACATTTCTTTTTACCCAGTGTTCCTCCAGGTCACCCGATAAAAACGGTACCTCACTTGTATTGGTAGGCATAGTGCCTCTGACAGGAAATGCCTCAAAACACAACATGGACAGATCACATTTTCCCAAGGAAAACTGACCTGTTTTTTGCAAAGTGCCAAGCTGTGGATTTCGGCTTCTAGCTCAGCCGGCACCTAGGGAAACCTAGAAAAACTATAAATTTAAGAGGAAAGTAGACACCTAGGGGAATCTAGAATGGTGCGACTTGTGGGGCTCTCACCAGGTTCTATTACCCAGAATCCTTTCCAAACCTCAAAATTTGGCAAAAACACACTTTTCCCTCTCATTTTGGTTATAGAAAGTTCTGAAGTCTAAGAGGAACCACACATTTCTTTCCACCAGCATTCCCCCAAGTCTCCAGATAAAAATGGTACCTCACTTGTGTGAGTAGGTCTAGTGTCCGCGACAGCACATGCCCCAAAACACAACATTAACCCATCACATTTTTCCAAAGAAAACTGACCTGTTTTTTGCAAAGTGCCTAGCTGTGGATTTTGGCCTGTAGCTCAGCGGCACCTAGAAAACCTAGCAAACCTGGACATTTCTGAAAACTAGATACCTAGGGGAATTCAGAATGGGGTGACTTGTGGGGCTCTCACCAGGTTCTATTACTGTTACCCAGAGTCCTTTGCAAACCTCAAAATTTGGCAACAAAAACTATTTTTCCTCACATTTCGGTGCTAGAAAGTTCTGGAATCTAAAAGGATCCACAAATTTCCTTCCACCCAGCATTCCCCCAAGTCTCCCAATAAAAATTGTACCTCACTTGTGTGGGTAGACCTACTGCCCACAACAGGAAATTCCCCAAAATACAGCATGGACATACCACATTTTCCTGAAGAAAACAGACCTGTTTTTTGCAAAGTGCATAGCTATACATTTTGGCGTGTAGCTCAGCTGGCACCTAGGAAAACCTAGCAAACCTGGACATTTTTAGAAAGTAGACACATAGGGGAATCCAGAATGGGGTGACTTGTGGGGCTCTCACCAGGTTCTATTACCCATAGTCCTTTGCAAACCTCGAAATTGGGCAAAAAAAACACTTTTTCCTCACATTTCGGTGTCAGAAAGTTCTGGATTCTAACAGGAGCCACAAATTTCCTTCCAACCAGCATTCCCCACGTCTCCTGATAAAAATGGTACCTCACTTGTGTGGGTAGGCCTAGTGCCCACAACAGGAAATGCCGCAAAACACAACATGGACATATCACATTTTCCCAAAGAAAACAGAGCTGTTTTTTGCAAGGTGCCTAGCTGTGGATTTTGGCCTGTAGCTCAGCTGGCACCTAGGAAAATCTAGCAAACCGGGACATTTCAGAAAACTAGACAGCTAGGGGAATTCAGAATGGGGTGACTTGTGGGGCTCTCACCAGGTTCTGTTACCCAGAATCCTTTGAAAACCTAAAACTTTAGCAAAAAACACACTTTTTCTTTACATTTCGGTGTTAGAAAGTTCTGCATTGCAACAGGAGCCACACATTTCCTTCCACCCTGCATTCCCCCAAGTCTCCTAGTAAAAATGGTACCTCACTTGTGTGGGTAGGCCTAGTGCCCATGACAGGAAATGCCCCAAAACACAACATGGACACCTCACACTTTCCCAAGGAAAACTGACCAGTTTTCTACAAAGTGCCTAATTGTGGATTTTGGCTTCTAGCTCAGCCGGCACCTAGGAAAACCTAGAAAACCTGGACATTTCTGAAAACTACACACCTAGGGAAATTCAGAATGAGGTGACTTGTGGGGCTCCCACCAGGTTCTGTTACTCAGAATCCTTTGCAAAGCATAAAAATTTGGCTAAACAACACTTTTTCTCAAATTTCGGTGATGGAATGTTCTCGAATCTGAGGGGAGCCACAACATTTCTTTCCACCAGCATTCCCACAAGTCTCCCGATAAAAATGGCACCTCACTTGTGGGGGTAGGCATAGTGCCCTCGACAGGAAATGCCCCAAAACACAACGTTGACACATCACATTTTCCCAAGGAAAACTGACCTGTTCTTTGCAAAGTGCATAGCTGTGGATTTTGGCCTGTAGCTCAGTCGGCACCTAGATAACCTGGCAAACCTGGACATTTGTGAAAACTAGATACCTAGGGTAATCCAGAATGGGGTGACTTGTGGGGCTCTCACCAGGTTCTATTATCCAGAATCTTTTGCAAACCTCACAATACGGCAAAAAAACACTTTTTCGTCACATTTCGGTAATGGAAAGTTCTGGAATCTGAGGGGAGCCACACATTTATTTTCACCCAGCGTTCCCCCAGGTCACCCAATAAAAACGGTACCTCACTTGTGTGGGTAGGCATAGTGCCTCTGACAGGAAATGCCTCAAAACACAGCATGGGCAGAGCACATTTTCCCAAGGAAAACTGACCTGTGTTCTGCAAAGTGCCTAGCTGAGGAGTTTGGCTTCTAGCTCATCCGGCACCTAGGGAAACATAGCAAACCTATAAATTTAAGAGGAAAGTAGACACCTAGGGGAATCCAGAATGGTGTGACTTGTGGGGCTCTCGCCAGGTTCTATTGACCAGAATCCTTTGCAAACCTCAAAATTTGGCAAAAACACACTTTTCTCTCACATTTTGGTGCTAGAATGTTCTGAAGTCTAAGAGGAGCCACAAATTTATTTTTACCCAGAATTCCCCCACGTCTTCTGATAAAAATTGTACCTCACTTGTGTGGGTAGGCCTAGTGCCCACAACAGGAAATTCTCCAAAATACAGCATGGACATACCACATTTTCCTGAAGAAAACAGACCTGTTTTTTGCAAAGTGCCTAGCTATACATTTTGGCGTGTAGCTCAGCTGGCACCTAGGAAAACCTAGCAAACCTGGACATTTCTAGAAAGTAGACACATAGGGGAATCCAGAATGGGGTGACTTGCGGGGCTCTCACCAGGTTCTATTACCCAGAATCCTTTGCAAACCTCACAATATGGCAATAAAACACTTTTTTGTCACATTTCGGTGATGGAAAGTTCTGGAATCTGAGGGGAGCCACACATTTCTTTTTACCCAGTGTTCCTCCAGGTCACCCGATAATAACGGTACCTCACTTGTATTGGTAGGCATAGTGCCTCTGACAGGAAATGCCTCAAAACACAACATGGACAGATCACATTTTCCCAAGGAAAACTGACCTGTTTTTTGCAAAGTGCCAAGCTGTGGATTTTGGCTTCTAGCTCAGCCGGCACCTAGGGAAACCTAGAAAAACTATAAATTTAAGAGGAAAGTAGACACCTAGGGGAATCTAGAATGGTGTGACTTGTGGGGCTCTCACCAGGTTCTATTACCCAGAATCCTTTGCAAACCTCAAAATTTGGCAAAAACACACTTTTCCCTCACATTTTGGTTATAGAAAGTTCTGAAGTCTAAGAGGAACCACACATTTCTTTCCACCAGCATTCTCCCAAGTCTCCAGATAAAAATGGTACCTCACTTGTGTGAGTAGGTCTAGTGTCCGCGACAGCAGATGCCCCAAAACACAACATTAACCCATCACATTTTTCCAAAGAAAACTGACCTGTTTTTTGCAAAGTGCCCAGCTGTGGATTTTGGCCTGTAGCTCAGCGGCACCTAGAAAACCTAGCAAACCTGGACATTTCTGAAAACTAGATACCTAGGGGAATTCAGAATGGGGTGACTTGTGGGGCTCTCACCAGGTTCTATTACTGTTACCCAGAGTCCTTTGCAAACCTCAAAATTTGGCAAAAAAACTATTTTTCCTCACATTTCGGTGCTAGAAAGTTCTCGAATCTAAAAGGATCCACAAATTTCCTTCCACCCAGCATTCCCCCAAGTCTCCCAATAAAAATTGTACCTCACTTGTGTGGGTAGGCCTAGTGCCCACAACAGGAAATTCCCCAAAATACAGCTGGACATACCACATTTTCCTGAAGAAAACAGACCTGTTTTTTGCAAAGTGCCTAGCTATACATTTTGGCGTGTAGCTCAGCTGGCACCTAGGAAAACCTAGCAAACCTGGACATTTTTAGAAAGTAGACACATAGGGGAATCCAGAATGGGGTGACTTGTGGGGCTCTCACAAGGTTCTATTACCCATAGTCCTTTGCAAACCTCGAAATTGGGCAAAAAAAACACGTTTTCCTCACATTTCGGTGTCAGAAAGTTCTGGATTCTAACAAGAGCCACAAATTTCCTTCCAACCAGCATTCCCCTCGTCTCCTGATAAAAATGGTACCTCACTTGTGTGGGTAGGCCTAGTGCCCACAACAGGAAATGCCGCAAAACACAACATGGACATATCATATTTTCCCAAAGAAAACAGAGCTGTTTTTTGCAAGGTACCTAGCTGTGGATTTTGGCCTGTAGCTCAGCTGGCACCTAGGAAAATCTAGCAAACCTGGACATTTTAGAAAACTAGACACCTAGGGGAATTCAGAATGGGGTGACTTGTGGGGCTCTCACCAGGTTCTGTTACCCAGAATCCTTTGAAAACCTCAAACTTTAGCAAAAAACACACTTTTTCTTTACATTTCGGTGTTAGAAAGTTCTGGATTGCAACAGGAGCCACACATTTCCTTCCACCCAGCATTCCCCCAAGTCTCCTAGTAAAAATGGTACCTCACTTGTGTGGGTAGGCCTAGTGCCCATGACAGGAAATGCCCCAAAACACAACATGGACACCTCACATTTTCCCAAGGAAAACTGACCAGTTTTCTGCAAAGTGCCTAGTTGTGGATTTTGGCTTCTAGCTCAGCCGGCACCTAGGAAAACCTAGAAAACCTGGAAATTTCTGAAAACTACACACCTAGGGAAATTCAGAATGAGGTGACTTGTGGGGCTCCCACCAGGTTCTGTTACCCAGAATCCTTTGCAAAGCTTAAAAATTTGGCTAAAAAACACTTTTTCTCAAATTTCGGTGAAGGAATGTTCTCGAATCTGAGGGGAGCCACAACATTTCTTTCCACCAGCATTTCCACAAGTCTCCCGATAAAAATGGCACCTCACTTGTGGGGTAGGCATAATGCCCTCGACAGGAAATGCCCCAAAACACAACGTGGACACATCACATTTTCCCAAGGAAAACTGACCTGTTCTTTGCAAAGTGCATAGCTGTGGATTTTGGCCTGTAGCTCAGCCGGCACCTAGATAACCTAGCAAACCTGGACATTTGTGAAAACTAGATACCTAGGGTAATCCAGAATGGGGTGACTTGTGGGGCTCTCACCAGGTTCTATTATCCAGAATCTTTTGCAAACCTCACAATATGGCAAAAAAACACTTTTTTGTCACATTTCGGTGATGGAAAGTTCTGGAATCTGAGGGGAGCCACACATTTTTTTTCACCCAGCGTTCCCCCAGGTCACCCAATAAAAACGGTACCTCACTTGTGTGGGTAGGCACGGTGCCTCTGACAGGAAATGCCTCAAAACACAGCATGGGCAGAGCACATTTTCCCAAGGAAAACTGACCTGTGTTCTGCAAAGTGCCTAGCTGAGGAGTTTGGCTTCTAGCTCATCCGGCACCTAGGGAAACCTAGCAAACCTATAAATTTAAGAGGAAAGTAGACACCTAGGGGAATCCAGAATGGTGTGACTTGTGGGGCTCTCGCCAGGTTCTATTGCCCAGAATCCTTTGCAAACCTCAAAATTTGGCAAAAACACACTTTTCTCTCACATTTTGGTGCTAGAATGTTCTGAAGTCTAAGAGGAGCCACAAATTTATTTTTACCCAGAATTCCCCCACGTCTTCTGATAAAAATTGTACCTCACTTGTGTGGGTAGGCCTAGTGCCCACAACAGGAAATTCTCCAAAATACAGCATGGACATACCACATTTTCCTGAAGAAAACAGACCTGTTTTTTGCAAAGTGCCTAGCTATACATTTTGGCGTGTAGCTCAGCTGGCACCTAGGAAAACCTAGCAAACCTGGACATTTCTAGAAAGTAGACACATAGGGGAATCCAGAATGGGGTGACTTGTGGGGCTCTCACCAGGTTCTATTACCCAGAATCCTTTGCAAACCTCACAATATGGCAATAAAACACTTTTTTGTCACATTTCGGTGATGGAAAGTTCTGGAATCTGAGGGGAGCCACACATTTCTTTTTACCCAGTGTTCCTCCAGGTCACCCGATAATAACGGTACCTCACTTGTATTGGTAGGCATAGTGCCTCTGACAGGAAATGCCTCAAAACACAACATGGACAGATCACATTTTCCCAAGGAAAACTGACCTGTTTTTTGCAAAGTGCCAAGCTGTGGATTTTGGCTTCTAGCTCAGCCAGCACCTAGGGAAACCTAGAAAAACTATAAATTTAAGAGGAAAGTAGACACCTAGGGGAATCTAGAATGGTGTGACTTGTGGGGCTCTCACCAGGTTCTATTACCCAGAATCCTTTGCAAACCTCAAAATTTGGCAAAAACACACTTTTCCCTCACATTTTGGTTATAGAAAGTTCTGAAGTCTAAGAGGAACCACACATTTCTTTCCACCAGCATTCCCCCAAGTCTCCAGATAAAAATGGTACCTCACTTGTGTGAGTAGGTCTAGTGTCCGAGACAGCAGATGCCCCAAAAAACAACATTAACCCATCACATTTTTCCAAAGAAAACTGACCTGTTTTTTGCAAAGTGCCTAGCTGTGGATTTTGGCCTGTAGCTCAGCGGCACCTAGAAAACCTAGCAAACCTGGACATTTCTGAAAACTAGATACCTAGGGGAATTCAGAATGGGGTGACTTGTGGGGCTCTCACCAGGTTCTATTACTGTTACCCAGAGTCCTTTGCAAACCTCAAAATTTGGCAAAAAAACTATTTTTCCTCACATTTCGGTGCTAGAAAGTTCTGGAATCTAAAAGGATCCACAAATTTCCTTCCACCCAGCATTCCCCCAAGTCTCCCAATAAAAATTGTACCTCACTTGTGTGGGTAGGCCTAGTGCCCACAACAGGAAATTCCCCAAAATACAGCATGGACATACCACATTTTCCTGAAGAAAACAGACCTGTTTTTTGCAAAGTGCCTAGCTATACATTTTGGCGTGTAGCTCAGCTGGCACCTAGGAAAACCTTGCATACCTGGTCATTTTTAGAAAGTAGACACATAGGGGAATCCAGAATGGGGTGACTTGCGGGGCTCTCACCAGGTTCTATTACCCAGAATCCTTTGCAAACCTCACAATATGGCAATAAAACACTTTTTCCTCACATTTCAGTGTCAGAAAGTTCTGGATTCTAACAGGAGCCACAAATTTCCTTCCAACCAGCATTCCCCTCGTCTCCTGATAAAAATGGTACCTCACTTGTGTGGGTAGGCCTAGTGCCCACAACAGGAAATGCCGCAAAACACAACATGGACATATCACATTTTCCCAAAGAAAACAGAGCTGTTTTTTGCAAGGTGCCTAGCTGTGGATTTTGGCCTGTAGCTCAGCTGGCACCAAGGAAAATCTAGCAAACCTGGACATTTCAGAAAACTAGACACCTAGGGGAATTCAGAATGGGGTGACTTGTGGGGCTCTCACCAGGTTCTGTTACCCAGAATCCTTTGAAAACCTCAAACTTTAGCAAAAAAAACACTTTTTCTTTACATTTCGGTGTTAGAAAGTTCTGGATTGCAACAGGAGCCACAAATTTCCTTCCACCCAGCATTCCCCCAAGTCTCCTAGTAAAAATGGTACCTCACTTGAGTGGGTAGGCCTAGTGCCCATGACAGGAAATGCCCCAAAACACAACATGGACACCTCACATTTTCCCAAGGAAAACAGACCAGTTTTCTGCAAAGTGCCTAGTTGTGGATTTTGTCTTCTAGCTCAGCCGGCACCTAGGAAAACCTAGAATACCTGGACATTTCTGAAAACTACACACCTAGGGAAATTCAGAATGAGGTGACTTATGGGGCTCCCACCAGGTTCTGTTACCCAGAATCCTTTGCAAAGCATAAAAATTTGGCTAAAAAACACTTTTTCTCAAATTTCGGTGATGGAATGTTCTCGAATTTGAGGGGAGCCACAACATTTATTTCCACCAGCATTCCCACAAGTCTCCCGATAAAAATGGCACCTCACTTGTGGGGGTAGGCATAATTCCCTCGACAGGAAATGCCCCAAAACACAACGTGGACACATCACATTTTCCCAAGGAAAACTGACCTGTTCTTTGCAAAGTGCATAGCTGTGGATTTTGGCCTGTAGCTCAGCCGGCACCTAGATAACCTAGCAAACCTGGACATTTGTGAAAACTAGATACCTAGGGTAATCCAGAATGGGGTGACTTGTGGGACTCTCACCAGGTTCTATTATCCAGAATCTTTTGCAAACCTCACAATATGGCAAAAAAACACTTTTTCGTCACATTTCGGTGATGGAAAGTTCTGGAATCTGAGGGGAGCCACACATTTTTTTTCACCCAGCGTTCCCCCAGGTCACCCAATAAAAACGGTACCTCACTTGTGTGGGTAGGCACAGTGCCTCTGACAGGAAATGCCTCAAAACACAGCATGGGCAGAGCATATTTTCCCAAGGAAAACTGACCTGTGTTCTGCAAAGTGCCTAGCTGAGGAGTTTGGCTTCTAGCTCATCCGGCACCTAGGGAAACCTAGCAAACCTATAAATTTAAGAGGAAAGTAGACACCTAGGGGAATCCAGAATGGTGTGACTTGTGGGGCTCTCGCCAGGTTCTATTGCCCAGAATCCTTTGCAAACCTCAAAATTTGGCAAAAACACACTTTTCTCTCACATTTTGGTGCTAGAATGTTCTGAAGTCTAATAGGAGCCACAAATTTATTTTTACCCAGAATTCCCCCACGTCTTCTGATAAAAATTGTACCTCACTTGTGTGGGTAGGCCTAGTGCCCACAACAGGAAATTCTCCAAAATACAGCATGGACATACCACATTTTCCTGAAGAAAACAGACCTGTTTTTTGCAAAGTGCCTAGCTATACATTTTGGCGTGTAGCTCAGCTGGCACCTAGGAAAACCTAGCAAACCTGGACATTTCTAGAAAGTAGACACATAGGGGAATCCAGAATGGGGTGACTTGTGGGGCTCTCACCAGGTTCTATTACCCAGAATCTTTTGCAAACCTCACAATATGGCAATAAAACACTTTTTTGTCACATTTCGGTGATGGAAAGTTCTGGAATCTGAGGGGAGCCACACATTTCTTTTTACCCAGTGTTCCTCCAGGTCACCCGATAAAAACGGTACCTCACTTGTATTGGTAGGCATAGTGCCTCTGACAGGAAATGCCTCAAAACACAACATGGACAGATCACATTTTCCCAAGGAAAACTGACCTGTTTTTTGCAAAGTGCCAAGCTGTGGATTTTGGCTTCTAGCTCAGCCGTCACCTAGGGAAACCTAGAAAAACTATAAATTTAAGAGGAAAGTAGACACCTAGGGGAATCTAGAATGGTGTGACTTGTGGGGCTCTCACCAGGTTCTATTACCCAGAATCCTTTGCAAACCTCAACATTTGGCAAAAACACACTTTTCCCTCACATTTTGGTTGTAGAAAGTTCTGAAGTCTGAGAGGAACCACACATTTCTTTCCACCAGCATTCCCCCAAGTCTCCAGATAAAAATGGTACCTCACTTGTGTGAGTAGGTCTAGTGTCCGCGACAGCAGATGCCCCAAAACACAACATTAACCCATCACATTTTTCCAAAGAAAACTGACCTGTTTTTTGCAAAGTGCCTAGCTGTGGATTTTGGCCTGTAGCTCAGCGGCACCTAGAAAACCTAGCAAACCTGGACATTTCTGAAAACTAGATACCTAGGGGAATTCAGAATGGGGTGACTCGTGGGGCTCTCACCAGGTTCTATTACTGTTACCCAGAGTCCTTTGCAAACCTCAAAATTTGGCAAAAAAACTATTTTTCCTCACATTTCGGTGCTAGAAAGTTCTGGAATCTAAAAGGATCCACAAATTTCCTTCCACCCAGCATTCCCCCAAGTCTCCCAATAAAAATTGTACCTCACTTGTGTGGGTAGACCTAGTGCCCACAACAGGAAATTCCCCAAAATACAGCATGGACATACCACATTTTCCTGAAGAAAACAGACCTGTTTTTTGCAAAGTGCCTAGCTATACATTTTGGCGTGTAGCTCAGCTGGCACCTAGGAGAACCTAGCAAACCTGGTCATTTTTAGAAAGTAGACACATAGGGGAATCCAGAAAGGGGTGACTTGTGGGGCTCTCACCAGGTTCTATTACCCATAGTCCTTAGCAAACCTCGAAATTGGGCAAAAAAAACACTTTTTCCTCACATTTCGGTGTCAGAAAGTTCTGGATTCTAACAGGAGCCACAAATTTCCTTCCAACCAGCATTCCCCATGTCTCCTGATAAAAATGGTACCTCACTTGTGTGGGTAGGCCTAGTGCCCACAACAGGAAATGCCGCAAAACACAACATGGACATATCACATTTTCCCAAAGAAAACAGAGCTGTTTTTTGCAAGGTGCCTAGCTGTGGATTTTGGCCTGTAGCTCAGCTGGCACCTAGGAAAATCTAGCAAACCTGGACATTTCAGAAAACTAGACAGCTAGGGGAATTCAGAATGGGGTGACTTGTGTGGCTCTCACCAGGTTCTGTTACCCAGAATCCTTTGAAAACCTAAAACTTTAGCAAAAAACACACTTTTTCTTTACATTTCGGTGTTAGAAAGTTCTGGATTGCAACAGGAGCCACACATTTCCTTCCACCCAGCATTCCCCCAAGTCTCCTAGTAAAAATGGTACCTCACTTGTGTGGGTAGGCCTAGTGCCCATGACAGGAAATGCCCCAAAACACAACATGGACACCTCACATTTTCCCAAGGAAAACTGACCAGTTTTCTGCAAAGTGCCTAGTTGTGGATTTTGGCTTCTAGCTCAGCCGGCACCTAGGAAAACCTAGAAAACCTGGACATTTCTGAAAACTACACACCTAGGGAAATTCAGAATGAGGTGACTTGTGGGGCTCCCACCAGGTTCTGTTACCCAGAATCCTTTGCAAAGCATAAAAATTTGGCTAAAAAACACTTTTTCACAAATTTCGGTGATGGAATGTTCTCGAATCTGAAGGGAGCCACAACATTTCTTTCCACCAGCATTCCCACAAGTCTCCCGATAAAAATGGCACCTCACTTGTGGGGGTAGGCATAATGCCCTCGACAGGAAATGCCCCAAAACACAACGTGGACACATCACATTTTCCCAAGGAAAACTGACCTGTTCTTTGCAAAGTGCATAGCTGTGGATTTTGGCCTGTAGCTCAGCCGGCACCTAGATAACCTAGCAAACCTGGACATTTGTGAAAACTAGATACCTAGGGTAATCCAGAATGGGGTGACTTGTGGGGCTCTCACCAGGTTCTATTATCCAGAATCTTTTGCAAACCTCACAATATGGCACTAAAACACTTTTTCGTCACATTTCGGTGATGGAAAGTTCTGGAATCTGAGGGGAGCCACACATTTTTTTTCACCCAGCGTTCCCCCAGGTCACCCAATAAAAACGGTACCTCACTTGTGTGGGTAGGCACGGTGCCTCTGACAGGAAATGCCTCAAAACACAGCATAGGCAGAGCACATTTTCCCAAGGAAAACTGACCTGTGTTCTGCAAAGTGCCTAGCTGAGGAGTTTGGCTTCTAGCTCATCCGGCACCTAGGGAAACCTAGCAAACCTATAAATTTAAGAGGAAAGTAGACACCTAGGGGAATCCAGAATGGTGTGACTTGTGGGGCTCTCGCCAGGTTCTATTGCCCAGAATCCTTTGCAAACCTCAAAATTTGGCAAAAACACACTTTTCTCTCATATTTTGGTGCTAGAATGTTCTGAAGTCTAAGAGGAGCCACAAATTTATTTTTACCCAGAATTCCCCCACGTCTTCTGATAAAAATTGTACCTCACTTGTGTGGGTAGGCCTAGTGCCCACAACAGGAAATTCTCCAAAATACAGCATGGACATACCACATTTTCCTGAAGAAAACAGACCTGTTTTTTGCAAAGTGCCTAGCTATACATTTTGGCGTGTAGCTCAGCTGGCACCTAGGAAAACCTAGCAAACCTGGACATTTCTAGAAAGTAGACACATAGGGGAATCCAGAATGGGGTGACTTGTGGGGCTCTCACCAGGTTCTATTACCCAGAATCCTTTGCAAACCTCACAATATGGCAATAAAACACTTTTTTGTCACATTTCGGTGATGGAAAGTTCTGGAATCTGAGGGGAGCCACACATTTCTTTTTACCCAGTGTTCCTCCAGGTCACCCGATAATAACGGTACCTCACTTGTATTGGTAGGCATAGTGCCTCTGACAGGAAATGCCTCAAAACACAAAATGGACAGATCACATTTTCCCAAGGAAAACTGACCTGTTTTTTCCAAAGTGCCAAGCTGTGGATTTTGGCTTCTAGCTCAGCCGGCACCTAGGGAAACCTAGAAAAACTATAAATTTAAGAGGAAAGTAGACACCTAGGGGAATCTAGAATGGTGTGACTTGTGGGGCTCTCACCAGGTTCTATTACCCAGAATCCTTTGCAAACCTCAAAATTTGGCAAAAACACACTTTTCCCTCACATTTTGGTTATAGAAAGTTCTGAAGTCTAAGAGGAACCACACATTTCTTTCCACCAGCATTCCCCCAAGTCTCCAGATAAAAATGGTACCTCACTTGTGTGAGTAGGTCTAGTGTCCGCGACAGCAGATGCCCCAAAACACAACATTAACCCATCACATTTTTCCAAAGAAAACAGACCTGTTTTTTGCAAAGTGCCTAGCTATACATTTTGGCGTGTAGCTCAGCTGGCACCTAGGAGAACCTAGCAAACCTGGACATTTTTAGAAAGTAGACACATAGGGGAATCCAGAATGGGGTGACTTGTGGGGCTCTCACCAGGTTCTATTACCCATAGTCCTTAGCAAACCTTGAAATTGGGCAAAAAAAACACTTTTTCCTCACATTTCGGTGTCAGAAAGTTCTGGATTCTAACAGGAGCCACAAATTTCCTTCCAACCAGCATTCCCCACGTCTCCTGATAAAAATGGTACCTCACTTGTGTGGGTAGGCCTAGTGCCCACAACAGGAAATGCCGCAAAACACAACATGGACATATCACATTTTCCCAAAGAAAACAGAGCTGTTTTTTGCAAGGTGCCTAGCTGTGGATTTTGGCCTGTAGCTCAGCTGGCACCTAGGAAAATCTAGCAAACCTGGACATTTCAGAAAACTAGACAGCTAGGGGAATTCAGAATGGGGTGACTTGTGTGGCTCTCACCAGGTTCTGTTACCCAGAATCCTTTGAAAACCTAAAACTTTAGCAAAAAACACACTTTTTCTTTACATTTCGGTGTTAGAAAGTTCTGGATTGCAACAGGAGCCACACATTTCCTTCCACCCAGCATTCCCCCAAGTCTCCTAGTAAAAATGGTACCTCACTTGTGTGGGTAGGCCTAGTGCCCATGACAGGAAATGCCCCAAAACACAACATGGACACCTCACATATTCCCAAGGAAAACTGACCAGTTTTCTGCAAAGTGCCTAGTTGTGGATTTTGGCTTCTAGCTCAGCCGGCACCTAGGGAAACCTAGAAAAACTATAAATTTAAGAGGAAAGTAGACACCTAGGGGAATCTAGAATGGTGTGACTTGTGGGGCTCTCACCAGGTTCTATTACCCAGAATCCTTTGCAAACCTCAAAATTTGGCAAAAACACACTTTTCCCTCACATTTTGGTTGTAGAAAGTTCTGAAGTCTGAGAGGAACCACACATTTCTTTCCACCAGCATTCCCCCAAGTCTCCAGATAAAAATGGTACCTCACTTGTGTGAGTAGGTCTAGTGTCCGCGACAGCAGATGCCCCAAAACACAACATTAACCCATCACATTTTTCCAAAGAAAACTGACCTGTTTTTTGCAAAGTGCCTAGCTGTGGATTTTGGCCTGTAGCTCAGCAGCACCTAGAAAACCTAGCAAACCTGGACATTTCTGAAAACTAGATACCTAGGGGAATTCAGAATGGGGTGACTCGTGGGGCTCTCACCAGGTTCTATTACTGTTACCCAGAGTCCTTTGCAAACCTCAAAATTTGGCAAAAAAACTATTTTTCCTCACATTTCGGTGCTAGAAAGTTCTGGAATCTAAAAGGATCCACAAATTTCCTTCCACCCAGCATTCCCCCAAGTCTCCCAATAAAAATTGTACCTCACTTGTGTGGGTAGACCTAGTGCCCACAACAGGAAATTCCCCAAAATACAGCATGGACATACCACATTTTCCTGAAGAAAACAGACCTGTTTTTTGCAAAGTGCCTAGCTATACATTTTGGCGTGTAGCTCAGCTGGCACCTAGGAGAACCTAGCAAACCTGGTCATTTTTAGAAAGTAGACACATAGGGGAATCCAGAAAGGGGTGACTTGTGGGGCTCTCACCAAGTTCTATTACCCATAGTCCTTAGCAAACCTCGAAATTGGGCAAAAAAACACTTTTTCCTCACATTTCGGTGTCAGAAAGTTCTGGATTCTAACAGGAGCCACAAATTTCCTTCCAACCAGCATTCCCCATGTCTCCTGATAAAAATGGTACCTCACTTGTGTGGGTAGGCCTAGTGCCCACAACAGGAAATGCCGCAAAACACAACATGGACATATCACATTTTCCCAAAGAAAACAGAGCTGTTTTTTGCAAGGTGCCTAGCTGTGGATTTTGGCCTGTAGCTCAGCTGGCACATAGGAAAATCTAGCAAACCTGGACATTTCAGAAAACTAGACAGCTAGGGGAATTCAGAATGGGGTGACTTGTGTGGCTCTCACCAGGTTCTGTTACCCAGAATCCTTTGAAAACCTAAAACTTTAGCAAAAAACACACTTTTTCTTTACATTTCGGTGTCAGAAAGTTCTGGATTCTAACAGGAGCCACAAATTTCCTTCCAACCAGCATTCCCCACGTCTCCTGATAAAAATGGTACCTCACTTGTGTGGGTAGGCCTAGTGCCCACAACAGGAAATGCCGCAAAACACAACATGGACATATCATATTTTCCCAAAGAAAACAGAGCTGTTTTTTGCAAGGTGCCTAGCTGTGGATTTTGGCCTGTAGCTCAGCTGGCACCTAGGAAAATCTAGCAAACCTGGACATTTCAGAAAACTAGACAGCTAGGGGAATTCAGAATGGGGTGACTTGTGTGGCTCTCACCAGGTTCTGTTACCCAGAATCCTTTGAAAACCTGAAACTTTAGCAAAAAACACACTTTTTCTTTACATTTCGGTGTTAGAAAGTTCTGGATTGCAACAGGAGCCACACATTTCCTTCCACCCAGCATTCCCCCAAGTCTCCTAGTAAAAATGGTACCTCACTTGTGTGGGTAGGCCTAGTGCCCATGACAGGAAATGCCCCAAAACACAACATGGACACCTCACATATTCCCAAGGAAAACTGAAAAGTTTTCTGCAAAGTGCCTAGTTGTGGATTTTGGCTTCTAGCTCAGCCGGCACCTAGGAAAACCTAGAAAACCTGGACATTTCTGAAAACTACACACCTAGGGAAATTCAGAATGAGGTGACTTGTGGGGCTCCCACCAGGTTCTGTTACCCAGAATCCTTTGCAAAGCATAAAAATTTGGCTAAAAAACACTTTTTCACAAATTTCGGTGATGGAATGTTCTCGAATCTGAAGGGAGCCACAACATTTCTTTCCACCAGCATTCCCACAAGTCTCCCGATAAAAATGGCACCTCACTTGTGGGGGTAGGCATAATGCCCTCGACAGGAAATGCCCCAAAACACAACGTGGACACATCACATTTTCCCAAGGAAAACTGACCTGTTCTTTGCAAAGTGCGTAGCTGTGGATTTTGGCCTGTAGCTCAGCCGGCACCTAGATAACCTAGCAAACCTGGACATTTGTGAAAACTAGATACCTAGGGTAATCCAGAATGGGGTGACTTGTGGGGCTCTCACCAGGTTCTATCATCCAGAATCTTTTGCAAACCTCACAATATGGCACAAAAACACTTTTTCGTCACATTTCGGTGATGGAAAGTTCTGGAATCTGAGGGGAGCCACACATTTTTTTTCACCCAGCGTTCCCCCAGGTCACCCAATAAAAACGGTACCTCACTTGTGTGGGTAGGCACGGTGCCTCTGACAGGAAATGCCTCAAAACACAGCATGGGCAGAGCACATTTTCCCAAGGAAAACTGACCTGTGTTCTGCAAAGTGCCTAGCTGAGGAGTTTGGCTTCTAGCTCATCCGGCACCTAGGGAAACCTAGCAAACCTATAAATTTAAGAGGAAAGTAGACACCTAGGGGAATCCAGAATGGTGTGACTTGTGGGGCTCTCGCCAGGTTCTATTGCCCAGAATCCTTTGCAAACCTCAAAATTTGGCAAAAACACACTTTTCTCTCATATTTTGGTGCTAGAATGTTCTGAAGTCTAAGAGGAGCCACAAATTTATTTTTACCCAGAATTCCCCCACGTCTTCTGATAAAAATTGTACCTCACTTGTGTGGGTAGGCCTAGTGCCCACAACAGGAAATTCTCCAAAATACAGCATGGACATACCACATTTTCCTGAAGAAAACAGACCTGTTTTTTGCAAAGTGCCTAGCTATACATTTTGGCGTGTAGCTCAGCTGGCACCTAGGAAAACCTAGCAAACCTGGACATTTCTAGAAAGTAGACACATAGGGGAATCCAGAATGGGGTGACTTGTGGGGCTCTCACCAGGTTCTATTACCCAGAATCCTTTGCAAACCTCACAATATGGCAATAAAACACTTTTTTGTCACATTTCGGTGATGGAAAGTTCTGGAATCTGAGGGGAGCCACACATTTCTTTTTACCCAGTGTTCCTCCAGGTCACCCGATAATAACGGTACCTCACTTGTATTGGTAGGCATAGTGCCTCTGACAGGAAATGCCTCAAAACACAAAATGGACAGATCACATTTTCCCAAGGAAAACTGACCTGTTTTTTCCAAAGTGCCAAGCTGTGGATTTTGGCTTCTAGCTCAGCCGGCACCTAGGGAAACCTAGAAAAACTATAAATTTAAGAGGAAAGTAGACACCTAGGGGAATCTAGAATGGTGTGACTTGTGGGGCTCTCACCAGGTTCTATTACCCAGAATCCTTTGCAAACCTCAAAATTTGGCAAAAACACACTTTTCCCTCACATTTTGGTTATAGAAAGTTCTGAAGTCTAAGAGGAACCACACATTTCTTTCCACCAGCATTCCCCCAAGTCTCCAGATAAAAATGGTACCTCACTTGTGTGAGTAGGTCTAGTGTCCGCGACAGCAGATGCCCCAAAACACAACATTAACCCATCACATTTTTCCAAAGAAAACAGACCTGTTTTTTGCAAAGTGCCTAGCTATACATTTTGGCGTGTAGCTCAGCTGGCACCTAGGAGAACCTAGCAAACCTGGACATTTTTAGAAAGTAGACACATAGGGGAATCCAGAATGGGGTGACTTGTGGGGCTCTCACCAGGTTCTATTACCCATAGTCCTTAGCAAACCTTGAAATTGGGCAAAAAAAAACACTTTTTCCTCACATTTAGGTGTCAGAAAGTTCTGGATTCTAACAGGAGCCACAAATTTCCTTCCAACCAGCATTCCCCACGTCTCCTGATAAAAATGGTACCTCACTTGTGTGGGTAGGCCTAGTGCCCACAACAGGAATGCCGCAAAACACAACATGGACATATCACATTTTCCCAAAGAAAACAGAGCTGTTTTTTGCAAGGTGCCTAGCTGTGGATTTTGGCCTGTAGCTCAGCTGGCACCTAGGAAAATCTAGCAAACCTGGACATTTCAGAAAACTAGACAGCTAGGGGAATTCAGAATGGGGTGACTTGTGTGGCTCTCACCAGGTTCTGTTACCCAGAATCCTTTGAAAACCTAAAACTTTAGCAAAAAACACACTTTTTCTTTACATTTCGGTGTTAGAAAGTTCTGGATTGCAACAGGAGCCACACATTTCCTTCCACCCAGCATTCCCCCAAGTCTCCTAGTAAAAATGGTACCTCACTTGTGTGGGTAGGCCTAGTGCCCATGACAGGAAATGCCCCAAAACACAACATGGACACCTCACATATTCCCAAGGAAAACTGACCAGTTTTCTGCAAAGTGCCTAGTTGTGGATTTTGGCTTCTAGCTCAGCCGGCACCTAGGAAAACCTAGAAAACCTGGACATTTCTGAAAACTACACACCTAGGGAAATTCAGAATGAGGTGACTTGTGGGGCTCCCACCAGGTTCTGTTACCCAGAATCCTTTGCAAAGCATAAAAATTTGGCTAAAAAACACTTTTTCACAAATTTCGGTGATGGAATGTTTCTCGAATCTGAAGGGAGCCACAACATTTCTTTCCACCAGCATTCCCACAAGTCTCCCGATAAAAATGGCACCTCACTTGTGGGGGTAGGCATAATGCCCTCGACAGGAAATGCCCCAAAACACAACGTGGACACATCACATTTTCCCAAGGAAAACTGACCTGTTCTTTGCAAAGTGCGTAGCTGTGGATTTTGGCCTGTAGCTCAGCCGGCACCTAGATAACCTAGCAAACCTGGACATTTGTGAAAACTAGATACCTAGGGTAATCCAGAATGGGGTGACTTGTGGGGCTCTCACCAGGTTCTATTATCCAGAATCTTTTGCAAACCTCACAATATGGCACAAAAACACTTTTTCGTCACATTTCGGTGATGGAAAGTTCTGGAATCTGAGGGGAGCCACACATTTTTTTTCACCCAGCGTTCCCCCAGGTCACCCAATAAAAACGGTACCTCACTTGTGTGGGTAGGCACAGTGCCTCTGACAGGAAATGCCTCAAAACACAGCATGGGCAGAGCACATTTTCCCAAGGAAAACTGACCTGTGTTCTGCAAAGTGCCTAGCTGAGGAGTTTGGCTTCTAGCTCATCCGGCACCTAGGGAAACCTAGCAAACCTATAAATTTAAGAGGAAAGTAGACACCTAGGGGAATCCAGAATGGTGTGACTTGTGGGGCTCTCGCCAGGTTCTATTGCCCAGAATCCTTTGCAAACCTCAAAATTTGGCAAAAACACACTTTTCTCTCATATTTTGGTGCTAGAATGTTCTGAAGTCTAAGAGGAGCCACAAATTTATTTTTACCCAGAATTCCCCCACGTCTTCTGATAAAAATTGTACCTCACTTGTGTGGGTAGGCCTAGTGCCCACAACAGGAAATTCTCCAAAATACAGCATGGACATACCACATTTTCCTGAAGAAAACAGACCTGTTTTTTGCAAAGTGCCTAGCTATACATTTTGGCGTGTAGCTCAGCTGGCACCTAGGAAAACCTAGCAAACCTGGACATTTCTAGAAAGTAGACACATAGGGGAATCCAGAATGGGGTGACTTGTGGGGCTCTCACCAGGTTCTATTACCCAGAATCCTTTGCAAACCTCACAATATGGCAATAAAACACTTTTTTGTCACATTTCGGTGATGGAAAGTTCTGGAATCTGAGGGGAGCCACACATTTCTTTTTACCCAGTGTTCCTCCAGGTCACCCGATAATAATGGTACCTCACTTGTATTGGTAGGCATAGTGCCTCTGACAGGAAATGCCTCAAAACACCAAATGGACAGATCACATTTTCCCAAGGAAAACTGACCTGTTTTTTCCAAAGTGCCAAGCTGTGGATTTTGGCTTCTAGCTCAGCCGGCACCTAGGGAAACCTAGAAAAAATATAAATTTAAGAGGAAAGTAGACACCTAGGGGAATCTAGAATGGTGTGACTTGTGGGGCTCTCCCAGGTTCTATTACCCAGAATCCTTTGCAAACCTCAAAATTTGGCAAAAACACACTTTTCCCTCACATTTTGGTTATAGAAAGTTCTGAAGTCTAAGAGGAACCACACATTTCTTTCCACCAGCATTCCCCCAAGTCTCCAGATAAAAATGGTACCTCACTTGTGTGAGTAGGTCTAGTGTCCGCGACAGCAGATGCCCCAAAACACAACATTAACCCATCACATTTTTCCAAAGAAAACTGACCTGTTTTTTGCAAAGTGCATAGCTGTGGATTTTGGCCTGTAGCTCAGCGGCACCTAGAAAACCTAGCAAACCTGGACATTTCTGAAAACTAGATACCTAGGGGAATTCAGAATGGGGTGAATTGTGGGGCTCTCACCAGGTTCTATTACTGTTACCCAGAGTCCTTTGCAAACCTCAAAATTTGGCAAAAAAACTATTTTTCCTCACATTTCGGTGCTAGAAAGTTCTGGAATCTAAAAGGATCCACAAATTTCCTTCCACCCAGCATTCCCCCAAGTCTCCCAATAAAAATTGTACCTCACTTGTGTGGGTAGGCCTAGTGCCCACAACAGGAAATTCCCCAAAATACAGCATGGACATACCACATTTTCCTGAAGAAAACAGACCTGTTTTTTGCAAAGTGCCTAGCTATACATTTTGGCGTGTAGCTCAGCTGGCACCTAGGAAAACCTAGCAAACCTGGACATTTTTAGAAAGTAGACACATAGGGAAATCCAGAATGGGGTGACTTGTGGGGCTCTCACCAGGTTCTATTACCCATAGTCCTTTGCAAACCTCGAAATTGGGCAAAAAAAAACACTTTTTCCTCACATTTCAGTGTCAGAAAGTTCTGGATTCTAACAGGAGCCACAAATTTCCTTCCAACCAGCATTCCCCTCGTCTCCTGATAAAAATGGTACCTCACTTGTGTGGGTAGGCCTAGTGCCCACAACAGGAAATGCCGCAAAACACAACATGGACATATCACATTTTCCCAAAGAAAACAGAGCTGTTTTTTGCAAGGTGCCTAGCTGTGGATTTTGGCCTGTAGCTCAGCTGGCACCAAGGAAAATCTAGCAAACCTGGACATTTCAGAAAACTAGACACCTAGGGGAATTCAGAATGGGGTGACTTGTGGGGCTCTCACCAGGTTCTGTTACCCAGAATCCTTTGAAAACCTCAAACTTTAGCAAAAAACACACTTTTTCTTTACATTTCGGTGTTAGAAAGTTCTGGATTGCGACAGGAGCCACACATTTCCTTCCACCCAGCATTCCCCCAAGTCTCCTAGTAAAAATGGTACCTCACTTGTGTGGGTAGGCCTAGTGCCCATGACAGGAAATGCCCCAAAACACAACATGGACACCTCACATTTTCCCAAGGAAAACTGACCAGTTTTCTGCAAAGTGCCTAGTTGTGGATTTTGGCTTCTAGCTCAGCCGGCACCTAGGAAAACCTAGAAAACCTGGACATTTCTGAAAACTACACACCTAGGGAAATTCAGAATGAGGTGACTTGTGGGGCTCCCACCAGGTTCTGTTACCCAGAATCCTTTGCAAAGCATAAAAATTTGGCTAAAAAACACTTTTTCTCAAATTTCGGTGATGGAATGTTCTCGAATTTGAGGGGAGCCACAACATTTCTTTCCACCAGCATTCCCACAAGTCTCCCGATAAAAATGGCACCTCACTTGTGGGGGTAGGCATAATGCCCTCGACAGGAAATGCCCCCAAAACACAACGTGGACACATCACATTTTCCCAAGGAAAACTGACCTGTTCTTTGCAAAGTGCATAGCTGTAGATTTTGGCCTGTAGCTCAGCCGGCACCTAGATAACCTAGCAAACCTGGACATTTGTGAAAACTAGATACCTAGGGTAATCCAGAATGGGGTGACTTGTGGGACTCTCACCAGGTTCTATTATCCAGAATCTTTTGCAAACCTCACAATATGGCAAAAAAACACTTTTTCGTCACATTTCGGTGATGGAAAGTTTTGGAATCTGAGGGGAGCCACACATTTTTTTTCACCCAGCGTTCCCCCAGGTCACCCAATAAAAACGGTACCTCACTTGTGTGGGTAGGCACAGTGCCTCTGACAGGAAATGCCTCAAAACACAGCATGGGCAGAGCACATTTTCCCAAGGAAAACTGACCTGTGTTCTGCAAAGTGCCTAGCTGAGGAGTTTGGCTTCTAGCTCATCCGGCACCTAGGGAAACCTAGCAAACCTATAAATTTAAGAAGAAAGTAGACACCTAGGGGAATCCAGAATGGTGAGACTTGTGGGGCTCTCGCCAGGTTCTATTGCCCAGAATCCTTTGCAAACCTCAAAATTTGGCAAAAACACACTTTTCTCTCACATTTTGGTGCTAGAATGTTCTGAAGTCTAATAGGAGCCACAAATTTATTTTTACCCAGAATTCCCCCACGTCTTCTGATAAAAATTGTACCTCACTTGTGTGGGTAGGCCTAGTGCCCACAGCAGGAAATTCTCCAAAATACAGCATGGACATACCACATTTTCCTGAAGAAAACAGACCTGTTTTTTGCAAAGTGCCTAGCTATACATTTTGGCGTGTAGCTCAGCTGGCACCTAGGAAAACCTAGCAAACCTGGACATTTCTAGAAAGTAGACACATAGGAGAATCCAGAATGGGGTGACTTGTGGGGCTCTCACCAGGTTCTATTACCCAGAATCCTTTGCAAACCTCACAATATGGCAATAAAACACTTTTTTGTCACATTTCGGTGATGGAAAGTTCTGGAATCTGAGGGGAGCCACACATTTCTTTTTACCCAGTGTTCCTCCAGGTCACCCGATAAAAACGGTACCTCACTTGTATTGGTAGGCATAGTGCCTCTGACAGGAAATGCCTCAAAACACAACATGGACAGATCACATTTTCCCAAGGAAAACTGACCTGTTTTTTGCAAAGTGCCAAGCTGTGGATGTTGGCTTCTAGCTCAGCCGGCACCTAGGGAAACCTAGAAAAACTATAAATGTAAGAGGAAAGTAGACACCTAGGGGAATCTAGAATGGTGTGACTTGTGGGGCTCTCACCAGGTTCTATTACCCAGAATCCTTTGCAAACCTCAAAATTTGGCAAAAACACACTTTTCCCTCACATTTTGGTTATAGAAATTTCTGAAGTCTGAGAGGAACCACACATTTCTTTCCACCAGCATTCCCCCAAGTCTCCAGATAAAAATGGTACCTCACTTGTGTGAGTAGGTCTAGTGTCCGCGACAGCAGATGCCCCAAAACACAACATTAACCCATCACATTTTTCCAAAGAAAACTGACCTGTTTTTTGCAAAGTGCCTAGCTGTGGATTTTGGCCTGTAGCTCAGCGGCACCTAGAAAACCTAGCAAACCTGGACATTTCTGAAAACTAGATAACTAGGGGAATTCAGAATGGGGTGACTTGTGGGGCTCTCACCAGGTTCTATTACTGTTACCCAGAGTCCTTTGCAAACCTCAAAATTTGGCAAAAAACGCTATTTTTCCTCACATTTCGGTGCTAGAAAGTTCTGGATTCTAAAAGGATCCACAAATTTCCTTCCACCCAGCATTCCCCCAAGTCTCCCAATAAAAATTGTACCTCACTTGTGTGGGTAGACCTAGTGCCCACAACAGGAAATTCCCCAAAATACAGCATGGACATACCACATTTTCCTGAAGAAAACAGACCTGTTTTTTGCAAAGTGCCTAGCTATACATTTTGGCGTGTAGCTCAGCTGGCACCTAGGAGAACCTAGCAAACCTGGACATTTTTAGAAAGTAGACACATAGGGGAATCCAGAATGGGGTGACTTGTGGGGCTCTCACCAGGTTCTATTACCCATAGTCCTTTGCAAACCTCGAAATTGGGCAAAAAAAACACTTTTTCCTCACATTTCGGTGTCAGAAAGTTCTGGATTCTAACAGGAGCCACAAATTTCCTTCCAACCAGCATTCCCCTCGTCTCCTGATAAAAATGGTACCTCACTTGTGTGGGTAGGCCTAGTGCCCACAACAGGAAATGCCGCAAAACACAACATGGACATATCACATTTTCCCAAAGAAAACAGAGCTGTTTTTTGCAAGGTGCCTAGCTGTGGATTTTGGCCTGTAGCTCAGCTGGCACCTAGGAAAATCTAGCAAACCTGGACATTTCAGAAAACTAGACACCTAGGGGAATTCAGAATGGGGTGACTTGTGGGGCTCTCACCAGGTTCTGTTACCCAGAATCCTTTGAAAACCTCAAACTTTAGCAAAAAACACACTTTTTCTTTACATTTCGGTGTTAGAAAGTTCTGGATTGCAACAGGAGCCACACATTTCCTTCCATCCAGCATTCCCCCAAGTCTCCTAGTAAAAATGGTACCTCACTTGTGTGGGTAGGCCTAGTGCCCATGACAGGAAATGCCCCAAAACACAACATGGACACCTCACATTTATCCAAGGAAAACTGACCAGTTTTCTGCAAAGTGCCTATTTGTGGATTTTGGCTTCTAGCTCAGCCGGCACCTAGGAAAACCTAGAAAACCTGGACATTTCTGAAAACTACACACCTAGGGAAATTCAGAATGAGGTGACTTGTGGGGCTCCCACCAGGTTCTGTTACCCAGAATCCTTTGCAAAGCATAAATCTTTGGCTAAAAATCACCTTTTCTCAAATTTCGGTGATGGAATGTTCTCGAATCTGAGGGGAGCCACAACATTTCTTTCCACCAGCATTCCCACAAGTCTCCCGATAAAAATGGCACCTCACTTGTGGGGGTAGGCATAATGCCTTCGACAGGAAATGCCCCAAAACACAACGTGGACACATCACATTTTCCCAAGGAAAACTGACCTGTTCTTTGCAAAGTGCATAGCTGTAGATTTTGGCCTGTAGCTCAGCCGGCACCTAGATAACCTAGCAAACCTGGACATTTGTGAAAACTAGATACCTAGGGTAATCCAGAATGGGGTGACTTGTGGGACTCTCACCAGGTTCTATTATCCAGAATCTTTTGCAAACCTCACAATATGGCAAAAAAACACTTTTTCGTCACATTTCGGTGATGGAAAGTTCTGGAATCTGAGGGGAGCCACACATTTTTTTTCACCCAGCGTTCCCCCAGGTCACCCAATAAAAACGGTACCTCACTTGTGTGGGTAGGCACAGTGCCTCTGACAGGAAATGCCTCAAAACACAGCATGGGCAGAGCACATTTTCCCAAGGAAAACTGACCTGTGTTCTGCAAAGTGCCTAGCTGAGGAGTTTGGCTTCTAGCTCATCCGGCACCTAGGGAAACCTAGCAAACCTATAAATTTAAGAAGAAAGTAGACACCTAGGGGAATCCAGAATGGTGTGACTTGTGGGGCTCTCGCCAGGTTCTATTGCCCAGAATCCTTTGCAAACCTCAAAATTTGGCAAAAACACACTTTTCTCTCACATTTTGGTGCTAGAATGTTCTGAAGTCTAATAGGAGCCACAAATTTATTTTTACCCAGAATTCCCCCACGTCTTCTGATAAAAATTGTACCTCACTTGTGTGGGTAGGCCTAGTGCCCACAGCAGGAAATTCTCCAAAATACAGCATGGACATACCACATTTTCCTGAAGAAAACAGACCTGTTTTTTGCAAAGTGCCTAGCTATACATTTTGGCGTGTAGCTCAGCTGGCACCTAGGAAAACCTAGCAAACCTGGACATTTCTAGAAAGTAGACACATAGGGGAATCCAGAATGGGGTGACTTGTGGGGCTCTCACCAGGTTCTATTACCCAGAATCCTTTGCAAACCTCACAATATGGCAATAAAACACTTTTTTGTCACATTTCGGTGATGGAAAGTTCTGGAATCTGAGGGGAGCCACACATTTCTTTTTACCCAGTGTTCCTCCAGGTCACCCGATAAAAACGGTACCTCACTTGTATTGGTAGGCATAGTGCCTCTGATAGGAAATGCCTCAAAACACAACATGGACAGATCACATTTTCCCAAGGAAAACTGACCTGTTTTTTGCAAAGTGCCAAGCTGTGGATTTTGGCTTCTAGCTCAGCCGGCACCTAGGGAAACCTAGAAAAACTATAAATGTAAGAGGAAAGTAGACACCTAGGGGAATCTAGAATGGTGTGACTTGTGGGGCTCTCACCAGGTTCTATTACCCAGAATCCTTTGCAAACCTCAAAATTTGGCAAAAACACACTTTTCCCTCACATTTTGGTTATAGAAATTTCTGAAGTCTGAGAGGAACCACACATTTCTTTCCACCAGCATTCCCCCAAGTCTCCAGATAAAAATGGTACCTCACTTGTGTGAGTAGGTCTAGTGTCCGCGACAGCAGATGCCCCAAAACACAACATTAACCCATCACATTTTTCCAAAGAAAACTGACCTGTTTTTTGCAAAGTGCCTAGCTGTGGATTTTGGCCTGTAGCTCAGCGGCACCTAGAAAACCTAGCAAACCTGGACATTTCTGAAAACTAGATACCTAGGGGAATTCAGAATGGGGTGACTTGTGGGGCTCTCACCAGGTTCTATTACTGTTACCCAGAGTCCTTTGCAAACCTCAAAATTTGGCAAAAAACGCTATTTTTCCTCACATTTCGGTGCTAGAAAGTTCTGGAATCTAAAAGGATCCACAAATTTCCTTCCACCCAGCATTCCCCCAAGTCTCCCAATAAAAATTGTACCTCACTTGTGTGGGTAGACCTAGTGCCCACAACAGGAAATTCCCCAAAATACAGCATGGACATACCACATTTTCCTGAAGAAAACAGACCTGTTTTTTGCAAAGTGCCTAGCTATACATTTTGGCGTGTAGCTCAGCTGGCACCTAGGAGAACCTAGCAAACCTGGACATTTTTAGAAAGTAGACACATAGGGGAATCCAGAATGGGGTGACTTGTGGGGCTCTCACCAGGTTCTATTACCCATAGTCCTTTGCAAACCTCGAAATTGGGCAAAAAAAACACTTTTTCCTCACATTTCGGTGTCAGAAAGTTCTGGATTCTAACAGGAGCCACAAATTTCCTTCCAACCAGCATTCCCCTCGTCTCCTGATAAAAATGGTACCTCACTTGTGTGGGTAGGCCTAGTGCCCACAACAGGAAATGCCGCAAAACACAACATGGACATATCACATTTTCCCAAAGAAAACAGAGCTGTTTTTTGCAAGGTGCCTAGCTGTGGATTTTGGCCTGTAGCTCAGCTGGCACCTAGGAAAATCTAGCAAACCTGGACATTTCAGAAAACTAGACACCTAGGGGAATTCAGAATGGGGTGACTTGTGGGGCTCTCACCAGGTTCTGTTACCCAGAATCCTTTGAAAACCTCAAACTTTAGCAAAAAACACACTTTTTCTTTACATTTCGGTGTTAGAAAGTTCTGGATTGCAACAGGAGCCACACATTTCCTTCCATCCAGCATTCCCCCAAGTCTCCTAGTAAAAATGGTACCTCACTTGTGTGGGTAGGCCTAGTGCCCATGACAGGAAATGCCCCAAAACACAACATGGACACCTCACATTTATCCAAGGAAAACTGACCAGTTTTCTGCAAAGTGCCCATTTGTGGATTTTGGCTTCTAGCTCAGCCGGCACCTAGGAAAACCTAGAAAACCTGGACATTTCTGAAAACTACACACCTAGGGAAATTCAGAATGAGGTGACTTGTGGGGCTCCCACCAGGTTCTGTTACCCAGAATCCTTTGCAAAGCATAAATCTTTGGCTAAAAAACACCTTTTCTCAAATTTCGGTGATGGAATGTTCTCGAATCTGAGGGGAGCCACAACATTTCTTTCCACCAGCATTCCCACAAGTCTCCCGATAAAAATGGCACCTCACTTGTGGGGGTAGGCATAATGCCTTCGACAGGAAATGCCCCAAAACACAACGTGGACACATCACATTTTCCCAAGGAAAACTGACCTGTTCTTTGCAAAGTGCATAGCTGTGGATTTTGGCCTGTAGCTCAGCCGGCACCTAGATAACCTAGCAAACCTGGACATTTGTGAAAACTAGATACCTAGGGTAATCCAGAATGGGGTGACTTGTGGGGCTCTCACCAGGTTCTATTATCCAGAATCTTTTGCAAACCTCACAATATGGCAAAAAAACACTTTTTCGTCACATTTCGGTGATGGAAAGTTCTGGAATCTGAGGGGAGCCACACATTTTTTTTCACCCAGCGTTCCCCCAGGTCACCCAATAAAAACGGTACCTCACTTGTGTGGGTAGGCACAGTGCCTCTGACAGGAAATGCCTCAAAACACAGCATGGGCAGAGCACATTTTCCCAAGGAAAACTGACCTGTGTTCTGCAAAGTGCCTAGCTGAGGAGTTTGGCTTCTAGCTCATCCGGCACCTAGGGAAACCTAGCAAACCTATAAATTTAAGAGGAAAGTAGACACCTAGGGGAATCCAGAATGGTGTGACTTGTGGGGCTCTCGCCAGGTTCTATTGCCCAGAATCCTTTGCAAACCTCAAAACTTGGCAAAAACACACTTTTCTCTCACATTTTGGTGCTAGAATGTTCTGAAGTCTAAGAGGAGCCACAAATTTATTTTTACCCAGAATTCCCCCACGTCTTCTGATAAAAATTGTACCTCACTTGTGTGGGTAGGCCTAGTGCCCACAACAGGAAATTCTCCAAAATACAGCATGGACATTCCACATTTTCCTGAAGAAAACAGACCTGTTTTTTGCAAAGTGCCTAGCTATACATTTTGGCGTGTAGCTCAGCTGGCACCTAGGAAAACCTAGCAAGCCTGGACATTTCTAGAAAGTAGACACATAGGGGAATCCAGAATGGGGTGACTTGTGGGGCTCTCACCAGGTTCTATTACCCAGAATCCTTTGCAAACCTCACAATATGGCAATAAAACACTTTTTTGTCACATTTCGGTGATGGAAAGTTCTGGAGTCTGAGGGGAGCCACACATTTCTTTTTACCCAGTGTTCCTCCAGGTCACCCGATAAAAACGGTACCTCACTTGTATTGGTAGGCATAGTGCCTCTGACAGGAAATGCCTCAAAACACAACATGGACAGATCACATTTTCCCAAGGAAAACTGACCTGTTTTTTGCAAAGTGCCAAGCTGTGGATTTTGGCTTCTAGCTCAGCCGGCACCTAGGGAAACCTAGAAAAACTATAAATTTAAGAGGAAAGTAGACACCTAGGGGAATCTAGAATGGTGTGACTTGTGGGGCTCTCACCAGGTTCTATTACCCAGAATCCTTTGCAAACCTCAAAATTTGGCAAAAACACACTTTTCCCTCACATTTTGGTTAAAGAAAGTTCTGAAGTCTAAGAGGAACCACACATTTCTTTCCACCAGCATTCCCCCAAGTCTCCAGATAAAAATGGTACCTCACTTGTGTGAGTAGGTCTAGTGTCCGCGACAGCAGATGCCCCAAAACACAACATTAACCCATCAAATTTTTCCAAAGAAAACTGACCTGTTTTTTGCAAAGTGCCTAGCTGTGGATTTTGGCCTGTAGCTCAGCGGCACCTAGAAAACCTAGCAAACCTGGACATTTCTGAAAACTAGATACCTAGGGGAATTCAGAATGGGGTGACTTGTGGGGCTCTCACCAGGTTCTATTACTGTTACCCAGAGTCCTTTGCAAACCTCAAAATTTGGTAAAAAAAACTATTTTTCCTCACATTTCGGTGCTAGAAAGTTCTGGAATCTAAAAGGATCGACAAATTTCCTTCCACCCAGCATTCCCCCAAGTCTCCCAATAAAAATGGTACCTCACTTGTGTGGGTAGGCCTAGTGCCCATGACAGGAAATGCCCCAAAACACAACATGGACACATCACATTTTCCCAAGGAAAACTGACCAGTTTTCTGCAAAGTGCCTAGTTGTGGATTTTGGCTTCTAGCTCAGCCGGCACCTAGGAAAACCTAGCAAAACTGGACATTTCTGAAAAATACACACCAAGTGGAATTCAGAATGAGGTGACTTGTGGGGCTCCCATCAGGTTATATTACCTAGAATCCTTTGCAAACCCCAACATTTAACAACAAAAAAACACTTTTTCCTCACATTTCAGTGATGGAAAGTTCTGGAATCTAAGAGGTGCCACAAATTTGCGTCCACCCGGCAGTCCCCCAAGTCTCTCAATAAAAATGGTACCTCACTTGTGTTGGTAGGCCTAGTGCCTCTGACAGGAAATGCCCCAAAACACAACATGGACACATCACGTTTTCCCAAGAAAAACTGACCTGTTTTTTGCAAAGTGCCTAGTTGTGGATGTTGGCCTCTAGCTCAGCTGGCACCTAAGAAAACTTAGCAAACCTGGACATTTCTGAAAACTAGATACCTATGGGAATCCAGAATGGGGTGACTTGTGGGGCTCCCACCAGGTTCTGTTACCCAGAACCTTTGCAAACCTCAAAATTTGGCAAAAAAACACGTGTTCCTCACATTTCGATGATGGAAAGCTCTGGAATCTGAGGGGAGCCTCAAACGTCCTTCTACCCAGCGTTTCCCCAGGTCACCCAATAAAAATGGTACCTCACTTGTGTCAGTAGACCTAGTGCTCGCGACAGGAAATGCCCCAAAACACAACGTGGACACATCACATTTTCCCAGGAAACGTTACCTGTTTTTTGCAACGTGCATAGCTGTGGAATTTGGCCTCTAGCTCAGGAAAACCTAAGAAAACCTAGCAAACATGGGTATTTCTGAAAACTAGACACCTAGGGGAATTCAGAATGGGGTGACTTGTGGGGCTCTCACCAGGTTCTATTACCAAGAATCCTTTGCAAACCCCAACATTTGGCAAAAAAACAAAAACACTTTTTCCTCACATTTCGGTGATGGAAAGTTCTGGAATCTAGGAAGAGCCACACATTTTCTTCTACCCAGCATTTCCCCAAGTCTCCTGATAAACATTGTACCTCACTTGTGTGGGTAGGCCTAGTGCACGTGACAGGAAATGCCCCAAAGCACAACATTACCACATCACATTTTACCAAAGAAAACTGACCTGTTTTTTGCAAAGTGCAAAACTGTGGATTTTGGCCTGTAGCTCATCCTGCACCTAGGAAAACCTAGCATTCCTGGACATTTCTGAAACCTAGACACTTAGGGGAATTCGGAATGGGGTGACTTGTGGGGCTCTCACCAGGTTCTGTTACCAAGAGTCCTTTGCAAACCTCAGCATTTGGCAATCAAACACTTTTTCCTCACATTTCAGTGCTAGAAAGTTCTGGAATCTGAGAAGAGCCACACATTTCTTTCCACTCAGAACTCCCCCAAGTCTCTCAATAAAAACAGTGCCTCACTTGTGTGGGTAGGCCTAGTGCCTGTAACAGGAAATGCCCCAAAACACAATGTGGACACATCACATTTTCCCAAGGAAAACTGACCCGTTTTTTGCAAAGTGCCTAGTTGTGGATTTTGGCCTCTAGCTCAGTTGGTACCTAGGAACATCTAGCAAACCTGGACATTTAGACACCTTGGGGAATTCAGAATGAGGTGACTTGTGGGGATCTCACCAAGTTCTATTACCTAGATTCCTTTGCAAACCCCAACATTTGGTAAAAAATACACTTTTTCCTCACATTTCGGTGATGGAAAGTTCTGGAATCTAAGAGGAGCTACAAATTTTCTTCTACCCAGCATTTCCCCAAGTCTCCCAATAAAAATGGTACCTCAGTTGTGTGGGTAGGCCTAGTGCCCGGGACAGGAAATACCTCAAAACACATTGTGGACACATCAAAATCATCTATTACAAAACTACCTGTTTTTGCCTGGGGTGCACCTGCGTTTTTGGTCACAGGTGCGGCAGTCATCTAGGGAAGCCTACCAAACCCAGACATTTTTTAAACTAGACACCCAGAGGAGTCCAAGTAGGTGTGGCTTGCGTCGATCTGATGCGTACATCAAGTCTACTTCCGGATACTTCTCGGGGCACAGACTCTACATTTCTGTGCGGGAAAGTCTCTTTTGGGAGTGGCAGGAATCTGATCAGGAAAGACAACTAGTGACTAGTGAATGTTTATTTTATTAGATAATTAAAACCATAAAAATATTCCTTCAACATAAAATTAAGCAGAGCAATATTGGTACAATAAAACATTAGTAGTGCAATAAAAGTGTGAAATGAAAATAATTTCATACATTCTACAGGTTTGCCCCCATTTAACTCCAATTACTAGTACAGGACTTTATCATATGGTTGGGTGGATGCGCAACTACATTACCTAGGAGCCCTTCCTCTTTTCAACCTGTTTGTTCATAGTAGGAGAGTTTCATACTCAGTGGTGGAGGTCTTTTATTACCACTGGCGTAATTCCTATCTTCTAGCTTGTTTTGGCATGGGAAATTTTTAAGATAAAAATTTCCAGAAATTGGACAAACCTAACATTCAATATGGTGTTTCTTGGATTAAATGCTTCAATTAAAGCTTGTCTGCATGATCTGACCCCTAACTCATTTAGTTCTTTTTTCAATATTTGTCTTCTTTTAGCGGCCAAAGCTGGACAAATGCAGACCACGTGCACTAGGTTTTCTACTGCCAGATGACCTAGGCAGCATTCATGGATGTCTGCTAGCGACCCCTTCTTCCATTTTGG
Organism: Pleurodeles waltl; assembly: GCF_031143425.1. Lineage (NCBI taxonomy): Eukaryota > Metazoa > Chordata > Amphibia > Caudata > Salamandridae > Pleurodeles > Pleurodeles waltl. Next base: position 579,619,254 of record NC_090448.1, on the reverse strand, counting down.
CATGAGGTCTAACGTAGGCACTTCACCCAGCCTTAGCTTTAGGAAGCGTTGTTTGATTTTCAGTGAAAAGGGGGGGCAGCCAAAAGTGGTGACTCTTTGGGAACTTTATATGAATTGAGAATCAACCAGCCATGCAACCTTTTAGCCAGACCTTCCATGTCTTCTAGCCAGCAGTATTATTTGCTTGATTTATTCACTGCTTTGTTAAAAGCCAGGGTAGGAAGCAACTGATCCCATACATCGCCTAGGTTCAGATGGGTTAGACTTTTTTCCAGATGCTTTTTGTAGTTGCTATTACCTCTTTCTGGATGCATTTCCTGCCAAACTAAATTAGCCAGCGTCCCTTTTGGGGCACGGCACAATTTGTAGCATCATTTGATGTATGCCACGGGTCAAGCCAGTGTCTGCTTGACCAACAGAAATTCCAGTCTGACCTGGGCAGCAGAAGCATGTCCTAGAAACCAAAAGATACGCTTGTATGCCTTTACCAGAAGTTTGTCCAGGAGAGCTAATTCAGTGCAAACAGAGTATAAATATGCCCCTTAGCGTCAAAAAATTATGCTAATCTGGTCAGAATCATTTATTTTGATACAAACCTGCCTAATGTCATATTTTTTTAAGCTAGCCTACCCTTTGCACCGGCTTGCACCATTCCATAAATATGGTGCCCAGCTGGTGCTAAAAAATGGTGCAAGCCGGTGCGAAACTTTTTGGTGCAAAACTGTGTTAGTGCAGTTTTGCATCAAAAAGTATAAATAAGGCCCTTAGTTCTTCCAACTTGCCGTCTATTCTGGAGACAAATATCGCCAGAGTATTCAGCAAATCTACCTGGGTGTCCATTTTATTTGAATGAAAGTGAAGTGCCATAACTGTGCTTGCATTGAGTTCAGGATTGCAGCCCACATTTCATTCGCAGTGGTTACCGCTGAGGATTTTGAGTTGGCCTTATGGTCCCCTCTTGGGACTCCTTTGGTTGTATTTGCTTTGAGAAATTCATTTTGTGATGCTTTCACTTGCTCTTCCTCTACCGTCCTGTTTGGAGCGTCCAGTTTTATTTCCCAAGGCTCCTGCTCATTGCTTTCAAATCCATACGTCGGGAAGGAACAGAGCTTGGGGCTGTGGCACATTGGGCCGTCTCGCTGGGAGTCTTGTTCTAGGGTTTCCTCGGTTGCTACCATCTCTGAGTCCAGAATGGATAGGTTAGCCGGGCTAGACGTCCGGTGGTGATTGGCGAGGTCTGAACAAATGTTCCTCATAGTTTTTGCTTGTATGGGTTATGCAGGGGGGCTCCTGTTGCGGGAGTTGGGACTACTGGAGCTATGAGCGACACGTCTCCTGTCAGAGGCTGCCTCGCCACAATAACTACTGTTGGTGAAAGGGGAAGGGGGGCAGTAGATTCTCCCTGGCCCTCTTTCCAGGGCCTCCTTGAATGTGCAGGGCTTGAACGAATGATGTGACGCCTCCTGAGTTTAGTTGGATTGTTGACAGTGGGTCACTCCTACTTCCACCATAGACGCTTGCAAAAGAAAATTAGTCAGTTATCTTATGGTGATTGAGTGGGGCAACGTGGTTTGTTTCCCCCTCCTGGGAGATCCCATTTTTCCTTTTGTCTGATTCTCCCCAACTTATTTTTTCCATGCTAGTATTTTGCTCAGCCAGGCTCCTGCCTGTTTTGTTGGTTGAGCCGTGCCCTCTGCATGGGTTAAGTGACCTAAATCACTGCTCACTCTCCTTTTTGCAGTTACTTCATCCAAAACCTGTTCTCTTTTCCTTTTCCTCTTGGTTTGGTTGGTGGTGTTGTTTCGTGCTTTGCCTGACCTCATACTCCTTTTCCTGATTGATCAATCTGTCTGCTGAATGGAAGATTAATCCACTCTGGGGGCCTTCAGCTGTGTAGCTGTGGACTGTAGATATGAATATTCTCTATGTCTGCTCCAATACTGTTCGACTTTATTCCGGAGTACTCTCCAGTTGCTTGACTACGCACCAAGCTGGTTATGCGTTTGACTTTGACTATGACTGTCACAGCACTTCAGGTTCTTATGTCCCTTGAGAGTCAAGACAGGAGTGGAAACCGGAGAGCAAGCGAAGCTCGAAAGCCACCCTGCAAGCTGCAACTGGACCTAGCCGAGCCACTTCTGCAGGGGTCTGCGGCTCACACTTAGCGATAGCCAGCTTCGGCTATTGCACTTTAGTTCAACCTGACCACTCAAAGCCAGTCCAATGCCGGCTCAACCCAGAGCCGTACCCTGTGCCGTGCCACGAGCTGTGCTTTGATGTATTGAAGGAGGTGCTGATACTGGTCCGGTACTGATGCAGATGCTGGTGGCAGCAGACAGCACAACGGCAATACTAATGATGTAGGGTGGTGCTGGTAGTTGGGCAAAGTCTGCATGAAGCCACCCCCTTTTTTGCATCCCTGCTTTTGGTGTCGAGATCCCCTTTTATGCACACACCACACCTCTGTACCTCTCGCAGCTTTCTGTACCTTGTTGCCACGCTCCGTGCTCCGGCTCTGCTCTGCTGCTCTGGGATGCTGCTCTGTGCTGCTTGACCCGCTCTTGACCCACTCTTGGTGCCTTCTGGGGCCTTCTGGTCAGTTTCTCTGGGTTACTTGCCCCCGCACGACTCCACTGGCAGCCTGATGCCATCTCTCTTCCCTGCCACTTCCCCTGCCTGCCGGACCACAACCTCCACCAGTCCTCCTCGCAGATTGAGGGGTGGGGTGCACCAGCTGGCCACTTGCTGCACCACTTGCCGTGCTCTCTCGTCTGCCGCTCCACTGCTTGCCGCGCGCCGGCCAGGTCTCATCAGCGCATGCTGCATCCGCGTCACTGAGTCAGGGCACTCAAGGCTAGCGGACCACCACAGGAACAGGAGGGGGTTAAGAAAGTCAGTGGCCGGCCAGCCGAGAAGGCTGGGTGACCAAGCCTGTGCTGAGGAGCTCAAGCGGTGCAGCCACGCAATTCCGCTAGTCCGCTAGTCCGCACGTCGTTGTCTTGTCTCGTCTCACCGCTCCTGCTTCCACTTCCAGAGACTGAACCAAAACGTGATATCCCTCATATACAGAATATACATGCTGCGCATCCTGTCTTCTGCCTGTCCCTCTCAGTAAGCGCGGTAGAGACCTAAAGGCAGCCTGGACTAGTGGTTCTTAACCTGTGGCATGGGGACCACTGGGCATCTGAGACGCCAACTCATGGGGTCTACGACTGAGCAGCCTCAGCTCCGGTTCTCTGGACAGCACCTTCAGGTCGTCCAAGGCAGCAGTGCCCGTAACCAAGAGCGTCAGGAAAGTGCCAATCTTTCAATTTAGCCACATCCTCTACCACTGCTACTCCAGGAACTCTTGCATGATCCACCACAACAAGGCTCTCTATCACTGACTCCTGAAATTTAACAAATTTCATCCTTGACTCAGGGGAACAATCCTTGAACACAATAAAAGCATTAAAAGTTGCTAAATTAAACAAATGGATGGCCAACTTTTTATACCACACGTAAGCCTTACGAACAGCAGTGTAAGGTTCCAACCTCTGATCTACTCTATCAACACCACCCATGTGCTTATTGTAGTCTAAAATGCACACAGATTTGAGCACTTCAGCAACATGATCCCAAACAGCCATAGGTGAAGTACTCTCATCATGGATGGTAGTTATCATGTAGACATCCCTCCAGTCTCCAAATCTCAGAGCTAGCAGCTCATCATTCCACAAGGCACTGCACTGTCCTTCCGGAATCACATTGCGATTGGGCAGCAGGAATGCTGAAAGAGACATCGAGGGAAAAGAAAACTCTTTCCATTCCCCTGATGCCTCTTTCATTGCAATTGCCCCCTTCCCCCCCGGCCAGAGGAGAACCTTACCTTCTTTCTCCTTTCTTGCACTGGAAGCAAATGGCTTCCAGCGCGATGGCGCCTGCTAATGATGTCAGCACGCGATTGCGCACTGATGCCATTTGATGGGGATTGGAGTTGGAAGGGAAAGCAATTCCCCTTCCATCCCTGCCCATGAGAGGCCCTTGGGGGATTGCTAGCACCTCCCCTGAGGGCCGGGTCCAGGACGTAACAGTTACGTCCTGGGACCCGAGCGGTGCAGCCAAGAACATAACCGTTACGTCCTTGGCGCCCACATGGTTAAAGACAACCCCTTGCCATAACACAACGATGCCATTACACAGATCCCCTCCTTCTCCCCAGCCTGCTTTTCCATTTTTATTTCCTTTTTTTTAATTCCACTTTCATATAGCGCCAACATCACCCAAAGGTATTGGAATGCTTTACATGAGCAAAAGTTACTTTACACAAGGACACGTTCAGCTGCCCTCCGACTGCACAACTCTCTAATTAGCATGTAGGTCTACATTTGTTGTAGTGTGCCAAACCTCTTGCCCTGTCTCACTTTGCCTGCCCCTCCCGTGACAAAGCAATTTACATAGCCACATAACTCTTGCATATGCAAGAGCTTTTTGGCTCCATCAGTCTGTTTGTTACCCATGTAGTACTGCAGCACAGCTGCTGTGCAATTTGGCCGAAAATAAAGGAAAGAAGCACCATAATGCTTCCAGAATTTACCACATCATAGTGCTTTATGTTTTTTTACTTTTAGGCATGCTCTACAACATGGCTAAATAAACATTGGCAAAGACAATAGATCCTTGCATAGGCAAAACTATTGGCTTTGCCAAAGCTTTGTTTAAATTTGCATTACACACAATAAGATGGGCTCAACAAAATATGCAAAAAGGTCTAAGTTAAAAGAAAGTGCTTCCAAAATATAGATTTTAACATAGTGCAAATGTTTTTCTAATAATTGTCCATCAAAAGCATGCCCTTCACTGCCTTCATATTTGCATTCAAACCAGTTGCACACATTTACATTTCTGTCAGGCAAGCAGACATCCTGGCAAGAAGGTATATTTCTTGTTTAGGTGTCAGCTCCACCTTTGGTTGATTCAGTTTCACAGTGCAAGAGACTACCTGCCTTAAGCTTCAGCAGAAGCATTTCAACAGTTGGAATTACCTGGGATGGTTGTCTTTTCACAAAAAGTAGGGGAACTGTTTTTCTTAAATAAAAAAGTATAGGCATGACGTGCCCCTCAGATCCTGCCTACTTCGACCTCTGAGGTGCAGATAAAATCATGTTTACCTTAAATTTCGGTATTCATAATTGTTTTAAGGGAACAGAAGAATGCAATTTTCACCCTGAGATAAATGTATCCCACTTATAGGCAGTACATAATTTCAACAGAATAATAGTACTCAGCCCAATTCCTTCATATTATCAAGTTCATATTCATGTCTTTATTACAAAATGCTCCAGAGCCTTTACCTCCCTCACTAGTCTTATGATTGTCAAATTGATTTGTTTCTGGGGCACTTCTTCCTTGCAGCAAAGTGTATTATTTAACAGTGAAGGAGACAATCTATTTGTGTTAATACTTAGATGAATATTTTGCCACTAGATTTATACATCTCTCACGGTCTCCTGTAGCTTCACCCCACTTTTTCAGCCCTAAGAAAAGAGGGGAATTAAAGGCATGCATTATTTATTAGCCCTTAACTATCATCACAATAGAAAATAAATATCAATTGTCTTCCATTTCCATTTTCATATTTCAGATAAACATGCTAATTTCTTTCAAAGTTAGGTTTGTGTGGTGCTTTTCACTTGGTTAGAATAAATCAAGGGGATTAAGGGAAATTGGCATTCAGTACAAAATGTAAATTCTTTTCAGTATATTGGGGTACCTTTTGGGCTTTGTACCACCCCATCAGCTTTTCCATTGTTTATTAGTGAAGCATTGTCAGGACCAATTTACTATGGTCTATTTGGATGATCTTTTTCATTTTTCTGATAATGAAAAAGAACACATAAGGCAAATACTTGCAGTTTTGAAATTATTACAATCCAATCAATTATTTGTAAAGGCAGAAAATGTTCTTTTCATCTGTAGAAACTAGCGTTTTTGGATTTATTATGTCCTCTCATTGGTAGCTGATGGATCCTAAGAAAATTGAAGCTGTTTTTTCATAGCTGTCTCCACATAATATAAATGTGGTAAAATGTTATTTAGGTTGTCAACATTTTATAGATGTTTCAGTCCATGGTTTTCCACCCTAATATCTCCCAGCACTGGTTTATTAAAGAAGAGTGTTTTTTTCATTGGACACAGGAAGCCAAAGTAGCGTTTCCACTTGTACTAGAAGCTGATACTTCAGAAACTACTTTAGAAGCCATACTGTCATAGAAAGATGACATCACTTATTTTTTGCATCTTGTGGCTCATTTTTCAAGAACACCTAGGCCAACAGAAAGTAGTGGTACAATAACTAAAAAAGAGAAGCAATTAAATATTTATTTAAAGAATGGCATGATTGTTTGATGCTTGCAAGCTATGCCATCACTATTTACAATGGCCATAAGAATATTATGTTTTTAAAGAGTGCCGACATGGTTTCTGCTAGGTGGTCTCTGTTTCTGCTGAATTTGTTATCATTCTGACCTGTAAACCAGGACATTGCAAATGAAAAGCCGATGCTCTATTAAGATTTAATTAGGAATGAAAAGACTGGGAAGATGCATTTTAAGGTTGAAATAACATTCCATCTGAAAAGTTAATAGCAAAACTGGAAGGGAAATTTGCATAGAACATGTCTGAGAAGCAAGAACTCTAAATTTAACTAGAGGCTTGCCAAAGCTGATTCATACAAAGAAATACAGGATAGGTTTGTTTGTTATAAAAAAAAGTTAAGTATCCTTAATCATTCTCTACAAACTGAAGCGTTGAATGAAATTCATGATTCTTGTTTTACAGGGCAGTTTGGTAATAAAAAGACATGAGTTAGGTGAAAAGAGTTTTTTGGGAAGATGTAATAAGAGTTTGGAGAAAACACAAGTTGCATCACAATGCTACACATTCTTCCCTTTGCTATGAAAATATGTTCAAATAAAACTCTACAAATAACACACATGAGGCACACAGAAACAAATACCCACAACTTCTATATTAATAATAATTGATTACTTATTCTATTCAACTATGATTCTATTGATAGTCTAAATACACTCAACTTTCCTCTGAATACCTTAATATCAATTGGAGGATCTCTATAATTCTTAGAAGTGCACTTGGGGGACCCTACTCTCTCTTCACCACCTACGTTCACCTCTACATGTTTTACAGCTTTGCTGGCATCATATTAGACTTTCTTTTGTATGTCCTCTCATGAGTCTTTATCCCACTAAGACTCTCCATACTTTCAACAGACACCTCTTGATCAGACTTGTTAAGAACCCGTTGCGGCAAATCATGATACAGAGTTTTCTCTTTCTAAATAACTCAAACACAGTCACCCCTTTTGTAAGGTGCTGTATCACCCTATATTCTTCCACCCATTTTAATGCTACTTTTTTCCAAATACCACTAAGTTAAGTAGCTTCCTGTTAGATCCTATTAAACTTTTGAACTTTACCTCTGGTTTGAGGTAGATGTGACCTTTTGTGATGCACCCCTATCCTCTTCAAGAATGCAGTCATCTCCTTTAAGACTAACTGTATATCATAAAACATTTCGGTTCGCTCTCACAAGCAAACACATCAGAAAGAAATCTCATCACTGCATTATGGAAATACTATGGGGCATATTTATACTCTGTTTGCGCCGAATGTGCGTCAAAAATTTTGCCGCACAATCAGAGCAAACGTTGCCCCATATTTAAACCCTGACGCCCGAGCCCGCGGACGATAAAAATCCGCAGTGTGCGTCATTTTCTGGAAGCGGCAACCCGCCCTGCGTTAATGATATGCAGGGTAGGCGTTCCCGTCCAAAAAACAACGCACACGGCCGTGCGTCGTATTTATGCTTCCGGGCAAAAATGACTCTCGGCCGGGAGGCGGAGCAAAAACATTACGCAAAGCCCGATGTGCGTCAAAATTTAACGCCTGGGTCAGGGCAGGCGTTAAAATGGGGCAAACACACCTGTATTTAATCAGAACACACAGAACAAACAACAGAGCAGCAGAGCAACAGAGCAGCAACAGGGAGACATGGAGGTGATTTTTATCCAGCGTGCACGTAGACGCAGAACCCTGCAGCAACAACAGCAGCTACAACAACAGCAGGGACCCCAAAGGCAGCGCAGAAGGCAGGAGAGGATATTCCGCCCAAGAACAACCCTGCATGGCCTCAGGGAACACAACATCATACAGAGGTACCGGTTGAACTGGCAGGCCATTCAGCAGCTGCTGAGAAATATTGAACAGCAGTTGGCCCCAACTTTGGTGACACCCCACACCATCCCAACAGAAACAAAGCTGCTTGCCGTACTTCACCTGCTGGCAAGTGGCTCGTTTCAAACAACTGGTGCCCTGGTTGGTGGAATATCACAACCATCATTCTCCGCATTTCTGCCAAAAGTACTGGATGCCATCATTCGCCTGACACCCCTCCACATCTGCTTCCCTAACACACTGCAGAAGCAGCAGGAAACAAAACAGGGGTTCTACGCCATCAGTGGCTTCCCACACGTCCTTGGTGCAATCGACTGCACACACGTACGCCTTGTGCCACCTGCTGCAACAGAACACCTCTACCGCAACAGGAAGCACACACATTCAATCAACGTGCAGGCCATAGTCGATCACCAAGGATTGATCAGCAACATTGTGGCTAAATATCCTGGGAGTGTACATGACGCATTCATCTTCCGTCACTCTACCATCAACCAACACTTCCAGGATGGACGGTATGGCAATGGACTACTTGTTGGTAAGTACAAAAATCCAACTTATATACACACTGCACAGCAACCCTCTAGGACACACAACACATACACCACAATAGCAACACCTAGCCAGGAACACACTGAGGTCCTCACATCACTAGCCATGTTTCTTAAGTCACCATTGAACCTGTCACACATTGGAATTTACTGTACAGCTTAATGTGAAGACATTAATGAGTGTGGTTGCCTAAATGTCACCTTGCAAATTGTAAGTGTCACAATAACCTGTACATTAATACATTGCATAAGTCTTAAGGTATGGGATGTCCAAGGTACTTTCATATGAACGTGTTAACTACACTTTCATTTTTAACTCTGCATGGAACTATCATCTCACCCCCAGTGAAGACACACGGACACCTGTATCACAAGTCACAATGCTAGGGAGGGCACACTGTACTGAAAATCCCAAAACATACTGCTGACAAACGGTTAGTTAACAAACACTTGCTCAGCCAAGGAAAAAACTCAATGCAAAAGTTTTAGCCTACAAGTATAGGTTGTCACATTAGTACACAAAAGAGTCACAGACAACACAAGACAACTACTGCCATCAAAGGTCTGTACAAGAGTGCCTCCTACATCTACATGATCCCATTCTGTGTTTTTCTTTCAGCTGATCAGGGGTATGGCATCCAGCCTTGGCTAATGACACCATTTGGGAACCCGACTACTGCTGCAGAGCGGGCATACAACAACGCCCATAAGAGGACACGCAGCATTGTTGAGCGGACCTTTGGGATCCTCAAGTCAAGGTTCCGCTGCCTTGACATCACTGGCGGTAGCCTACTATATTCCCCAGAGATGGTCTGTAGGATTATTCTCACTTGTGCCATATTGCACAATAATTGTGTAAAAAGGAACATTCCCCTCCTCGAACCAGACCCAGACATGCCTGAAGACGACGAAGAGGAGGATGCTGGCCTGCAACAGGAGGGGGAACAACCAAACACGGCTGCTGGAGTGCGTAGGCGCCAACACATTGTAAATAATTTATTTTCATAATTTCTTATATCACCACTTATTGCACAATTGTAAATAAACACAGATAACAAACACCACATCATGGTTTGGCCTATTCATTTCTGCCCACCTTTAGTTTGAAATTGCTGAAGAAGAATGTCATCTCATTGAGCAATAATGACATAACACTCATCACACAAAAAATATACACCACAAATGTCTGCACAGAGGCTATGATGTTTCATGATACATTACCATCCACAGAGGCCAACAGGAGTACAAATGTGGCAATGACACATGCCTGATCCAGACACCTGAGACATTCTCTCACTTTTACATTTTTACATTTACCCCTCCCCTCTCTCCTCTTTCCTTTTTGTACTGATAGTTGGGTTTTGGGGATTAGTGTTAGGTTAGTGTAGGTTGTTAGCTTAGTTAGTGTTAGGGAGGAGGGTGGGGGGTCCTTATTCTTTCTATTTTTCTTTTTTGTGTGGGTGGGTGGGGGTCAATGTTGGGATTCCTGTTTGTTTATTAAAAAAAATACAAAAAAAATATATAAAAAAATGTATTAAAAAAAAATACAAAAAAATATATGATTGTTTAGGATAGTATAGTATGTGTGTAGGTTAGTATGTGTTGTCCTGCATGTGTCCTGTCTCATAATGGTGGGTGGGGGGTTGATGTTTAGATTGATTTGTTATATGTGTATAGTAAGTTTAGCTTAGGTTAGTTAGGGACAGTTGTGGGTTAGGAGTAGTCAGGTTAGATTAGTGTAGGTATGACTTTTCCCTTAGTTGCCTCTGGTGTGAATACATAGGAATAAACATATAGTTAACCCTTTGCATTATGCGTTAACTGCTACTTGATCATGGCCTTGACATCAGTGTAGGTGAATGTTTTTCTATGACATTTGTGTCCTATGCTACACACCACAGAACATGGAGGTTTAACATGGCAGCTACCCCTGTGCTAACTTGGTAAATATCCACCATTTGGGAGACCCACCATTGGTCGTTTACATCAATCACCAAGGATTTGTGTTGATGAGTAGGTATTCTACATCACAAAGTGTGCTTCCAGACTTGGTATTGTGGGTAATTTATTAGGTGGGACTGCAGTGTGATGTTCAGGGAGATCTTTGTAGATGAGGTGTTGTTAACACTCTTGTCTTGTTGCCTTCATTGCTGACATAGATCAAGTGTGTAAAAATTCAGCATGACTTCCCTTCATGGAAGTATACTCAGAAAGGGAGATTGATGCAGTGTTTATTTGTGTTTGCTTAGATTATGCTGCATAATTTCATGTTTTAGTATTGCATGGTGCTTACATTTCTCAGCCACCATTAGTTGACTTGAATTCCTATAGATGGAGCATTATTCTGTCCAACACAGCATGATTGTGTGTGGTTTGTCGCTTCATCAGTTATTCTCCTCAGGATGGTAAGGCTATGATGCAATCATGGCCACTGCACAGATGTATCAGACTACATGATGTCAGGACAGTTGTATTGACAAGCTACATGGTTGTAATACAGGCACTTTAGAGTTATCTACTGCACAGTTGATGTGCCAAATAACACAGAGACATATTAGGTGTGCAAGTGCTATTTATTGATAGGTGCTGTAGTGCAAAATGTCCATTGTCCATGTTTTCTGAGTCCGTTCTGGTGCATTCTTACATGGTGATCCTACAGAAGGGGTGTGGATGATGCTCCTGACATGCTGGGGTGATGTCACAGACAGTGCAGAGGGACAGGATTTGCCGAATAGTAGGAGAGAGACATTCACTGGCAATGGTGACAAGTCATACAGTGGTTAGCAGAACAGTCATTGAGTGTAGTTGTAGTGAGACTGGTATTTGACAAAACATAGGACCTTGGTCAAAGTAGGCCATGGTGCAGGGACTAGTGCTTCCGGGTACTCTTCCGTGAGAATGTGATCTGTTCCATGTCTTCTTCTTCTGATGTGTGTGTTGCCTGCTTTGTCCTTGTTGTTGTTGGTTGTGAAGGGGCAACACACACCTCAGTGTTAGAAGACGTGGAGTCAGACATCCCGGGGGCTGCACCCTGTGAAGTTCTTAAGGGCAGTACTGCTGCAAGGAGGGCCTGCTGGTTTTTGAGAATAGCAGCCACATCACGATGGTAGGCAGCCAGGTCGGCCCTGATGGGTTCAATGTTGCATTCGTGCACGCGTTGACTGGATTGCAGTTGTAGGTGTTGGGTCAACTGTATTACCGCTGTGCTGATTTCCTTCTGTGTTTTCTGCAGTTCCTGCAAGATAGATGTTAGGGCTTGCATAGCAGCTGCCTGATCTGCAAATGACGTCATGCACGAACGCACCCCCTCAAGGCTGGCTGCCATTGTTTGCATCCCCACCTGCACCTCCTTGGCCAGCTCCCGCTGTACACCAACTACAGTTCTTTCAAAGCTGGTGCCAGTGTCGTCAGAGTCCTCAGCTGTATTGGAGCTGGCAGGTCTTACAATTGGGGTGGTGGGTGGTTCTTCTGTGATGGCTGCTTGTTCTGTGCACCTCCTTGTGACTGAAGGTGGGGTCTGGAGGGTTTCAAGGACCTTTTGGATGGTCTCCTGGGGAATGTTTATGGGCTCGTCATCCATGTAATCAGGGAAATCAGGGACAGGCATATCGGCAGGAGATCCATGTTCCTCTGCAATGAAACAGGGTACAATTAGTGTGTCTGTGTTGTGACAAATTTGCCATAACATGCAAGCCTTTTGATGACTTTACTTTGTGCTCTGGTTTGTTATTGGTATCTGCTGTCCTTCATATGGGCATTGTTATAGGCCTATGGCCCACCTGTGTGTCACATGTATGATATAGAGTTATCAGACTTGTCTGCCTAATCGCCTCGAGGTGTTACTTTGTACCAATTAGGGAATAGCCATCTTTTTGTCCTACTCGACTCTCCGTGTATAACTATTCTTATGGTGAGACCTTTCACTGGCTGTGGGTGTTGTGATTGCCCTGGCAGCACACTTGCCTCTCAGGACCTGCCCCAAAATCTTTTTTTTCACATTGACCTAATTGTAATTGTTATGTGGCATATCCTATGCATGGCAATGTTACGATGTGATATGGATGTTGACATTGTTAATGTTTCCAGCTGATGTTGGGTAATGTGTGTTTAATTGGATTGCCCTGTTTATCGTATCAATGTCCTATTTGGTCTTCAGACTGTGCAGGTATGTTTCAGTGACCAGTTGCATGTGTCCCCTCCTCAATGTTGTTGTCTGAGCAGTATGACATTAGTGATGTTGCCTTGTTAGCCAGGCACGTGAGGGACCCTGACGTATGCAGCATGTGTGTGTCCTTAGTGCTGTGTGGCTCCTATTGCTGTTTACTTTGGCTGATGTATGTGTCAACTATGGGCATTGACATTTGAGTGTACTGGTGCCTTTTTCTTATTTCTGGAAATAGTTGCTGATGTCATCCTCACCCCCTAATTTAGGTATGTATGTTACTGCCATTGGCTACTATAGCTGCACAGAGATCAGAGGTGTTAGTGTCAACTGTTGTTGCAGTTACATTGCAGTTGTTGTTTTGGCTACTGGATTACTGATAGGGACCTAGTTGATGTAGGATATATTTTGACTGACGAGTGCCAGGATGTAAGTTTGACGTAGTGGCCTTCCCACCTGTCGCAGCTTTCCCTTAGCTCCATTGTTGTCATGACAGCATGCCCCCATGGGACTGTTGTTGGTGCTGTGTTATGTCATGCCCCAGCTTCTGTCTGTGCTGGGCATGCCCCCCTGCCGTGCCCCTTTACCCATGCCACTCCTTATATATGCTGACTTACATGCATTGTGTAGTAGGTATTCCCCCCCCTGCTTACAGTCCACATTATTGCATTTTAATTCCCCATGCGACTTACCCTGCATGTGCGTTGTCTCGTGGTAGTCTGCGCTGTCCTGTCCTTGAATCCCTGTGACGATCTCCTCAGGGATGACGGCTGCGACCATCTCCTCCATGTGGTCCAGGGCCTCCTGGTGTGCTGGACTCCCACCTCCAGTCTGCAGTGCTGCCTTCCTGTTCCTGGCCATTTTTTCTTTTGTCCTACGTTTGCAGTCATGCCAGCGTTTCTTACACTCAGTGACTGTCCTGCGTACTTCAGCCACACTGTTGATCTTGTCAACAATTTGTTGCCATATGGCCTCTCTCCTGCTGATTGGCAACTTAGAGGTGATGAACAGTTGGTGCTGGTGTTCCGTCACCTCTTTAACCAGGATTTCCTGCTCCTCTGCACTGAAGCAACACTTTCTTTTTTTTCTATATATGTCCTGGTTCCTGTATGGATCATCCTGGCTGGTTCCTGGTCTGCTGTCATCTTCCTGGGGTCTGTAGTGGCATCTGGGATCCATTTTGGCTCTCCTCTGCTGAAAGGGCAGTGTTCGCGGGTAAATTTGACGCTATTGCGTCAAAACAAAACGGCGCTTACCGGGTTGCGCTGTCGTAAATCGACCCACAGTCATTTACGTCGCGTTAACGTTGTTTTCCTTTACGACTTGACGCCGCTGTGTGCGTAAAAAAAAAATGACTCCCACCTGTTGGTTGCGCCGCCGTGCGTCAAAGTATAAATTTGACGCCCGCACGGCGCATCGAAATGGCGTTAAAAAGTTTTACGCAGCTTTGCGTCAAAAAGTATAAATATGGCCCTATGTACGACTCCAACCTAGGGCCAATGAGAAACTGTGTATATGAATACAAGGAAAAATGTAGGCACCTAAAATCACCAAGCCTAATTCTTCCCATGGTGCATTACATACAATTCTGCAAATCATAGGTGCTGTACAAATCTTTTTGATATGATCACTCACTATACACTCTAAGCAATTACTGACTTTCATCCCCACTGGCACATCCATTGCTGGCCACCAGTAAGAACAACTCAGTCTTTCTTTGGTCTTGCAAATTCCCTTATGTCCCTCATCGGCTAAGTCTAGCCCTTATTCAACTTCTCAGGGGACACTAACTTAGACAACTGAACCACAACCCTTTGCCTACTGGCAATTCTCCAGTTATTTAACCACACAATTCCAACAACTCTTCCATTCCTTCCTTACACTTACCAGTGGTAACAAACTCACACACTTTTTCAGTAATCGATCTGTTTCCATCTCTTTTAGTCAGTCATCCTTGGTTACATACCCTTCTGTAATTGTTCAAACCTTTACAACATCTTTCCATCAAACTCCTTCATCTTTCACTCTGTGGACACTGGAAGCAATCAACCTGGAGAGACAATCTGTTGCCTTATTGACAGTGCCAACAAAATAGTAATCTTGCAGTGCCACGATCCACGTACATATATGGATGATATGCTACAAAATCCCTTTTTACCAAAGACTTTGTGACGTAGTTTGTGGTCTGATGGGAAGTTCTTGGTGCAAAAGCTACAGCCACGTCACATCCTTTTCAGCTTCTGCTTTAAGACAACTCCTGGTCCTTTATCACTGGTATCCATGACTATACAACAGAGAAAACCAGGAATTAAACTTTTTAAATTCTGTGCATTGACAATACTTTCTAGATGTCTGCAAATTATTTAAGACATTTCTACACTAAGACATACATAACACTCCACTGGCCATGGATAAGCTCAAACTAACTACTTTTGTAAACACTGTGGTGAAAGAGGGCATCTATAACTAGCTATATGACCAATCCTTTGGATTTTGTAACTCAGAAATAGAATCAGTTGAGGGGCTGTTCATTTCATTAAAGCACATTATAGCTACTGAGCCATTAACTAATTAAATCAATGACTGTGAACCCACTAGTAAATTAGCACGTCCTGAGGGGAATCTGAGGAAATATGTAATTCAAGTGTGGTTTCCACTGCCATTTTGAGCTCTTCCCCCACAAAGAGAAAGAACAATCCCAAAAATGCCCTGGATAACCCTGTTTTGATCAAATCATCATCACTCAGCCATTATCATACACCTAAATGGGACAATCATCTTTTGAAGTTGGAAAATCTACTAACGACAAACTTTAACATTGTACTGGCTAAAGCCAAAACTCTAGAAAATGGCTTTTCTTCTTTGCTTGAGCTTATAGACACTCAAGGGACCCAGATCTCTAAACTTGTTGATGAAACACGTCCAAAGGATAAACCTGATGATACTGTAATCCCTTTTACTTCTGTCTCTGATAGGCCTTTGATATGACTAATATTTCTTACAGAACATATAATTCCATCTGAAGGGGGAAGGAGGGCTGGTCAAAAAAATGCATCTCAGGATAATGGCAGGCCATGGGATACTAATATCTCTACTTGAAAATGTCCACACTCCACTCTGAGAAATATGACAGTCGTACATAATAAGGTGAATATGATGCCAATTCAGTCATGGAAATACATCAGGGTCCACCTATTAATGATTCTACCCTACATTTTCCCCTACAAACACCCCTATATGTTCTAATACTGAAAAATGTACAGTGCAACGTGAACCAGTTTTATCAAGAGATTTTGACATTCCAAAGGGTAATTTGAGTCAAAGTTTGAAAGCAATGAATTGACAGGGGTTGTTTTGTTAATTTTAGGAAGCCATATTTTGTGAATTGCATTTTCCAAAAAAAAACACCACACTTGCTTATAATTTATACGCATTTCAGTCATTCCCGTGGGCTACTTTTACAGACCTGATTATTTGAACCCTTTGAGGGATGTGTCAAGACGGCTTGGGGGTTGAAAGGTTGAATGATGTGGCATATAATTTTAGAATCCATAATCGTTTAGAATGATTAAGGCCCATTAAAAGCTTTACTAATAAACAGAGGGATAGGGAGGAATATTGGTCCAGTGTACAGCCTCCCTAGAGGTATGCAAATCACCCCAGATGGGGTGGAGCCCGTCAGACATTGCAGCACCAGTCTGACGAGGAGCAACTCCGATGATGAAGCATGACACCTATTTGGGTGTGTGAGGTTTTTGCTCCTAAAATAGGACCCTCCCATTGTTACTGACTTTCTCCCTCACTGGAACAGTGTACTTTTCCATTAAAAGCTTTGACTGACTTTACGGGTCATGTCCAGATGTTAGTTTGCTTTCTCTCAATGTCCTAGCTAGGGATAGTATGGATACTAATCAGACACTGGGTATGGTGTCCGATCTCAGACCAAACCAGCTGCAAAATCCTCAGGAAAACATATATGGGGACATTTTGTAGCTTGGGCATTTGGAGTGTGGCAGGAATATCTACTGAATTAAGTAATCCTCAATGCCTAGCTGTTATTTCAAGATTTAATATTATCTGCCTTCAGAAGACGTGGGCCCTTTTCATATGAATGGGTTTGGTCAAACCCATATGTTACTCCTGCTAAAACGTCTAGAGCTGAGCGAACAAAAGGAACCCAGGCTACTCTAGTCTCTAGTCTCCTAGGAGGACATTTTAGATAGTTTACTAATGACACTCCTTTTTTTCATTTACTCTGCCTAGGAGTTACTTTAGGACATGACCTAGTATTATTACCTATTATAAAAACTGTTTGGTACAAAATAATACAGATGTTTTGGATGCCTTGGACTCAGTTTTTGGGAAATATATTGCTCCAATAAAGCATAACATGTTTCTTGTCCTGGCAGGGTATTTCAGCACTCACCAGTGTAGCTATGATTTAAAGGCAGTGTGTGGTTATGAAGACGACTTGGGGGAAGGTCGCCTTATGGAGGTACTATCAATGCACTATTTTGCTCTGTTAATCTAAGGTTTGTGAGTAACGTTCGCCCCAGCTCTCAGGGGATCTTATTAACCTTTACAGGAAGAGGAGCTACAAGTGTCATCAACCAGGGAATATAATAACACTTTTGAGAGATCTTAAATTTTCCCCAGTAAGTTTGAGAGATCATAATATAGTTGAAATAAAGCTCTGCTTGGGGACCCCAAGAAAAGATGATCCCCCTATAGTAAGCAACTTAAGCGGAGTTATACCTAATGGAGGTCATATTAAATGGTCTGGGATTGAACCCAAGCAATATTTTTTTGACCTAATTTCCAAGACAAGAAATGTTTCAATATCTGTTTAGCAGACAATTGTAACCCACGTGAGGTAGTTAAGTCATTTGAAGCAGCTTGTTTTGCCGTTAATGAAAAACTAACTAAAACTACAACTCCAAGGGGAAATTGACCTAAGGAGCTGGTTTGATGAAACAAGTAGGAAGGCACACTCCTATTTAAAGAAGGTGTTGAGCGATCACCCTAAGGATCAAACTATGATAGATAGTATAAGCAAGTATTAGCAATGTGGAAACTTATCATCAGGGATGAGGCTTGAGATAACTTGATCAAACCTAGTGTATTAAAAGATTCAAGTATGTTTTGGTCTGTATGTAATTTCCCACAATTAGGGAGAAGAACTCTGGATCAGGGGGTTTCAGAAGATCAATGACTAGCCCTTTATAGTAAACATTTTTGGATGATGTAGATAAGGGAGTCACCATCAGTGGTCAAACTACTCCAGCAGTCAATTAATTCAATAGTATTTTCTTTAAGGCTGAACTCCAATTAGCATAGTGTATGCGTTATTCCAACAAGCTGTAGGACTTGATGGTGTTCCAGTCGATCTGTCTAAAGATATCTATACACTTGGGATCCCATTATTAATTGAAGTCAATTGGGATGGACTGATTGCAGCCAATAAGGATGAATTCAACTCCACTTGGTCTAAAACAGCGATTGCCCCGTTATTAAAAAGGGGATAGATATGACCCTCAATGTTACCACTCAATTTATTTGCTTGAAAGTACATGAGAAAGTCAGTGTAGGGTGCTGTTGTAGAGGTTACAAGTCTGGTCAGTGTAACACTCTGTTATCTCTGATCTACAGGTTGGTTTCAGAAAGGGATTAGACACCCTAAAGCAATGTTTAAATTTGGAACTACTTGTAAGTACATGAAGTCCAAAATATGGTTTTCTATACCTGGTACTTATGGACCTTAGCAGTGCAACAAACTGTGTTAATCACATTAAATTGTGGCAGATTATGTACTCAATGGGTGCTGATACTCACATAATTAATTGACTTAGTCACCTTTTATCAGAATGTCATTGCTAAGCTCTGGTTTGGCCCACGAGGGGAGTGTTCTAGGCCTTTTCAGGTAAAGAAGGGAGTCACACAAGGGTGTGTGCTGGTCCCTTTTTTATTTACATTGTATATAAATGGCCTTTAACAAGCTCTCCTGCAATCTACTACTGATTTACATAAGACTGACTTGTGATTGATACCTGCTTTACTACATCCAGATGTTGCACTTCTCTTAGCCCGCACTGCAAATGGGCTTTAGTCACTGTTAGACTCACACACATCATAAATGAACGGCCTGAACTTACAAATTAATCTAAAAAAGGACTGATTTTATTATTTGTGGGAAGCAAATTCCAAAAACTGTTTGTTGTTAAAAATACTGTGATTTCTAAAGGTCCAAAATTTTCGAATTTGGGTTTTTATTTGATAATCAGGCTAACTGGGCACCCCTAAATACAGCTTAAGTCCCAACAAAAAAGAAGACAGACACCTCTTTATTTCAGTTTGCTTCAAAACTAGGGTCTAGGCCAAGCCACCACCTATGGCTGTAACATTTGAGGTGATGCTGATTGTGAAGTACTACAATTGGCCTAGAACATAAATTTTCAGAAGACTTTTATTTGTCCCTCAAGCTACCCCAGCATTCATTTGCTATAAGGTATTGTGACTCCCATGCACTGAAGATATTATTAAATAGTGCACGATGCACCTTTGACACTCAATCTGGTTGAAATCTGAAACAACTTTGAATAGGTTTTGAATAGTTGATTGTCTGCATCCTGAGTTTCCCATAAGACTGCACGGCTTGGATCAACCCATGAATTTGTAGGTCTTACTTTGGGCAATATTGAAGAAAGCATCCTCCCCACAGTTATGAAATATACAAAACTTGAACTTAAGAAGAACTTGGAAGCCTTGACAAAAGACGCTAGGATTCAATGTGAAGGTGTTCAGAGCTCTGTGGCA
This sequence comes from Pleurodeles waltl, assembly GCF_031143425.1. Taxonomy (NCBI): domain Eukaryota; kingdom Metazoa; phylum Chordata; class Amphibia; order Caudata; family Salamandridae; genus Pleurodeles; species Pleurodeles waltl. The sequence goes on along the minus strand of NC_090448.1, from coordinate 579,599,494 downwards.
GCTTATGCTCTATTTCCCTCAAGTCATGGCTTACAGTTTTATCTTTTGTAAATTTTAAATAGTCACCAATGTATTTTAATTCATTTTCGTCTCGGCACAATTCATTTTATGGTGGCATATCCCACATCAGGTGAATGGTTTAAAGGTAATAGAGAATGCCTGTGTGAAGCAGTGTCTGCAAAAAGCACTTCACACTTATTTAAAGGTTTATAAATCTCCTAGAGCTTGATTTTAAAACAATTTGTATTACATTTTGAACAGTGCAGACCCACTCGTTTATATTCACAGTCTTTGCCTATCTGTTCTAGTGCTAAGTTTTGTAAATAGTGCTGTGAGGGTCAGGAAATCCTTACCTCATATGCATGCAGATTTTATTGGATTTTATATTGTTTTCTTTTTTGTGAGTCTCTCTATTTATAGATTTATGTCTTATGTTATCTTTTATGATTGTGCAATACTAACCGAATAAAGATTATTTGACTTGACTTGAGTTGCACAAAGTTTAATGGCTTGTGTCCGGGACTGCTACTGTGATAGCAAAGCTCCTTAAATGGTGAAGGATTGAAACTTTTAATTTGCCCCAATTTTTATACTAAGGCCCTGATTTATACCTTTTTGTGCCGCATTAGTGTCATGTTTTGATGCAAAAGCGCCACAAATTGTATTTTGTAAAAAGGACGCTAATGTGGCGGTAAAGAAATATAAATCAGGGCCTAACAGTTTCAACCGTGGCAGAAAGCTTTTTTTTGCCTATGTCCTACACAAAGCTAAGAGACGCTCTAATCTTTTGGCTATTTTAGGCACTTCGTTTAAACTGGGATAGTCCATAAGCCACAATTCTTCTTTAATTGTGTTGCTTTTGCATTTTAACATGACTTGATCTCTTCCTAGTTCTTCAAACGTCTTGACAAAACTGCATTTGGAGGCTAATTTGGGTAGAGCTGTTACATTTATAATCTTGTACTGATTCCTTATCTCTTTGTTCTCTCATACAAAAATTGTATTGTGGTAATCTTGAGTAAAGAAATATTATCATTTTTTTTTTAACTGCAATGTCAAAATCATTTAGGCTTGACATAACATTATCATCACCCCAATCCGATGAATTCAGCACATTTTCACAGATCACTTGCCCTTCAAACCCTGAACAATTTAATACCATTGTTGTTTTCTTTTGAAACATTAAATTAGAACCACATACTCTCAAGTAATTAATAAAACCCTCTTTCCATTTTGACCAGAGTACGTTAGATTCTCCTGGTGAAAGAAGGAAAATGGGAGGTAGAGTACTGTTTTTATAGTGGTACGGCTAGGTAGATAGACTTAACTATGAGATAGATATATGTAAGCATTATTTTTGAAGTAACTTGTATTGGCAAGTAAAACCTGAGAACAATAAATTTGACTTTAACTATTCATAGAGCCAGTTTTCAATGTGATACCCTCAATATCACCTGTAAAGGAAGGGAACAAAAGAAAGAAGTAAAAAACAAGCAATTATGCTAGCAGTTGTATTCATCAGTGTAAGAGATTAAGGGCCTTATTGCGAACTTGACTGAGGGGTTTTCCTCCATCACAAATGTGACGGATATCCCGTCCGTCGTATTAATGGAGATCGTAATACGGCGGACGGGATATCCGTCACATTTGTGGTGAAGGAAACCCTTCCATCAAGGTCGTAATAAGGCCTTAAGTGATAAAATTATGATTAATGTGAAATTAGTTTGAGATGTTGAGAATGCTACTGGAAATGCTGCAGATGTTATGCATTTCCATGACCTTCCTTGTAGTCCTCTCCATTTTTTGGGAAGGATAATTTCCAGCACCATGGTGATGTCCCTTTTCCTCCATTGGAGATGAGGGAAATATGCAGACTCCAGAGAAGCAGGCACCACCTTGTCAGGACAATGGTCCCCTCTGCTTGCCCTGGTTTGGGTTTGCAGATAGTCCATTTGAGCCACAGATAGGGGAAAGGGAAATTAAACCCTGCCAAACTGCATGAATTATCCTCTGCTGACAGTAAACAAAAGATGGCGCACATGAGAGATGGCACACACTAAGTAGAGAGAAAGCGCCTGTAGGGGGCGTGTGTAAAGCTCTCATATACAATTGAGGAGTATGCTTCCTTAGAGACAGAGGTTAGTGGTCTTTTTGGAAGACCAACTTGGTGGCGGCCGCCAAAATACTGCCAGTGTTGACGGTATCCCAACTGCTGTATTACGAGCCACTTACTGAAAACCATCAATAAACAGCCACAAATCCGAGACCGACAGGCTGACTGAGAGCATGAGAGAGGCGGTCCCACCACCAGCACCGCCACGCTGACAACATTCCGCCTTCCATATCATGATCCACTAATCAGCACAGCGGTCATTGCACGGCAGTAAACCATTTGCGGTGCGAACCACAGCGGTCAAAATCACACCTCAGCCTGAACATCACACCACATTGGACAGTACAAATACCCTACACCTGAGACACATACACACATTAGACACACCCACACACACCACTATAAAACACACCCGCACACAATCCACAGCCCTTTGCAACTACAACCACAGACAGACAAGGCAAGGACTGACAAACCCATAAATTAGCACTGATACACATAGGCATATATACACTTTACACTCAGAACACACCATACGACGGCACCATAAACACCATACACACATCACAATTGCACACAAACACCACAACACACCAGCACACAATATTAAGCATCCCACACACTCATCAAGCACCAAACACTCCCTCCTTGCGCACAACACCCAACATCCACATTACTACCACCATCTCCCCTCAAAAGCACCCACGTTTCACAGATGAAGAGTTGAGGGTCATTGTCAATGAAATTGTCAGGGTAGAGCCACAACTTTTGGGAGCACAGGTCAAGCACACATCCATAGCCAAGAAAATGGACTTGTGGCGGACGATCGTCGACAGGGTAAACTCAGTGTGCAACCATCCACACACAAGGGAGGACATCAGGAAGAGGTGGAACGACCTACGGGGGAAAATGCGTTCCATGACATCAAGACACCAAATTGCCATCAACAAGACTGGAGGTGGGACCCTACCTCCTCCCCCAGAGTTCACATCGTGGGAGGAGAAGGTCATGGCCATCCTGCATCCAGAGGGGCTTTTTGGAATAACCTGAGGCCTGGACTCTGGTAAATCACTAACACTCCCCTGGCACCAACAACTCCTGTACAGCATGCATCCCCACCACCCTATCACTCCCCAATTCTCCATATATCACACATTAACCTCCCCAATCACCTAATGCCCCTCCCCTTCATGCCACACCACCTCACTGCCACCATCCCCACACAGTCCCTCCCTAGTGCACGGATAGCACTCACAATGGCATGCACTACAACTCCCACAATGCATTACTCCCTACACATGAAAAGCTGCTATTCCCACTTCACAGTGGAACACCTGCACGTAAAACCATTGCACCAGCTACACCAACACGATGCTTCGACTGCGTACCACTACATGACAATGACAGCAATGCTATCCACAACCCTCAATGGAACATGGAACCAATGTCACAATCCTTCACCCACAAATAATGTCTGCAGTGCTGCATCTGTCATTGCCATGACTGGGAAGCAAGTCAAGCCACCCAATGCATCAGGCAATGATATGAACAAGTGCACCTCCATAATGTAACGCACTTCCTCTCCATCCACAAGTACCCCTGCCACTGCAACCCTGCAGAAGATGCCAGAGACAGATAGCCCTCCCCAGGATGAAGGCCCCAGTGAGGACTACTACTCTGGATGTCTGGACATTGACAACTTACCTGGCCCATCTGGGACAACAGGTCAGTCCACCACCAGCAGCCTCACCCTGCCCACATCTAAGCTCCCCACCCCTGTGGAAACAACAGCACAGCCAACCCCTCATCCCCAATCCTGTGTCCTAAGGACTGGTCAATCAGCAGTGTGCCCCACAGTACAGGGACCAGAGTCTACCCCTCACACCCAAGACGATGAAGGTCCTGGTGTAACTGGGAGTGAGCACACTGTGCCAGGGGCACAGACGGCTGTGGGAGGACACCTGTGGGCCAATGGATGGTGCCCCCAAGGGGAACAACTAGCCAAGAGGCCATCTCCCAAAGTCCTAGGAGCATACCAGCATTCCCAGGACAAGACGAGACAGATACTCTCCACCTTGCATGAGAACCAGAGGCAGCAGAAGGAATACCACCAGGAGGCCATGCAGCAGTGGCAGATCCCTCAATGGCACCTTGGCCACCATTGCAGGGGAGCTCAAAGAACTAACAACCATCCTGCGTGCATCATCCACCCACCAGCAGGCCCCCTGCACTATCCACATACCAACTGAGCCATCTACTTCTGCTGCAGTTAGTGGAATGGAGGCCCTGCCAGAGGATCCACAGGCCACTAGCACCCCTGCCTCTGTAGCTGAGGAACCCCCATGCAAACGAGGTCATCCATCCAGACATACTGCGGGACCTGATGCCAAGACCAAAACCACTGCCAGGAAGTAACCCTCCCTTGAGCATTCTCCCTTGTTTGCCACTGACACACCCTGTTGACTGCCCACTGTCATGTCTCAATTTTTCCAGGATACTGGACCTGTACTGCCTGCAGCTGGGCCATGTGCTCTGATGAATTCATCCACCATGACCCCACTCTTCACCCATTGCAATTGTGAAACAAAATAAACACCACTGAGCACAGCTACTGCTTATGCATCTTTATTGTGACAAGTAAGAATATTTGTAGTACAACATGACATTTAAGTGAACTCATTGACCTGCAAAAGTTTGTGAGATGGACAGAAGGGGGAGCAATGTGCAGGTAGTTTGATGGTAGAACAGACATATACTGTAGTCCTGTGTCAAGGGAGCCACCAGTCTAGCCATGTACCAGAGTAGCACAACATAAGTGACCTGCAACTATAGCAAGTCAGGGACAACCATCACAATAGGAGTCAATCTTGCCCACTCAACATACATGCAGGACATTGTCATACTCCCTAGTGTGAATTTGCAAGTGGAATGTCAACAGTAATTACCATGGCAGATGCGCATTTGCAAAACATGCATTCCAAATGCTCGATCCCTCACAGCTGACATTACACAACAAAGCCAAAGTCCACTGTCAGTATAAGTTATGTACCATATTCGTCCATTGTGTACAGTGAGGATAGGTTGCTAAACTGATAACACTACGTTGGTTGGCAGTGTTTTTGCAGTTCACATTGCATTACATGGAGTATACAACAAGGCCAATGATCTGCAGATGTGATGCCAGGCAACAGCATGGAAACTTAGCTCTGACAATTGAACAGTAACACCTCACCTGATGGCACACACCAGGAGGATCAATGTCACAAGGCAGACACATACAATACAGTTCACACATACCTAATTTTCATTGGAAGTATTGGGGATCAACTCTGTTCTAGAGTTAGCTGCATCCTCATAATCTGTCTCCTCATCATTGTCTATGTCACTATCATAAGCCACTGATCCAGCTGCCACCTCCTCAACATCAAGTAATGGAATGTGACGTCTCAGGGCCAGACTGTGTAGCATGCAGCAGGCAACAATGATCTGGCAGACCATTTGTGGTCTGGAGAGCAGGGCACCTCCTGAGACGTGTAGACACCGGAATGTGGCCTTCAGTAGCCCAAAAGTCCTCTCAATGACATGCCTCGTTCTGCCGTGGGCCTCATTGAAACGGTTTTCGCCTTCGGTTGTCGGGGATCTCACTGGTGTCAGCAGCCACGGAAGTTTAGGATAGTCAGTCACCTGTGTACACAAAGGTTGGACCTATCACAGTACCGGTAGGGACACAGGATAGATTGTGATGAGAGGTGACATTACAGTTGCGCACATACTATTGGATACATACCAATGAGCCAGGCCCTCTCTCTCTGTAGTTGTGACATTATGGGGGTCATTCCTAGATTGGCGGGCGGGAACCGCCAGAAGACCGTCCGCTTCTGCCCAGCGGGAAACCCCCTTTCACGAGGATGCCGGCTCCGAATGGAGCCGGCGGAGTGGAAGGGGTGCGACGGGTGCAGTGGCACCCGTCGCGATTTTCAGTGTCTGCATAGCAGACACTGAAAATCTTAATGGGGCCCTGTTAGGAGGCCCCTGCACTGCCCATGCCAGTGGCATGGGCAGTGCAGGGGCCCCAGGGGCCCTACGACACCCGTTCCCGCCATCCTGTTCCTGGCGGTAAAAACCGCCAGGAACAGGATGGCGGTAAGGGGGTCGGAATCCTCATGGCGGCGCTGCAAGCAGCGCCGCCGTGGAGGATTCCCTGGGGCAGCGGGAAACCGGCGGGACACCGCCGGTTTCCCGTTTCTGACCGCGGTCAGAATGCCCCCAGAAGCACCGCCAGCCTGTTGGCGGTGCTTCCTCCGTCACCTACCCTGGCGGTCATAGACTGCCAGGGTAGGAATGACCCCCTATGTGTGATACATTGCTGTTCCTCAGACTGTAGGAGTCATACACAGATCCAGGAAACTTGGCCATCACTTGGGAAATATACTGGTCAGCGAGATGCACCACATGGAGACTTATGGAGTAAAAGTTTTTCTGGAACGAGTCTGAGGCAAGGAAGTGTAGCATTGATAATACCTGTACTGCTGGAGTGATTGCATAGGGATTGTGAATGGCAGGCAAGAGATCTGGCTTGAACTGGGTACACAGTTCCATGATGGTCTGACTGGTCAGACGTTAGGTCTGGATGATGTGTCTCTCTTCCAGTGTAGTAAGGTTGACTAGGGGCTGGTACACTGGTGCATGTCTCATTCTCACCATTGCACGGTATCTAGGAATAAGAGAGAGGAAAAGCCACAGGTCGAATTGACATTTCATGTGCCATCAAACACTATACTTGTATTACAGAATATAATGTGGACAAAACGCTGAAGTATACACAATCCATTGAGCATGTAGATTGAACATGTGTGCTATCATAGATTACTGTTGCAGCCCCAGACATACAGCTTGCCACAAAGGAAACATGTGACACTGCCATTTAACAACACCCTATTCCCATAGGTATTTAGCTGTATGTAACTTTTTGACTTACAGATATGGGTACTCCGTCTATGATGCATCAAGTGACTGCACATGTCCCTTTATTGTCATCAGTCCATCCAACTACACTGACCATTAATGTCACATGTGTGAACTAAGCTTTGATGTGTGGACATAGTCAATCTATGCAATCATCACTACATATCATCACTGACGCACTTATAATTCACCTACAATACACAGATAACATGTAAAATGGTAGCTGCCTGTCCTGCATTCACACAGGACAGATGGAAGTTACCTCATTCTGCCGGCACTAGTCATCATGACGGTAGGTGGTCGCAACTGCCATGCAACTCCTCATCAGATAACATTGTTGCCTATGGGAGACTGGGGCCAATGAAGAGCACCGCCGGCGGTGACGGTCATGTACGCGATGGCTGTGACCGCCATTTTCTGTTGCATAGCACACTTGACTCCTGACACTCATGCAAGCAAAACCTCCACTGTGTGAGCTGATATGTACTGTCTCTGGGAGCCATAATGCCACGTACTGCAAGAGATAGGGCCCCTGCCTTCACCCAGGAGGAGTTGGAGAAGCTAGTGGACGGGGTCCTACCCCTGTATGGACAGTTGTATGGGGAACCAGAGCAGCAGGTGAGTCCAGTGATACTATCCTGTCTGATAGTGGTATGTGTGAGGCTGAAAGGCATTGTGACGACGCACACGGAGTGGATGGATGCAGGTGGTAATGGAGTTTGTGCTTTTGTGCCGCTAAGACACGTTAGCGTGAGCATGATATGTGTCTGATGTGTGAAGCTCACTTCTGTTGCTGTGATGCCACCCTAGATGACTTTCTCCTTCTGTCTGTGTCATCCATGCAGGATTTGGTGTTCCATTGCAAAGCAAGTGCGGACCTGACAAGGCCCTGTAAGACCGCTGAGTCCTAGCTGGGGACGTCCTCCCAATGAGGGAGGGGGACCGCCGGCCCTGACCCCCCTGATGGCCCGCATTTTGATGGTGGCGTACCCTGAGGTGGATGGGCGCTTGCGGGCAGCACAGCAGCCACAAGACAGTAATTACACACTCACACCTCACTAATGTTTGGCTTGCATGGGTATGGGTAGCACACTAGTGGTAAGATGTAGTGTGGATCATTGGTAGATGCACATGGACTATTGGTACCATCCACCCTGGCAGGAATTGTATATGTGCCAATACCATGCAGACAGTGACTTATGAAGGGACTGATTCCATGTTTGGGTTTGTCTAGACACCCTTCACATATTTTGAGAGACCTGCTCCTTCCATCAGCAACAGTATACCTGAAGTGTTAAGCCATTGCCATCAGTAGTACTCTGCCACAATGACAGAGGTAATTTCAGAGTTCTCAATCAGCTGCCTTTACCTGAATATGTAGTTGGCTGCAGGGCCAAGTACTGAGGGACGTATTATTAGGCCCATAGCGCCACAGGAGTGTCACTTTTTGTAACTCTATTGTGGCGCTAAGCACCGCGCCGTATTTACAAGGTGGCTTTATGCCACTTTTTGTGGCTTAACCTCACCTTGTAAATACGCCCCCACCCCATGCAGCACTGTGTGTGGAAGGGGCATGCAATGGGTGTTGCTGTGGGTGTGCCACAGCAACACCCATTGCATTTTGACGCTGACTCAGAATTAGGAAATTTCGTAAACCTGATGCAGTGCCAAAATCTAACACCACCATCAGCCAGACTAGCTTGAATCTGGTGGCATAGCAACCCGGATCTGTGACTGGGGGTGAGTGTTTGAAAAGTTTCAACACTCCATCCATCATTTTATTTTGTGATATTGCCTTCTGCACCCTAAGTGGCTAGGGTATTCCCAGACGTGGGTTCCTTGCTTGCTGTACCACTGGATTCAAGCTAGTGTGGCTGATGAAGGGTGATACATTGAAACTGGTCGCAGGATGCTTGAATCCTGTCCAGGGAGGACCTGGCTTGGCAGTTCAGGCTTGACTGCTCCAATTGAGAGCAGCGTCAAGACTTATTTGCTTATAGCTGGGTCCGAACTGGGGTTACGTGGCAAGCAAAATAATGATGGATTAAACCCAGATCTGGAGGTGAGTGTTTGAAAAGTTTCAACACTCCATCCATCATTTTATTTTGTGATATTACCCAGGAGGGTGGGCATCTCCTTCCCCACAGTCACCTCTAGCCCTATCCCAGTCAGCCGTGCTGCCCTCAATGAGGAGCCTATTGACCTCCTGAGGTCCATCTCTGTGGTACAGTCAACCATCGTGAATGCTATCCAGGGACTGGCTTCAGAGATGCAGCAGGGCAATGCCTACCTGGAAGGCATTCATGGTGCCCTGATTGTCCTGCAGAGATCCTTTCAGGCTCTGGCCTCCTCGTTGATGGCAGCCAGTGTCCTTTTATCTTCCGTCCCCCCTCCATCTACATGTGCCCAATCCCACACCCCTCTCCCCACACCTATCCAGAGCACACAGCCAGACCACCATTCATCCACCTCAAAAGACACAGTTCACAAAGACAAACACAAGCACCACAGGACCCACCACCGCCATGCACACAGACAACACACACATGCAGAAACAACAAGTTATTCCCCCTAAACAGTTTCCCCCACCTCCTCCCGCACAGACACTTCACCATTCAAACCTGCTATCACCACAAAAACACTCCCAGATCCAGCCACAAGTCCCCTCAGACCCACCATCACCACAATAGCAGACCTGCATACATCCACCCCATATACCACATGTGCACTCACCATGACTACCAACACCCCCACATGCAGCACATGCACCTTATCTGCAGGCACCACCCCAATAGACACTCACACATCCACTCTGGAATTTCCCTGCATCTCCTCCCCCCTCCTCCCAAGACACCTGAACGCCAGCACTCACCCACTCAACAGACACCCAGCGCACACATGGTTTCCACTGCTACACCTGCACCCAAGACACCTACACGTGTACACCTCACAAGTACTCCCACTTCCTCCACTCTCAAACATTTTTCCAATGGCCGCCCTTGTGTTCCTAAAAAAATATTCTTTTATGAGTTTTCCCTGTTCCATCCCACTGGCCCAGCCCGTGGTTCTCCCAAGCGCCCCGTTTCCCTCCCCAAACCCAGTACTGCTACTGTCCATGGACCTCCACCTGCTAATACTTCAACCCCCAATAGCACCAGTGTAAGGAAATGCCTCCTTGGCATGGTTACCCCCTGACTTTTTGCCTTTGCTGATGCTATGTTTTGAATTGAAAGTGTGCTGAGGCCTGCTAACCAGGCCCCAGCACCAGTGTTCTTTCCCTAACCTGTACTTTGTATCCACAATTGGCACACCCTGGCATCCAGGTAAGTCCCTTGTAACTGGTACCTCTGGTACCAAGGGCCCTGATGCCAGGGAAGGTCTCTAAGGGCTGCAGCATGTCTTATGCCACCCTGGAGACCCCTCACTCAGCACAGACACACTGCTTGCCAGCTTGTGTGTGCTGGTGAGAACAAAACGAGTAAGTCGACATGGCACTCCCCTCAGGGTGCCATGCCAGCCTCTCACTGCCTATGCAGGTATAGATAAGTCACCCCTCTAGCAGGCCTTACAGCCCTAAGGCAGGGTGCACTATACCATAGGTGAGGGCACCAGTGCATGAGCACTGAGCCCCTACAGTGTCTAAGCAATACCTTAGACATTTTTAGTGCAGGGTAGCCATAAGAGTATATGGTCTGGGAGTCTGTTTTACACGAACTCCACAGCACCATAATGGCTACACTGAAAACTGGGAAGTTTGGTATCAAACTTCTCAGCACAATAAATGCACACTGATGCCAGTGTACATTTTATTGTAAAATACACCCCAGAGGGCACCTTAGAGGTGCCCCCTGAAACCTTAACCGACTATCTGTGTAGGCTGACTGGTTCCAGCAGCCTGCCACAACCGAGACATGTTGCTGGCCCCATGGGGAGAGTGCCTTTGTCACTCTGAGGCCAGTAACAAAGCCTGCACTGGGTGGAGATGCTAACACCTCCCCCAGGCAGGGGCTGTCACACCTGGCGGTGAGCCTCAAAGGCTCACCCCTTTGTGCCAGCACCGCAGGACACTCCAGCTAGTGGAGTTGCCCGCCCCCTCCGGCCACGGCCCCCACTTTTGGCGGCAAGGCCGGAAAAAATAATGAGAATAACAAGGAGGAGTCACTGACCAGTCAGGACAGCCCCTAAGGTGTCCTGAGCTGAAGTGACTCTAACTTTTAGAAATCCTCCATCTTGCAGATGGAGGATTCCCCAATAGGATTAGGGATGTGACCCCCTCCCCTTGGGAGGAGGCACAAAGAGGGTATACCCACCCTCAGGGCTAGTAGCCATTGGATACTAACCCTCCAGACCTAAACACGCCCTTAAATTTAGTATTTAAGGGCTTCCCTGAACCTAAAACTTTAGATTCCTGAAACTACAAGAAGAAGAGGACTGCTGAGCTGAAGAACCCCTGCAGAGGAAGAACAGAAGACACCAACTGCTTTGGCCCCAGACTTACCGGCCTGTCTCCTGCCTTCCAAAGAAACCTGCTCCAGCGATGCTTTCCAAGGGACCAGCGACCTCTGAATCCTCTGAGGACTGCCCTGCTTCAAGAAAGTCAAGAAACTCCAGAGTACAGCGGCACTGCTCCAAAAGAACTGCAACTTTGTTTCAAGGAGCAGAATTAAAGACCCCTGCAAATCCCCGCAAGAAGCGTGAGACTTGCAACACTGCACCCGGCGACCCCGACTCGACTGGTGGAGAACCAACACCTCAGGGAGGACCCTCCGGCGACTCCGAGACCGTGAGTAACCAAAGTTGTCCCCCCTGAGCCCCCACAGCGACGCCTGCAGAGGGAATCCCGAGGCTCCCCCTGACCGCGACTGCCTGAGCCTAAAGTCCCGACGGCTGGAAAAGACCCTGCACCCGCAGCCCCCAGCACCTGAAGGAACGGAACTTCTGTGCAGGAGTGACCCCCAGGAGGCCCTCTCCCTTGCCCAGGTGGTGGCTACCCCGAGGAGGCCCCCCCTTGCCTGCCTGCACCGCTAAAGAGACCCCTTGGTCCCCCATTGAAACCTACAGAGAACCCGACGCTTGTTTACACACTGCACCCGGCCACCCCCGCGCTGCTGAGGGTGTACTTTTTGTGCTGACTTGTGTCCCCCCCGGTGCCCTACAAAACCCCCCTGGTCTGCCCTCCGAAGACGCGGGTACTTACCTGCTGGCAGACCGGAACCGGGGCACCCCTTCTCTCCATTGAAGCCTATGTGTTTTGGGCACCTCTTTGACCTCTGCACCTGACCGGCCCTGAGCTGCTGGTGTGGTAACTTTGGGGTTGCTCTGAACCCCCAACGGTGGGCTACCTTGGACCCAAAACTGTGACCTGTAAGTGATTTACTTACCTGCTAAAAATAACAATACTTTACCTCCCCCAGGAACTGTGAAAATTGCACTGTGTCCACTTTTAAAACAGCTATTTGTGTTTTATGTGAAAAGTATATATGCTACTGTAATTATTCAAAGTTCCTAAAGTACTTACCTGCAATACCTTTCAAATGAGATATTACATGTAAAATTTGAACCTGTGGTTCTTAAAATAAACTAAGAAAATATATTTTTCTATAACAAAACCTATTGGCTGGATTTGTCTCTGAGTGTGTGTTCCTCATTTATTGCCTGTGTGTATGTACAACAAATGCTTAACACTACTCCTCTGATAAGCCTACTGCTCGACCACACTACCACAAAATAGAGCATTAGTATTATCTCTTTTTGCCACTATCTTACCTCTAAGGGGAACCCTTGGACTCTGTGCATACTATTCCTTACTTTGAAATAGTGCATACAGAGCCAGCTTCCTACACTGGTGGATCAGCGGTGGGGTACAAGACTTTGCATTTGCTGGACTACTCAGCCAATAACTGATCACACGACAAATTCCAAAAATTGTCATTAGAAATTGATTTTTGCAATTTGCAATTTTTCTAAATTCTTAAAAGTCCTGCTAGGGCCTTGTGTTAGTCCCTGTTAGCATTTCCTTTTAGAGTTTAAAAGTTTGGTAAAAGTTTGAATTAGATCCTAGAACTAGTTTTAGTTTTTTTAAAAGTATTCCAACTTTTAGAAGCATAATGTCTAATACAGATGTGAATGTGGTGGAACTCGACACCACACCTTACTTCCATCTACAGATGAGAGAGCTAAGATCACTCTGTAAACTAAAGAAAATAGCAATGGGCTCCAGACCTTCCAAACTACAGCTCCAGGAGCTGTTGGCAGAGTTTGAAAGAGCCAACCCCTCTGAGGATGGCAACACAGAGGATGAGTATAGTGACTTGGAGGGTGATTCCCCCCCACCAGTCCTATCTAGGGAGGACAGGGCCTCTCAAGCCCTGACTCCACAAATCATAGTCAGAGATGCTGGTTCCCTCACAGGAGGGACCAACCTCTCTGAAATCACTGAGGATAACTCCAGTGAAGAGGACATCCAGTTAGCCAGGATGGCCAAAAGATTGGCTTTGGAAAGACAGATCCTAGCCATAGAAAGGGAAAGACAAGAGATGGGCCTAGGACCCATCAATGTTGGCAGCAACATAAATAGGGTCAGAGATTCTCCTGACATGTTGAAAATCCCTAAAGGGATTGTAACTAAATATGAAGATGGTGATGACATCACCAAATGGTTCACAGCTTTTGAGAGGGCTTGTGTAACCAGAAAAGTGAACAAATCTCACTGGGGTTCTCTCCTTTGGGAAATGTTCACAGGAAAGTGTAGGGATAGACTCCTCACACTCTCTGGAAAAGATGCAGAATCGTATGACCTCATGAAGGGTACCCTGATTGAGGGCTTTGGATTCTCCACTGAGGAGTATAGGATTAGATTCAGGGGGGCTCAAAAATCCTCGAGCCAGACCTGTGTTGACTTTGTAGACTACTCAGTAAAAACACTAGATGGTTGGATTCAAGGAAGTGGTGTAAGTAATTATGATGGGCTGTACAATTTATTTGTGAAAGAACACCTATTAAGTAATTGTTTCAATGATAAACTGCATCAGCATCTGGTAGACCTAGGACCAATTTCTCCCCAAGAATTGGGAAAGAAGGCGGACCATTGGGTCAAGACTAGGGTGTCCAAAACTTCCACAGGGGGTGACCAAAAGAAAGGGGTCACAAAACCTCCCCAGGGGAAGAGTGGTGAGACAGCCAAAAACAAAAATAGTAAAGAGTCTTCTTCAGGCCCCCAAAAACCTGCACAGGAGGGTGGGCCCAGAGCCTCTTCACAAAACAATTCTGGGTACAAGGGTAAAAACTTTGATCCCAAAAAGGCCTGGTGTCGTAGCTGTAGTCAGTCTGGACACCAAACTGGAGACAAGGCCTGTCCCAAGAAAAATACCACTTCAAACTCCACTCCAGCTAACACTGGAATGGCTAGTCTCCAAGTGGGATCAACAGTGTGCCCAGAGCAAATCAGGTGTCACACTGAAGCTACATTAGTCTCTGAGGGTGGGGTGGATTTAGCCACACTGGCTGCCTGGCCCCCTAACATGCAAAAATACAGGCAGCAGCTCTTAATTAATGGGACAAGTGTAGAGGGCCTGAGGGATACAGGTGCCAGTGTCACTATGGTGACAGAGAAACTGGTTTCCCCTGGCCAATACCTGTCTGGACAAACTTATCCAGTCACCAACGCTGACAATCAGACTAAAGTACATCCCATGGCTATGGTAACTTTAGAGTGGGGAGGGGTCAATGGCCTGAAACAGGTGGTGGTCTCCTCAAATATCCCAGTAGACTGTTTGCTTGGAAATGACCTGGAGTCCTCAGCATGGGCTGAGGTAGAACTGAAAACCCATGCAGCCATGCTGGGTATCCCTGAACTGGTGTGTGTCAAGACAAGGGCACAGTGCAAGGCACAGGGTGAAAAAGTAGAGCTTGAGTCTGGAAGAAAGGCCCAGCCTACCAAGAGAAAAGGAAAGTCAGCTGGGAAACCAGCTGCAACACAACAAGAAAAAGAGAACCTCTCTTCTCAGGAAGAAGTTCTTCCCTCTGAGGGAACTGAGCCTATGGAGCTGGAACCTTATCAGGTTGAGCTCTTAGGCCCAGGGGGACCCTCAAGGGAGGAATTGTGTAAGGGACAAGAACCCTGTCCCTCTCTTGAAGGCCATGGGAACAAGGTGCTGAAGAGTCCAAAGGCAAGAAAAATGGAACACATAGGGTCTATTGGGAAGATGGACTCCTGTACACTGAGGCAAGAGATCCCAAACCTGGTGCCACTAGGAGAGTGGTAGTGCCTCAGGCGTTCAGAGAGTTTATTCTGACCGTAGCCCATGATATTCCCCTTGCTGGGCATTTGGGACAAACCAAGACGTGGGAGAGGTTAGTCAACCACTTCTACTGGCCCAACATGTCCCAGAAGGTTAAGGAGTTTTGCATCTCCTGTCCCACCTGTCAAGCCAGTGGTAAGACAGGTGGACATCCAAAGGCCCCCCTCATTCCACTTCCAGTGGTGGGGGTCCCCTTTGAAAGAGTGGGTGTGGACGTAGTGGGTCCACTTGAACCTCCCACAGCCTCAGGAAATATGTATATCCTAGTAGTAGTGGATCATGCTACTAGGTATCCTGAAGCTATTCCCCTTAGGTCGACTACTGCCCCTGCAGTAGCCAAGGCCCTCATTGGTATCTTTACCAGAGGGGGCTTCCCTAAGGAGGTGTTGTCTGACAGAGGTACCAACTTCATGTCAGCATACCTAAAACACATGTGGAATGAGTGTGGAGTGACTTATAAGTTCACTACACCATATCATCCACAAACTAATGGCCTTGTTGAGAGATTCAACAAGACATTAAAGGGCATGATCATGGGGCTCCCAGAAAAACTCAAAAGGAGATGGGAAGTCCTCCTGCCATGTCTGCTTTTCGCTTACAGAGAGGTGCCTCAGAAGGGAGTAGGGTTCTCACCCTTTGAACTTCTGTTTGGCCACCCTGTAAGGAGACCACTTGCTCTTGTTAAAGAAGGCTGGGAGAGACCTCTTCATGAGCCTAAACAAGACATAGTGGACTATGTACTTGGCCTTCGCTCAAGAATGGCAGAGTACATGGAAAAGGCAAGTAAAAACCTTGAGGCCAGCCAACAGCTCCAGAAGTTTTGGTATGACCAAAAGGCTGCAATGGTTGAATTTCAACCAGGGCAGAAAGTCTGGGTTTTGGAGCCTGTGGCTCCCAGGGCACTTCAGGACAGATGGAGTGGCCCTTACCCAATCCTGGAAAAGAAGAGTCAGGTCACCTACCTGGTGGACCTATGCACAAGCAGGAGCCCCAAGAGGGTGATCCATGTAAACCGCCTAAAACTCTTCCATGATAGGGCTGATGTGAATCTGTTGATGGTAACAGATGAGGAGCAGGAAGCTGAGAGTGAGCCTCTCCCTGATCTCCTCTCTTCAGACCCTAAAGATGGCTCAGTGGATGGAGTGATCTATTCAGACACCCTCTCTGGCCAACAGCAAGCTGACTGTAGGAAGGTCCTACAACAGTTTGCTGAGCTTTTTTCCCTAACCCCTGGTCAGACACACCTGTGTACCCATGATGTGAACACAGGGGACAGCATGCCTGTCAAAAACAAAATCTTCAGACAGTCTGATCAAGTTAAGGAAAGCATCAAGGTGGAAGTCCACAAGATGCTGGAATTGGGAGTAATTGAGTACTCTGACAACGTGTAAGCAATACCTTAGACATTGTAAGTACAGGGTAGCCATAAGAGTATATGGTCTGGGAGTCTGTTTTACACGAACTCCACAGCACCATAATGGCTACACTGAAAACTGGGAAGTTTGGTATCAAACTTCTCAGCACAATAAATGCACACTGATGCCAGTGTACATTTTATTGTAAAATACACCCCAGAGGGCACCTTAGAGGTGCCCCCTGAAACCTTAACCAACTACCCGTGTAGGCTGACTGGTTCCAGCAGCCTGCCACAACCGAGACATGTTGCTGGCCCCATGGGGAGAGTGCCTTTGTCACTCTGAGGCCAGTAACAAAGCCTGCACTGGGTGGAGATGCTAACACCTCCCCCAGGCAGGAGCTGTCACACCTGGCGGTGAGCCTCAAAGGCTCACCCCTTTGTGCCAGCACCGCAGGACACTCCAGCTAGTGGAGTTGCCCGCCCCCTCCGGCCACGGCCCCCACTTTTGGCGGCAAGGCCGGAAAAAATAATGAGAATAACAAGGAGGAGTCACTGACCAGTGAGGACAGCCCCTAAGGTGTCCTGAGCTGAAGTGACTCTAACTTTTAGAAATCCTCCATCTTGCAGATGGAGGATTCCCCAATAGGATTAGGGATGTGACCCCCTCCCCTTGGGAGGAGGCACAAAGAGGGTGTACCCACCCTCAGGGTTAGTAGCCATTGGCTACTAACCCCCCAGACCTAAACACGCCCTTAAATTTAGTATTAACCTAAAACTTTAGATTCCTGAAACTACAAAAAGAAGAGGACTGCTGAGCTGAAGAACCCCTGCAGAGGAAGAACAGAAGACACCAACTGCCTTGGCCCCAGACTTACCGGCCTGTCTCCTGCCTTCCAAAGAAACCTGCTCCAGCGACGCTTTCCAAGGGACCAGCGACCTCTGAATCCTCTGAGGACTGCCCTGCTTCAAGAAAGACAAGAAACTCCCGAGGACAGCGGCACTGCTCCAAAAGAACTGCAACTTTGTTTCAAGGAGCAGATTTAAAGACCCCTGCAAATCCCCGCAAGAAGCGTGAGACTTGCAACACTGCACCCGGCGACCCCGACTGGACTGGTGGAGAACCAACACCTCAGGGAGGACCCTCCGGCGACTCCGAGACCGTGAGTAACCAAAGTTGTCCCCCCTGAGCCCCCACAGCGACGCCTGCAGAGGGAATCCCGAAGCTCACCCTGACCACGACTGCCTGAGCCTAAAGTCCCGACGGCTGGAAAAGACCCTGCACCCGCAGCCCCCAGCACCTGAAGGAACGGAACTTCTGTGCAGGAGTGACCCCCAGGAGGCCCTCTCCCTTGCCCAGGTGGTGGCTACCCCGAGGAGCCCCCCCCTTGCCTGCACCGCTGAAGAGACCC
This sequence comes from Pleurodeles waltl, assembly GCF_031143425.1. NCBI lineage: Eukaryota > Metazoa > Chordata > Amphibia > Caudata > Salamandridae > Pleurodeles > Pleurodeles waltl. Next base: position 579,581,350 of record NC_090448.1, on the reverse strand, counting down.
CTTGGTCTCCCATTGAAACCTACAGAGAACCCGACGCTTGTTTACACACTGCACCCGGCCGCCCCCGCGCTGCTGAGGGTGTACTTTTTGTGCTGACTTGTGTCCCCCCCGGTGCCCTACAAAACCCCCCTGGTCTGCCCTCCGAAGACGCGGGTACTTACCTGCTGGCAGACCGGAACCGGGGCACCCCCTTCTCTCCATTGAAGCCTATGTGTTTTGGGCACCTCTTTGACCTCTGCACCTGACCGGCCCTGAGCTGCTGGTGTGGTAACTTTGGGGTTGCTCTGAACCCCCAACGGTGGGCTACCTTGGACCCAAAACTGTAACCTGTAAGTGATTTACTTACCTGCTAAAAATAACAATACTTTACCTCCCCCAGGAACTGTGAAAATTGCACTGTGTCCACTTTTAAAACAGCTATTTGTGTTTTATGTGAAAAGTATATATGCTACTGTAATTATTCAAAGTTCCTAAAGTACTTACCTGCAATACCTTTCAAATGAGATATTACATGTAAAATTTGAACCTGTGGTTCTTAAAATAAACTAAGAAAATATATTTTTCTATAACAAAACCTATTGGCTGGATTTGTCTCTGAGTGTGTGTTCCTCATTTATTGCCTGTGTGTATGTACAACAAATGCTTAACACTACTCCTCTGATAAGCCTACTGCTCGACCACACTACCACAAAATAGAGCATTAGTATTATCTCTTTTTGCCACTATCTTACCTCTAAGGGGAACCCTTGGACTCTGTGCATACTATTCCTTACTTTGAAATAGTGCATACAGAGCCAACTTCCTACAACCAGACCTTTGAAATCCAAGACCAAGGGCCCTCCCCCAAACGTTAAAGCTAAACCCAAACCCAAACCCCCCCAAACCTACCCCAAGCCACAGGACCCCACCTCCCAAACCCAAGCTCCCACCTCCACCACCCTCACACCTGAGGTGCCTGCCTGCCCCACTGATGCTCCTGCCATGTGGAGGCCACATTGCAGTCAGCAGTCAAGTTGGGGCCAGATACTTTTCCCTGTGTGCCTGGGGCACTCTAGGCTTTTGGACTGCCCAGTAGGCCTATGCTGTATATAGTTGGACTTTTTTAAAATTATTTACTACAATACATCTGCACGATGGTACCGTTGGTGTTGAAGGTTACATACTTGTCCTGCCTCTCCTTCTCTATGTGTGTGTTGTATTTTTGTGATTTGGGGTGTGTGTTCTGTGAATGTGATGTGTTTGTGTGGCTGCATGAGTTGTGTAGGTGACTTGTGCTATGGTCTTGTGATGGTGTTGTGTGGCATTGTGTGGTAGTGGTGTGTGCGGCTGTGTGTGTAGTGATGCATCTGTGATGTGCTTTGTATGTTGGGTGGACGTGGCATGTCCTTTGACATGTTGTTTGGCAGTGTTTTGGTTTGGATTGATTGTGTGCTCTTGTTATGTGTTGCTGCCAGTATGTGTTGTCCTGTGGAGGTGTGTAGTGTGCCTCTCTGCCAATACGTTTGTGTGATTGCGATGGCGTTGTCATTGTGTGACTCAGTGGTGTTGTGTATGAATGTGTTTGACAGTGGCAGTGGTGTGTGTCTGTGGTTTGGTGTGTGTATGGCATGTGTATGTTGGCCGTGGTGTGTGTTTCTTGTGTGTGTATGTAGGTATGTGTGCGTATGATGGTACGGGTGTTTGTTTGCATGTGTGTGTGTGCGGCCGTCGCTAGCCGTGCCGGGTGTGTGTGTTGTGTGTGGGTGTGTACTAATGCTGTTCCCTCCAGTGTGTGCTAGGCGGGTTGTTGTATTCATCGCCGTCGTTGGTTCTGAAGTTGTGTGGCCATCAGGGGCAGTGGGAAGACTTCAAGTTTGGGTTCCATGGCAGCTGCGGACGTGTCTTTTTCCTGAAGGTGAGTGTCTCCTTTTATATTGTTAATTTCCGCCAGGCTTTTCATGGCAGTGCGACCGCCCCGGAAATCCTGGCGGTGTGCTACCTCAGTCCGTCCGCACTGGCAGTACTGGCGGTGTATTGACTGTGTTCCGGTCAGATCACTGCCATGGTCATGATGTGGCGGTCTATTCCTCCGGCCTCATGGCTGTGACTACCACAGGGAGCTTGGCACCACCAAACTCGTAATGACCACCAGAATGTTTTTCTATAAACTGAATGTATATAATGGACATAGTATCTCTGCAAAAGGTTAAGTGAAGCAAAACTTCAAATGTAGATTTTGTGTGTAAATCCTTTCTTTAGTCTTGCACCGCAAAGATTAAATGTAATAAAACCACTTATAGGGAAGAAGACAGCAAGAAAATAAAGATGTGAATAAATTAGGCAAATTATTTACATTTATAACAGCTGAATAGTTAATTGATCAATAATTTGATGAGCAGTCGACAGATGAAGATAAGAGACATTCTTTGACTCCTAGAAGCTGAACACCAAATAAATAGTGGTGTTAGAGTTTCTCTTTGTGTGTAGTCCGCTCATCGCCAGTGGATAATTTTTTCGAAGGTAAGGATGACACAGGACTAAGGTGTCCAAAAGTAAATTCCAGTTTTTTTCATGTAGACAAACTCCAGCCACCTCTTAACTGATTGCTAGTTCTCTCTCCAAATGCCTTGCCCCACAGATTCCACCCATGATATTCTTTTGCAGGACTCCCGAGAAAAGCATGCAACCAAACTTTCTACAGCTTTGCGAGAACACAAGCTGTATCATAATAGCACAGAACATTTAAATAAACGTTTCAAAACAGGAAATCATTTTGTTAGTACATATGTTGACTCAGTTACTTGCGACCAGTAATTTGTACATCTGTCCTAATATATCTTGTAAATTATGGTTAGGCAAGGTTGGTACTCTTTAATAGAGGTTCAAAATTGATGTCCACGTTTTGGAAAGAATTTTGTAAATCCCTTTAAATTCTGATAGCTCACTTTATATCATATCACCCCCGATGGGTGGGCAAAGTGAAAAAGTACATCAATACATGGAAAGATATCTATCTAGTTATGCACAAGACTAGAAAGATTGAGTACAATTTTTAAGGTTAGCAGAATTTTGCAATAACATCATTAAGTATTCCACTATTAAAAGTGTGACATTCTTTTTTGTTTCACAATGCTGTCATCCATGCATGTCTTCTTTAACAATTTAAAAAATATTAACAATAAAACAAATGTTACTCCAGTTATCAGACAGCGAGTTCTAAGAATTATGGAAAATACACTGAAATGCGTGAATCAAGTTAAACTCAAATACAAGAAATAGGCTCATGAGAGATGAAGGGATTCCCCCTTTTTTTATCTGGATGGGCAATTGGTTATCCTATCAAATACGTTAGATTTGGAAAGGAAGACTAATTCCATGATTTATTGGGCACTTTTTAGTAATCAAATAAAATCCGGTAGCTGTCAAGTTGCAGTTAATTTTTAGACGCAGACTACATCTAGTCTTCCGTACATCACTATTAAACCCTGTTATCAAAGGTGTTAGACCTGGCAGCTTTTTGGCATGCCTCCCCTGTCTTTTTGCCTTCTGACCTCCTGTTTTTATGATTTAACAGACTCTCTTTTTGCTGGTTTATTGTCTCTGCGCACTTTACCAGTGCTAAAGTGCAAGTGCTCCACAGGTAAATTGTACTATTGATTGGTTTATCCATAATTGGCATATTGATTTATTGGTAGGTCCCTGGTAAAGTGCACCAGAGGTGCCTAGGGCCTACAAATCAAATGCTACTAGTGGACCTGCAGCACTGATTGTGCCACCTACATAAGTAGCCCTGTAAACGTGGCTCAGACGTGCTACCGCAGTGTCTGTGTGTGCAGTTTTCAACTGCCAATTCGACCTGGCAAGTGCAACCACTTGCCAGGACCAAACCTTCCCTTATGGTACACGTAAGGCACCCCTAAGTTAGTCCCTAGGTAGCACCATGGGCAGGGTGCAGTGAATTTAAAAGATAGGACGTGTACTGGTGTGTTGTACATGCCCTAACAGTGAAATACTGCCAAATTCGGGTTTCACTGTTGCAAGGCATATCTCCCTCATAGGTTAACATAGGGGCTGCCTTTAAATAACTTTGTAGTGCAGTTCCCTTTAAGGACAGATAGAAATTTGGAGTTTGGGGTCTCTGAACTCACAATTGGAAAATACATCTTTTAGTGAACTTGTTTTTTAGACTGTGAGTTTGAAAACGCCACTTTTAGAAAGTAGGCATTTCTTGCTTAAACCGTTCTGTGGCTCTGCCTGTTTGTGGATTCCCCGTCTTGGTTAGTTTGACAGTTGGACTGTTGTGAATTCCTTCTAGACTGTGACACAAAGGGGTCTGGGGTGTATCCTGCATTCCCTGAGGGGCCATCTGAGCTAGAGTGGAGGGAGGAGTGGTCGCTTACACCTGAACGGACTGTGCCAGCCCTCACACAATGCAGTCTCCTACCCCCTGATGTGCGTCTGGGGCCTGGCCTGGACAAGGAAGGATCTTGCAAATATTTGAGACTTTGCTTTTAACTTTGCCAACTTCAAAGGCATAACTGGGTATAAGAAGAAGACCCAAAACCCTAGATGTTTAGAATCTTTCTGGAATCAAGAGGAACCTCTGCCAAGGAGAAGATCTGAAGAGCTGGAGGAGGGGTACTGTCCCTTTGCTGTGTTGCTTTGCTGGACTGGCCTGCATTTGCTGCTTCTGCCTGAAAAGAGTGCAAAGGGTGAACTTTGCCGTGTGTTCTGCTTGAGAAAGTTTGCATTCCGGCATCGCCTGCTCACACCGCAGCCTGGGCATCCCCGACAGCGCCACTCCTGCTGACACCGGTGCCGCTGCCTGCACCGTGGCCTGTGGACACCACTCGTGAGGGTCACGAAGCACTGACCCATCCCGCACCGCTGACCTGGGCCTACTGACGACAGTGCCTCAGCAACACCGCCACCGCTGCCTGCACCGTGACCTGGTGACACTGCATGTCGTACCGCCCAGTATCACACAGCAGCCCTGGTCTCACTGACCCCACTGGATGCTGTCAACGAGCCGCTGCCTGCACCGTGACCCGTGGGCACAGCACATCGCATCATCCCGCTTCGCACCACAGCCCGACACCATCCACTCCAGCGTTACTGACTTCATCAGCCCAGATTTGGATCTGCAAGGCGTGTGACTTCAAGGGCCCGATGACTTCTGCACCGACTCCGGAACCAACACCACAACGCCAGGAACGCTGCTCTCTGGAGCTCACCACGAGGATCATGGCCCTCTGCAATTCCAAAGGTACTGTTTATGGGTCTTCCCAACACTGTAGCTGGCACGCGATGCTGCAGATGGCCTGAACTGTTGGTTTTGTTGATCACAATGCCGTGATAGCCCCAGGTGGAGGTATCGACTTCAAGGAATTGTATTTTTGGGTAAATCTTGCAGAATTCATTTTTTTTTTTACTGTATGGTGGCTTTTTATCATATTTGGTTTTGTTTTATATAGATAAATATTGGCTACTTTTCAAAAAACTGGTGTGGTGTCCTTTTGAAGTGTCTTCATTTATTACTGTGTGTTATGTGCAAATGCTTTACACATTGCTTCTGAGATAAACCTGACTGCTCGTGCCAAACTACCAAGGGGGTGAGCAGGGGTTATCTGAGCAGGTATCTCCCTTATCCTGACTAGAATGAGGGACCCCACTTCTAACAAAAGGACTGCAGAAAAGGTCAGCCCCAGTCCTTCAGCATTCTGAATCAGAATATGTGCTTCAGGCCCTTTTGGATTCACAAGGACATTATTTGTAGTAATTGCAGTATTTAACTGATTGGCAGTGTTATGACCTAGAGGCAAGATCTTGTGAACCATCTTCTCAGGTTCATGCACCACAGTTGGTAGCCTCTTTTCATTGAAGATATCATATGAAACCTTATCCTGAAAAGACAGTTTGTGCAGTGGGTAATGTCAGTAAACACATGAAGCCACTCCCTAACAAGATGAAAGAGCGACTCGCGTTTTTATGTACAATTCACTTGAATGAAAATGTTAGTGGTTTTTGAGCAAGAATTACTATCTTTAATGGGAGAATGCTACAGTCATTACAGATTAAGTAAATCGTAGAGAAGAAAGTGAGTGCAGTCACAACTGTGAAAGGGTGACAGAGTACGCTGCATCCACTTCAGGACACAGAGATAAATGCAAAATATGACATGCAGTAAATTTTAAAAAGCGTACTTGTTATGAAGAAGTCGACAAGAGCAGAAGACACTTCCCTATTGTTTTCTTTAGCTTCATAGCTTGTTTCAGTACAGAGGATAAGTTGGCAGCAGGTATTTTTTCTGAAGGAAGTAGTGAGGTGCATTTTGAAATGGCTGAGTTTTCAGAAGCTGCCAAAGTACTTAGGCCCATATTTATGGAAAGTTAGCATCGCCTTGGTGTCATTTTTTTTTAAGCTAAACCGGCACTAACTTAACTCCATTATTTATATTTTGATGCTAGATCCATATTGAAGTTAGCACAATTTTTGGGATGTGCCAACCCACCTTGCGTCTCATTGCAACAATGACATGCACGGTAGGCGTTTCCATCCAAAAAATGACCCTAGCCCTCTAGCGCCAAATTTACCTGCTGATGCAAAAAAGTTGAATACCAAGAAAGCAGACCGCAAAAATGACGTTAAGTCCGATTAGCGCCAAAATTTACTGTCTGCTCAGACCAGGCAATAAAAAGAGGCCCATACACCACCACTCAAGGAAAACACACAGAAGGAAAATTTGCAACCTCCAGGACAACATGGAAGTCGAACTGCTCCAGCTTGGCACACGCCGCAGACGCCTGCAAAGATAGCAGGTCCCTCCACCACCACCACAGCAACCCCAAACACCACCAGCACAGCCACAAAGGCACCTCAGAAGGCGGGAGAACATCCTCAGACAGCAGAAAACCATCCTTGGCCTCAGGGAACAAGATGTCATCAGGATGTACCGACTGAACCGAGTATCCATTGTACGCCTGCTGCACCACATTGTGCCACACAGCACAGCAAGGGTGCAAACTCCTACAACTATGCCACCCATGACAAAACTCCTCACTGTCCTTCATATGCTGGTGCCTGGATCTTTTCAGATAATGGACGCACAAGTGGCTGGGATGTCCCAGCCACCCTTCTCGGACTTTCTACCTAAGGTCCTAGACGCAATCACATGCCTCACACCCCACCACATCTGCTTCTCAAACACCCAGCAACTACAGCAGGAGACCAAGCGGGGTTTCTACCAAATTGCTGGGTTCCCGCATGTGCTGGGTGCAATGGACTACACCCATGTCCAACTGGTGCCACTTGCAGCAACCAAACATCTATAAAGGAACCACAAGCATACCCATTCTATCAATATTGAGGCCATTGTGGACCCCCGTGGGCTCTTCACTAACATCTTAGCAAAATATCCCGGCAGTGTCCATGATGCCTACATATTCCACCATTCCACTATCAATGAGCGGTTCCAAGATGGGCAATATGGCAATGGCCTCCTCGTAGGTAATCATACCAATCATTCCACACACAACACACCAACCATGTAGGACAAACAAGACATACACCATACTAAATAAACATGGGCAGGGAAACACAGATGTACAGGCAACAACACATAGGCAACATGCCACACTACACCACAATCATTGCACATCACAAACAAGTACACCCACATGTACACAACACAGCCACAACCTGACTGGCACACCACCTGTGGACAGGTGGAGCAATGTCCGCTTTGCATACAGAAGCTGCCCACAAACCACTACAAGTGTCCACTGGTTGACAACTAAATACAGATTTCACACACATTAAACCAAACAAAGAATAACTCAGCTATGTCAATGGCATAGGCCATGACCATTTAAAGAAAGTCACACAAAGGCACAGACCCATGTAAATCATGGTGTGCATGTCTATGGCAGCACCTATATCAAATGCCACCCAAGTGGTGCCATTACCAACTATATATCATCTACACATACCTGACATACCAGTAGTGTTCACATACACCTGTCTGCTGCATTGTGTCACACACATAGGAATACAAATTAACCTGCCATGAAAGACCATGGGGCAGAATCATGAGAAATGGGGCAGCACCTACTCCAGTGCCACTGCACATGTGCCCCTAAGTGCCCCCTAAAACCACCATGTCTGTCCCGTACACTAGAACCGGTCCACCATGGTGCACAGTGTGTGCAAAACTGTAAAGTTCATGGATTCCATAGTAGGACTCAGCAGCAGTATTGAGGACATACCTGACCTTACATGCACCATACGTAGGGACCCATGTGAAAAATGGGTGTGCCACCTCCCAAAGCCTGCACTGTGCTTGTGTTGAGATTGTCTGTGATAAATCATGTATTGGAAGCTAGGAGATACTACTGCACCAAATTAGATCACCCTACAAATGTGTGATACACACCCTCATACACGTGATGGCTAGCACAACCATCATCTGCCACAAAGGGTCACTAAGTGTCACTGCATGCTTAGTGCCACATAGTAACATGGACGGCACAGTTTGGCTTTGTAGGGCTACCATGGTGTCTCTACATCTAACACTATTGTGGTGCATGGAGGTGGTAGGTTCCATCCAACAATAGGACACTGCCTCAAATATGGAATGCACAATACATTGTTGCAATGGTTTAACTATCAGTTTGGAATCAAAAAGAAAATTCCCAGATCCCTGAGCCATTACCCAAGATTGTCATGTCCATCAACCTAGACCTATGAAACCATTTCACAAAAACAGGAACATACACCATACCACGAGCAAGTCTAAGTCACCACTCCACCTACAATTAACATTTGCCATGGTATATTCCAAACCACTATCAAGCTTTGCCAACACATCTTCTTTCATTCCTTTGCATCCGATCAAGGTTACTGCATATTACTATGGGTAATGACTCAATTTGCCAATCCCACAACAGTGGAAGAGTGTGCATATAATGAAGGGCACAGAAGAACACGCAATGTAGCGGAGAGGACATTTGGGCTTCTAAAGTCAAGGTTCAGATGCCAGGCCCTGACAGGAGGAAGCTTTTGTGTGCTCCACCACTGGTATGTAAAATCATACTGGCATGTGCAATCCTCCATAACATATGTATAAGAGCAAATCTTCCCTGGGATGAACAGGTTGACATCCCCAACGAGGAGGAGGATGATGATGGTGCAGCTAATTTGGAGGGGGAACAACAGAACACTGCTGCAGGAGTTCGCAGGAGACTCCACATAGTACAGAACTTTTATACATAGTGACTGGACTATCATCATCACATTGTGGCAAGTAGCACAAATAAAATACTTTGCACCTGAACCTCCTTAGTCTACTCATTCTCCATGTACCATTGGAATATAACTGAAACCTCAGGGAGCAGGTAAGAAACACAACAGTGACAAGTATAATAGCAACATCGTTTGTGATGTAAGAGGGTCTATTGCCTCAATTTCACATGTAAGTGACGCACAATTCATGGGCATCTGACTCCTGCAGGCCTAGATCCATGCACCACAACATATATCATGCTGTCAAGTGGGCAAGGTGCTAATTCCTAGCCCTTTTCCCACATCAACACCACACCTACCAGGGTACCTACCAGGATGTAAGCAAGGGGGGAACACATAAGGTAGGGGCTGTGATCAAATGGTGTTTACGTAATGTAGGAACTGAACACTGTCACATCTAAGGGTGATTGTTGCTTTGCCTGCGTGATGCATGTGTGACAAGGAGGGGGCATCATTGATAACTATGGACCTTCAGTAATTGTAATGGGACAATGCACCACCAAATAATTGTCTGGGTGCAATGTAGGCAGAATATGTTACTCTCCCTATGTACATAAGATGCACATTTTTCACACAAATCTGCTGTCTTGACACATGCCTACAGCAATTCTAGATAAAAATGTGAAGACTGATGTACAGGTGTATGTCCTATGTAGCATGTGTCATGTGACATGTGTCAGCATGGTTACCTAGTATGTACTGTATAACAACATCACACAGCACATAGCAATACACACAACTCATTACCACTCACATCCCGGAACAAGTGCAAGGTAGCAACAGTTACAAATTATCCCGTACATGTTTTTGGGCACCAACATGGCAATCAGGTGTGGGATGTGCAACTATGTCCAGCAATGTTAACAAAATTCAAAGAACCATTAAAATATTAATGGGAGTAGAAGTAGCCATATAAGCTGCATCTTGCTAATGAAAAATCACAGCAGTGAGATGATTTCATACCTCAACATCATTCAGCCATGGTAAGAGTTACCTAGGTTGTGGCATGCTGGAAGAAATGCGTACCCATATTCAACAGAGGATGTGGATGGACAGATGAGAGATACCCACAGATACTTGCAAATACAACATGGGACGTCACTTGGAGACAACAGTGCTGTGGCAGGTGTAATGTTATGTGTGCGTGGCACTCATTACATCTCACAAATACCATCAATGGGATGGTAACTATCATGTAGCCTGTAGTAGAAGATGTGTACATCTACAATTTACACAAGTCACATATTGCATCCCATCCATGTATGATCAGACAATGTTGCTGTAGAAGATGCGTACAAAGTGCAAGCAGCCTAAAGAATGGGAGTAATGTAGGAGACAATTTATACTTCACAAGTAATGCGGTAAAACATGGAGAAGGAACACACATGGACCAATACTGACTGCACAACACATCAATGTCTACATGTGAACATCTAACATATGTACAGAGAGGGTGGCCATGTCAGTACATAACCCAGTCATGTTTGCCACTACCATAAACCGACGCACAGGCCCAGGATGTGATGAAACAGGACCTCCTGCCTGCATTCATGGTACAGTGAATCCACTTTCACTTTCACGTCACAGTCTTATTGTCTGTGACTGTGTGAGTGTGTGTGGAGCTGGTGCTGGTGGATTTTTGGAGTGCTTGGAGTGTTTTTGTGCTGTGTCCTGTAGCTGTTGTGTATCATTTGTCTTTTAATTTGTCTTTTGTATTGTAAGTGTTCTGTATCTGTCACTGTATTGTGGAGTGTTTATCTGGGGTAGAATCAGTTTTGGGGTATTTGGGGTAGTTGAGGTAGTCTTAACAAAAAAAAAATCTGTTAAGTGCATGTGCAGTGCATTATGTCAGGGAACGGGAGGATGGCCAGTATGCCAGCCGATGAGCTGGGGGGCTTCATTTAGCTGGTGCAACATTACCTCCTCATGATGCTGATTCTGGGGGGCCATGTCATACAGGGCTACCCCCCAGAGGCCAGGAAGCTGTGGTAGGGCAAGGTACTCCACCACCTTACTAAAGTTTTTGTCACCCGAAGGAATGACCACTAATTGAAACACAGCTGGGCTGACCTTTTCACAAGGGAGCAAGATCTGCTGGATCACCTGGCATCAAGATTGGTGGAGCAGCAGATGGTAAATATCCCATTTCCATACAAAGTCCGATATTTGCATGTGCATGACAGGTGTTGATACGGTTGAGTGCAGCATGTCATGTTTAAGGTTATGGACATGTTGTATGCTGCCTCTAGGAAGAGCCCCAGTGCCAACTTAGGGCTGCCATTCTAATGTACGATAATGAAGCCAAGGCAGGGCAAATGTGCTGTCTTCCCTGCACAACCATTAGAACGTGTTGTGATGCATGCATGGGGCAACTCGTTTTAAGCAGCACAACATGAGGCCTGCACCAAGCATCATGTATGGGAGGGGGGGACAAAACCTGTTTGGGGGCAAATGTAAAAGCCTCTGTGAAAAATTTGAAATACCTAAATTCCATATTTCATGCAATTTGAATGGCTGCTGAGAGCAGGTGTTATATGGGGGCATATACATGTATGTTATGGGCCCAAATGTACTCAGCAGAAGTTGTGATGATCTGTTTTCTTGCAACTCCTGCTGAGTACGTAATTTCCCTACATATAAATAGATGCAGTTGGACCCTAGCTGCATCATGATGTTCTTTAATTCTCACTAGGCGCACTCATGGCAGGGGTAAGGGGTACACTGAGGTCTACAAGAACTGTAGTGATACACTTGGTGCTGCACCACTGTCGTTCAATCTGCGAAGGCCATGTAAGGGAGCTTGACTATGCACTGGGTCCAGACTACTAGCACTTTCCTCTTCCTGTACATTGTGTAACACATACACTCCAAACTATGGCCCTCATTATGACAATGGTGGTAAGTACGGCTTACCGCCATGCTGACTGCAGCCAACATACCGCCGCTGCAGCAGATTACCGCCACCCGTATTATGACCCACACATAGCAATCCGTCACTATACAGCCACACACACAGGTCCGCTAGACCAAAGGTCAGTGATAAACTGGCGGTAGCAAAACCCACACTGTTATACCAATAGAACTACGCCCACAGCATTATGACCCACGAATCACCACGGCGGACATTCAATGGTGCTAAACCACTGGTGGTACATACCTCCACGCTCAAAATACACACACACAAACAAAACTACACCACATTGGACAATTCAAACAATACACACCTGACACACATACACACACCACACCCACACCACTATAAAACACGCACCCACATTACCCACAACCCTTTACCAATACAAACAAGTGGCACAAGAGAGATAGCAAGACCAAAGACAAGACCAGGGACACACACCACCATCACCTATACATCATCCAAGCACCCTACATCACACACCCCAACACAGCACCCCACACACCCTCACCCACACCACTCACAATACACCCATGGCACCGCAACGACACCCCAGGTTCTCTGAGGAGGAGCTAAGGGTCATGGTGGAGGAAATCATCCAAGTAGAGCCACAGCTATTCGGATCACAGGTGCAGCAGTCGTCCATTGCTAGGAAGATGGAGCTATGGCGGAGAATTGTGGACAGGGTCAACACCGTGGGACAGCACCCTAGAACAACGGATGACATCAGGAAGAGGTGGAACGGCCTACGGGGGAAGGTGCGTTCCACAGCAGCAAGACACCAGATAGCTGTACAGAGGACTGGCGGTGAACCACCACCTCCTCCCCCACAACTAACAACATGGGAGGAGCAAGTCTTGGCAATCATGCATCCTGAGGGTCTGGCAAGAGTAGGAGGAGGACTGGACTCTGGTAAGTCAAATCTCTATTACTATCACCCCCCTACCTGCATGCCATCACAAACCTCCAGTCTTACCCTCACTCCCATCACTTCACCACCTTACACATACCCCACCATCACAACCCACTCATCCCAATACCAAGACCTGCATGTAACACCAATGCATGGACCCCCATCACAGACCTGCATTGACACCCATCACTAAAGCATGCACATTAGAGAGAATCACCTAGCCCACAAAATAACCACTCACACAAGGCAAAGCTGGCAGGGCAATAACAACCATAGAGGGCAACACAACCATGCACAAGATGACACACACAGAAACAATAACACTGCATTTACATCCCCACAGGTCCCCCACTCAATGTCACCGGAGAGGAGGTGCCAGCAACGTCCAGTCCACCCCCAGAAGAGGCCTACAGTGATGACAGCAGCTCTGGACGCCTGGATCTGGATGACCAACCTGGCCCATCAGGGATCTCCGGACAGTCGGTAATCGAGGCACACTCCCATACCACCACAGAGCCTCCCCCTCAGGAAACACAAGCAGAGTGCCCACCTAGCGGGCCTATACCTCTGTCCCCAGGACACGTCAATCAGCAGTGTGTCCACCACTACAGGGACCCCAGGCCACCCCACAAACACAGGACGATCAGGGACCTGGGGTCAGTGGCAGTGGGCACACAGTTCAGGGGACAGAGGTACAGGACAACAGGGAAGCTGGTAGGAGTGCTGTGCGACAGGGGGAGGACAGGCCCAGGGAACCGACTCTCCAGGAGGCACTCAAAAAACATCCTGGGAGCATACCACAATTCCAAGGAGACGATGGGCCAGATACTGGACAAGTTACAGGAGACCCAGCGGCTGCAGGAGGGACAGTACCTGGGGATCAGGGAGGACTTGAAGAACATCCACACCACCCTGGTCACAATTGTTGGGGTGCTGGCAGACATGGCCAACACCATGAAGGAGGCAGTGGCATACCAGCGGGCCCCTGACACTAGCCAAACCGATGAACAGCCTTCCACCTCCGCTGCTGCTAGTGGACAGGAGGCCCCACCATGGGAACAACAGGCCTCCAGCACCCCACCCCCTGCAGAAGGAGAACCACCCCGCAAACTATCCCTGCGATCCAGGCAGAAGCCAGAGAACATTGCCAAAACCCCCGCCAGGAAATAAGACTCTCCTGAATGTCACCCTTGTGTCCCACTCTGTCACCCTGTCCACCTTGAACTGCCATTGCTCCCCTTCCTATGCCCCCTTGGACACTGCACCTGTGATACAAATAGACTGGACTCTATCCTGTACATTCCTCCATCATCACCCCAGCCCATTGCACATCCCCCTCTAATCATTAGCACTTAAATAAACACCATTTGAATAAATACAAGTATGGAGTCTGTCAAATCATTTAACCATGTATTTATTTAACAAGCTTTAAACACTGCAATATAACTGTACAGTAATGCATACAGAGGAATGGCCTGTAGTTGGCTGCAGTCAACACACCAGGAGCGATAGTGGGACACAAATATCTGAAAATAGAGATACCAAAGGGTACAGTAAGTGGCCATGGAAGTGGGAAAAGCAGCCTGCCAGTGACAATGTCAAACACAAAACTGTCAATGTAAATTGTAATTACAGTGTCTTACCTGTGTGTCATTGGAAGTACTGTCGTATTAAAGCACTTCCGTTGTCCTCATCCTCTGCCTCCTCATCTTCACTGTCCACAGGGTCCACTGCTGCCACAGGCCCATCTCCAGCCTCATCCTCCCGCAGAAAAGGAACCTGCGACGTAAGGCAAGGTTGTGCAACATACAGCATGCCACAATGATCTGGCACACCTTCTTGGGTGAGTAGTACAGGGATCCACCTGTTAGATGGAGGCAACAAAACCTGGCCTTCAGGAGGCCGAATGTCCTTTCTTTTATTCTTCTTGTTCGCCCATGTGCCTCATTTTAACGTTCCTCTGTCCTTGTCCTGGGATTCCTCACAGGGTTCAGTAGCCATGAGAGGTTGGGGTAACCAGAGTCACCTGCAAATATCAAGGGACAACTGTTAGACACACACTAACCCTTAGGGCCCACACCATACCCATACACCAACAACCCCAGGGTGGGAACCAGGGCTCACCTATTGGCCCCACCCGGTTCCTCTGGAGTTGAGCCATCACATATGGGATGCTGCTATTCCTCAGGATCAAGGCATCATGCACAGACCCAGGATACTTTGCATTGACATGGGAGATGTACTAGTCCACCAGGCACACTACTTGCACATTCACAGAGTGAAAGCTCTTTCGATTTCTGAACACCTGTTCATTTCTCCAGGGGGTGGGGGGACTAATGCAATATGTGTACCATCAATAGCCCCAATTATGTTGGGGATATGTCCCATTGCATAGAAATCAGCTTTCACTGTGGCTAAATCCTCCACCTGGGGGTAAACGATGTAGTTGCGCATGAGTTTAATCAGGGCAGACAATACTCTGGTCTGCACTATTGAGAACATTGGCTGAGACATTCCTGCTGCTAAGCCCACTGTCACTTGGAAGGAGCTACTTATCAGGAAATGGAGCACCGATAGGACTTGCACAAGAGGGGGGATCCCGGTTGGGTGACGGATAGCAGATATCAGGTCAGGCTCCAATTGGGCACACAGCTCTGTGATTGCAGGCCCTGTCTAGTCTGTAGGTCAGGATAATGTGCCTGTCCTCCATTGTTGCCAAGTCCACCAGGGGCCTGTACACAGGGGGATGTCTCCATCTCCTATTGATCTACAGCGTTTGCAATCCAGGGGGCAAACTGTGAGTAGCTGGTGAGTATTCCATATTTCCAAACACTACAGTGCATTGCATGTTGTGACTGTAACACAATATTGTTGTGTAGGCCCAAATGCCAAATGGTGCCTACGTGTACTGTGACATAGTTAGGTGCCATGGACTGCACCTCCCCTGAAATGAAGACCGCTGGTCCTGTATGGAGGGACAGGTGGAAATGTGGTAATTCCGCTGACGTTGTGCGCTGTTGCGGGAGGCGGTCGAAAACCGCCGTGCAACTCCTCATTGGATATTATTGGGCTCTATGGGTTACAGTGACCAATGGTGATATACGCCCTGGACGTGACCGCCATTTTCTATCTGTTCACTCACTTGCTACCTGACCTTCAACAGGAGAGGACCTACACTGCAAGTGCTACTGTGACCTGTGTCTGGAACCGACCATGGCTTGTGTCACTGGGGAAAGGACCGCTGCCTTCACCGCTGCAGAGTTGAAGAGACTGGTGGATGGGGTCCTACCCCAGTTGCGAATGCTGTATGGGCCTCCAGACCAACAGGTGAGTACACTGTGAGCATGATGAATGGGGCATGAATGCATGGAGTGATTTGTGTGAGTGCCTCATGTAGGGAGTGTTGGGGTAAGGGCCCTGGGCAGCGTGCTGCATGTATGGTGGGCAATGTCTGTGAATAAGGGGATGTGAGGGCTATGGTGGGCAATGTGTGTAACAAGCATGACGGTCTGACTGATACCTTTTCCAAGGTGTATTTCACTGCAGGTCAGTGCTCATCAAAAAAAGGGTATATGGCGTGCCATCGCCAAGGACGTGCGGACCCTAAGGGTCTACGGCAGGCGGAGACCCCCACTGTTGCAAACGGTGGGAGGACCTGAGACTCTGGGTACGGAAGATGGCGGAGCCCCAGCTAGGGATGGCCTCCCAACGTGAAAGAGGTGCCCGTCAAACCCTGACCCCCCCTGATGGCCTGCTACTGGGGTTGGCCTATCCAGAGCTGGATGGGCGCTTGAGGGCATCACAGCAGCCACAAGGGGGTGAGTACAGTGCCCCAATATACTACTTGCGTGTGGTGGGGTGGCATCCGGGTGGGGGATGTGGGCCTGTGGGTGCCCTTAGGCCAGGCCGGCCAGTGCAGGGTAGGATCCATGTTGAGCATGGTCAGATGTCAACCTCCTCCAAACAAGCTAGTAGGCCTCCACTACTGGGCAGGGGTCTGTGGGTCTCAGGTATGCTGCAATTGGCGTTAGATATCCCTACCCATGGGCTGGTGACTAGCATTGAGACTGGTAGTGCATTGCCTAGTGCGTGAGTGTGTAGTGTACGGCAACAGTGGTGTTGTTGCCGCCATTGAGCAAAGGTATCCTTTGCCTTGTCCCCTCCCACTTTTTGTTTTGTCACCCTGTCCTTATGTGCATTAGCATCATCTGGTGGAGGAGCAGAGGCATGGGCGATGGGGAGAGCTGCATCCCACAGTGCCCAGGAGGCCGAATCCACCGACGGTGAGGGCACCAGTGGGACAGAGGGCGAGGGGAACACCACGGCGGAGAGTGGAGGGGACAGTTCTGATAGTGATACCTCCTCCGATGGAAGCTCCTTGGTGGTGGCGGACACCTCTCTGCCCACCCCAATTACAGGTACAGCTGCCACCCCATACCAGCACTGCCATCCCAGCAGCTCCTCAGTGTGATCTTCAGCCCAGAACTAAGGAGATACTGTCCATGTGGCACAGACTGGTGCCACTGGGTGCTTTTCCTTGTGAATGTTATTCCTTCCACATCTTCATCCTCTGATGTGTGTGATGCCTCCTGTGCCATGGGTGATACTGTTGTAGAGGTAGAGGGGGCCACGCACACTTCAGGGGATAGAGATGTGGAGTCAAAGGTCCCAGCAGTTGCTATTTGTAGGAACACATAAGGCATCACTGCAGCAAGGAGGAACTGCTGATTTTTCAACACCGCAGCAACATCATGGTGGTAGGCAGACATGTTTTCCCTGAGGGAGGCCACAACCCGCTGTATGGACACCAGGGTATTCTGCATAGCCCCCAGCCTGTTGTCTGTTATGCTGCTGCCAGTTTGGGAGGGCAATTGTTGTAGCTTCTGCCTCATGATAGCAGCTATGTCAGCCAGAGACTTCTGGAGTCATGTAGCGGGGAGTGGGTGCCTCTGATGGCAGCTGAGTTGTCCTTATTTTGACCGAGGCACATTTGCACTCCCTATAGGCTGCCTGACATGGCCACCTCCCGCTGGACTCCTACCACTGTTCTCTGAAAGGTGATCTCTGGGTCCTCGGAGTTCAGGGCTGTGTCAGTACTGGCTGGTGGTGTGTATTGGGAGCTGGGTGGTTCATGTGGAGACTTCGCAACACTGTGTGTCCTTCCTGCGACTAGAGGTGGTGTCTTGAGGGATCTTAGGACATCCTGGAGAGTCTGTTCATTGATGATTGGCAGCTGGTCATCCATATCATCTGTAAAATCCAGGACAGGCAGCTTGGCAGGAGGTAAGCAATCATCCTCTGCAATGAGATAGTGTAAAGTCAATCTTAGATTGCTGTGGCTGTTGACATGGCACTTCATTTAATTGCTACTGGAGGCTCAGTAACATGTTACTGACCCAAGGTTGTAGTTGGACATTATGGTGGTCATTATGACATTGGTGGTGAGTGATAAAGTGGTGGTAATACCGTCAACAACAGGCTGGCAGTTAATACCACCAAATTATGACCATTGTGGTGATACCTCCCATAGACAGCCAATAGACCACACCAACTGCCAGGGCGTTAACACCACTGACCACGGCGGTAGCCATCAACAGCAGGCGGAAGCCAAGGTACCGCCCACCATATTATGACAAAGCAAACCTCCAGGATTTCCAGGGCGGTACCAACGCCATCAAAAGCCTGGTGGAAACATAACACAGAAAAAGAAAACACTCACCAACAGGTACACAGAGGTCTGCGCCACTGCCAGGGAACCGGTACTTCAATTCTTCTCAATGCTATTCTACAACATGGCTCTCAAGGAACATCAACGCCGACGAAGACGACGACGGTGAGTACAGCCACTTAGCACACAAGGGAGAGAGGGAGGAAAAGGAGAGCGACACACACGCGCAAAACACACACCATTTACACACATACCATACACAGAACCAGCAGCAGAGTTAAAACAATGTCACAGGACACACGTTAAAAACTGTAATTTGATGCCAACAGCCTCATATTGTCCATTCGAATCCAAATGCAGGCAAAAAATGTTCAGAATGGTCCAATGGCCAGTCCAAAGTACAAAATGGCCACATGGTCACAGGGCACAGTCCAAGGCCCAACTTGACTTCTGATAACTTCCATAATCTAATGTTCAGGGGCATCATGTTGGAAATGGGCAGGCACCTCACGGGTAAAGGGGGAGGGGTGGAGGAGCACCTCAGCTATAGTGGGGCACTTGCGCACTGGTTTTGGAGGGGGCTCCATGCCCATTTGTCATTGGTGGCGAGTGCAAGGCCACAGTCTCTGAAGTGGGGAATTTGCCAACTGGTTCTGGAGGGTGCTCCATGCCCATTCGTCATTGGTGGGGAGTGCAAGACCACAGTCCCTGGAGGGAGGCCTACATGCCCTCTGCTGGAGGTTAGGGCTGCTGTGTCTCTGCTGGAGGTGAAGGCTGCTGTGTCTCTGCTGGAGTTGAGGGCTGCTGTGTCTCTGCTGGAGGTGAAGGCTGCTGTGTCTTTGCTGGAGGTGAAGGCTGATGTGTCTCTGCTGGAGGTGAGGGCTGCTGTGCCTGTGTTGGAGGTGGGGGCTCCTTGCCCTCTGCTGGTTGAGTGGGAACCTTCCCTTTCATTGGTGGTTGAGTGGTAACCTTCCCTTTCATTGGTGATTGAGTGGGAACCTTCCCTTTCTTTGCTGTTGGAGGGGGATCCTTGGAAATCTGTGGTGGTGGAGGGGGATCCATGTGTCCCCTTGTGTGACGGGTCTCCTTGGCCTTTGACATGTCACTTGTGTCCTTGTCTCCAGCACAAGGAGTTGCCTCCACTGTTCCTGTCTCCTATCCCTTGCTTTTCACCACCCAAGTTCTCCCTTTCTAAGCTGGAGGTGTGCTCTCAGCAGGAGTAACAGCCGTCACACTCTGGGGCCCCTTTGTGCCAGCAGCTGATGATTTGATGGGAGCAGTGGCAGACTGTTTGGCTGAAGTGCTGTGCTGGGTCGTTGTGACCCTGCTCTGATGGGCAGGACGGTGGGGTGAAGGGGGAAGGAAGAGGTCAAGATGTGCAAGGAAAAGCTTCTTAGGAGTGTTGGGGTGGGATGTGGGAGGAGGGATGGGAGTGGAGGTTGAGGGAGTGGTTGTGGGAGGGGTATGTCTGTTGGACTTGGGTGCAGGTGCATAGACAGTGTCCGTGGCACACTGGCAGCCCTGTTGGTTGGCGCACTCCAATAGCCCGCAGTTGCTAGCACCACTGTGCCTGTGATGTGGTGGCTGAGGTGCTGGGTTGGGACCTGGAAAGCCTGGCCCTAGGGGAAGGACGGGGGAGGTATAGGAAAGAGGTCAATATTAGCCAGGAACGGTTTTTTAGACACACTGGGACGGGTAGATGGAGGGGGTTTGGGAGTGGAGGAAGAGGTAGTGGTTGTAGGAGGTGTACGTTTGCTGAATTTGGGTGAAGGTGCATGGGCTGGAGGCTGTTGTGAGGTGGATGGCTGTTGGGTGTCTGAGTGCATGCATTTGTGTCTCTTAGGAGGGGGGCAGACAGGGTGGGAGAGGACAATTGGACACGTGGATGGATGTTGTGGAGGTGTCTACAAGTGAGGTGTGTGATGGTGGTGATGGCGGTGGTGGTTGTGGATGCAGGGCATGCAGCTGTGAGTGCGGATGTGATTATGAGGGAGGAGGAGGAGGAGTGGGAGGCAGTGGAGGCAGTAGATGTGGTTGTGTGTGCAACTGTCTGTTGGTTGTGTGAGTGCTTGTGGCTGAAGTGTGCTACCTGTGTTTGACTGTACTACTCTTGTGTGATGTTTTGTGTGCATACTTGTCTGTAGCTGCGCCTCGGATGGGTTGGGATAGAGGAGACTTGGACTGGGAAGTGGTAGATGGAGGGGGGACGGTAGGAACAGGGACACTGGCTGCCATCAGAGAGGAAGCCAGAGCCTGAAACGATCTCTGCAGGGCCGCTAACCCACCGTGGATGCCCTCCAGGTATGCATTGCATTGCTGCATCTGGGATGCCAGCCCCTGGATGGCATGCACAATGGTTGACTACCCAACAGAGATGGAACTCAGGAGGTCAATAGCCTTCTCGCCGAGGTCAGCAGGGCTCACTGGGGCAGGGCCTGAGGTGCCTGGGGTGAAGGAGATGCCCACCCTCTGGGGTGAGGGGGCCAGGGTGACTCGGTGGGGGGCTACTGGGAGGGCGGTGCTGGTATGGGGGAGAGGTGGCTGTAGCTGGGGTGGTTCCAGATGTGTCCGCCACCACCAGGGAGCTTCCATCGGAGGAGGAATCAGTGTCAGTGTTGTCACTTCCTGTCTCCGCTGTGGTGGTCCCCTCGCCCTCCATCCCACTGGTCCCCTCGGCGTCGGTGGACTCTGCCTCCTGGGTCCTGTGGGATGCAGCTCCCTCCGTCGCCGGTGCCCCTGCTCCTCCGCCAGATGATGCTAATGCACACATGGACAGGATGACAGAAGAAACTGGCGGGGAGAGAGAAAGGGAGCACTGGGTCAATTACAGCACCAACACCACAGTTGGCATACACTTTACCATCACACACAGGGCTCAGGACTGAGCACTATGCATCGCACTGCCATTACATTGACTAAGTGCCACAGCAAGATGAGAGCCAACCACTGCCAACTGCACCTCTCCTGGGACCCACTAAGCCCTGTCTGACATGAAATGCTACCTATCTAGGTTACCAGATTTTGCTATACACCCATTTACCTTGAGCTGGATCACACAGCAATGGCTGAGCTGGCATTAAGCGGCACCCACTAACTGAAACCCACCACCAGGATCCCATGCCACCCAAAAATAACTGTTGTCACGCTCACTGTACTCACCCCCGTGTGGCTGCTGTGCTGCTCTCAAGCGCCCATCCAGCTCTGGGTAGGCCACCGCCAGTATGCGGGCCATCAGGGGGTTCAGGTTCGGACAGGCACCCTACCCTCGTTGGGAGGCCATCCCCAGCTGGGCCTCCGCGGTCTTCTGGGCACAGTGTCTTAGGTCATCTCACCTTTTCCTACAGTGGGTGCTCTGCCTGCTATAGACCCCCAGGGTCGCACGTCCTTGGCGATGGCACCCCACAATCCCTTCTTCTGATGGACGCTAACCTGCAGAGAAAATAAAGACAGGAGGACACCATTAACCATACAATCCAGCCTGTCACACATATGGCCCAAAAATACAATTTCCATCTCCACATCACCTGGAGCACTGCATGTGCACTGTAGGAGGCTGGACTGGCTTATAGTGGGTACCTTGTGGTACTTACACCTTGTGCCAGGCAAGTTATCCCTTATTAGTTGAATAGAGGTGTTTCCAGCAGCTTAGGCTGATAGAGGTAGCTATGGCAAAGCAGCTTAGGTTGAACTAGGAGACATGCAAAGCTCCTACAATACCACTTATATCATATAGCACAATATCATAAGAAAACAGAATACTCAGAGTTACTAAAAATAAAGGTACTTTATTTTAGTGACAATATGCCAAAAGTATCTCAGAGGATACCCTCACTTAGGAGGTAAGTAATATACACAAATCATATGTACACAAACCCAAAACAGGTAAGTAACAGTAAGAAAAGTAGTGCAAACAATGTAGAATCACAATAGAATGCAATAGGTAGAAATAGGACTAGGGGCAACACAAACCATATACTCCAAAAGTGGAATGCGAACCACAAATGGACCCCAGACCTATGAGAGGTTGTAGAGGGTCGCTGGGATTGTGAGAAAACAGTAAGGGTGTCCACGATACCCCACCCCAAGACCCTGAAAAATAGGATTAAATTTACACTACTACCCCAGAAATACAGAATAGTCGTGATAGGGGATTCTGCAAGAACCACAAGCACCAGCAAAACACTGAAGACGGATTCCTGGACTTGAAGACCTGTAAAGGAAGGGGACCAAGTCCAAGAGTCACGCAAGTGTCCAGGGGGGACAGGAGCCCACTAAACCCCAGATGAAGGTGCAAAAGGGCTGCCTCTGGGTGGAAGAAGCTGAAGATTCTGCAACAACAGAAGGTGCCAGGAACTTCCCCTTTGGTCAGAAGATGTCCCATAGTATGATGGAGGTTGCAAAAGTGTTTCCACACAGAAATACTGCAAACAATCCTTGCTAGCTGCAAGAGTTGCAGTTGAGGATTTTGGGTGCTGCTGGGGACCAGGAAGACCCAGGATGTCGCCCCTTGGAGGAGAAGACAGAGGGGGCACTCGGTAACTCAGAGAGCCCCCACAGAAGCAGGCAGCACCCGCAGAAGTACTAGAACAGGCACTTAGAAGATCTGAGGACAGCGGTTGACTCAGAGTCACAAAGGAGGGTCCCACGATGTCGGAGTCCAACTCAGCGAGTTGGGCAATGCAGGACGGAGTGCTGGGGACCCAGTCTAGGCTGTGCACAAAGGAATCCTTGGAAAAGTGCACAGAAGCCGGAGCAGCTGCAGATCACGCAGTACACAGGATTACTGTCTGGCATGGGGAGGCAAGGACTTACCTCCACCAAATTTGGACAGAAGGGCCACTGGACTGTGGGAGATACTTGGACCCAGTTCCTGTGTTTCAGGGACCACGCTCGTCAGGATGAGAGGGGACCCAGAGGACCGGTGATGCACAGGTTTGGTGCCTGCATTGGCAGGGGGAAGATTCCGTCGACCCACAGGAGATTTCTTCTTGGCTTCCAGTGCAGGGTGAAGGCAGACAGCCCTCAGAGCATGCACCATCAGGAAACAGTCGAGAAAGCCGGCAGGATGAGGCGATACAATGTTGCTGGTAGTCGTCTTGCTATTTTCTTGCAGTTTTGCAGATGTCCTGGAGAAGTCAGCGGTCGATCTTTGGCTGAAGTCGAAGAGGGAAGTGCAGAGGAACTCTGGTGAGCTCTTGCATTCGTTATCTGAGGAATAGCCCAGAGGAGAGACCCTAAATAGCCAAAAAAGGAGGTTTAGCTACTGAGAAAGGAGGCTTGGCTACTGAAAGAGGTAAGCACCTATCAGGAGGGGTCTCTGATGTCACCTGCTGGCACTGGCCACTCAGAGCTGTCCATTGTGCCCCCACACCTCTGAATCCAAGATGGCAGAGGTCTGGGACACACTGGAGGAGCTCTGGCTACCTCCCCTGGGAGGTACTGGTCAGGGGAGTGGTCACTCCCCTTTCCTTTGTCCAGTTTCGCGCCAGAGCAGGGCTGGGGGATCCCTGAACTGGTGTAGACTGGCTTATGCAGAGATGGGCACCATCTGTGCCCATCAAAGCATTTCCAGAGGCTGGGGAGGCTACTCCTCCCCAGCCCGTCACACCTATTTCCAATGGGAGAGGGTGTAACACCCTCTCTCAGAGGAAATCCTTTGGTCTGCCTTCCTGGGACTGGGCTGCCCAGGCCCCAGGGGGGCAGAATCCTGTCTGAGGGGGTTGGCAGCAGCAGCAGCTGCAGTGGAGACCCCGGAAAGGCAGTTTGGCAGAACCCGGGTTCTGTGCTAGAGACCCGGGAATGCATGGAACTGTCCCCCCCAATACCAGAATGGTATTGGGGTGACAATTCCATGATCCTAGACATGTTACATGGCCATGTCCGGAGTTACCATTGTGACGCTACATATAGGTAGTGACCTATATGTAGTGCACCCGTGTAATGGTGTCCCCGCACTCACAAAGTCCGGGGAATTTGCCCTGAACAATGTGGGGGCACCTTGGCTAGTGCCAGGGTGCCCACACACTAAGTAACTTGGCACCTAATCTTCACCAAGTGAGGGTTAGACATTTAGGTGACTTACAACTTACTTATGTGCAGTGAAAATGGCTGTGAAATAATGTGGACGTTATTTCACTCAGGCTGCAGTGGCAGGGCTGTGTAAGAATTGTCAGAGCTCCCTATGGGTGGCAAAAGAAATGCTGCAGCCCATAGGGATCTCCTGGAAACCCAATACCATGAGTACCTAGGTACCTTATACAAGGGAATTATAAGGGTGTTCCAGTGTGCCAATGAGAATTGGTAAAATTAGTCACTAGCCTGCAGTGACAATTTTAAA
Source organism: Pleurodeles waltl (assembly GCF_031143425.1). Lineage (NCBI taxonomy): Eukaryota > Metazoa > Chordata > Amphibia > Caudata > Salamandridae > Pleurodeles > Pleurodeles waltl. The sequence continues at coordinate 579,556,239 of NC_090448.1, read as the reverse complement.
AAAGCAGAGAGAGCATAAACACTGAGGTCCTGGTTAGCAGAGCCTCAGTGATACAGTTAGGCACTGCACAGGGAACACATACAGGGCATACATTATGAGCACTGGGGTCCTGCCTAGCAGGATCCCAGTGACACATGGGCAAAAACAAACATACATACAGTGAAAAATGGGTGTAACATGCCAGGCAAGATGGTACTTTCCTACACACACTACCACCAGACATACCCCCCATCCAAATTACACACTGCTAGCACACCCAACTCCATGCAACCTTGTCACATGCATCGCGCCCATGGTGTACTCACCTGTTGGTCTGGAGGCCCATACAGCTGTCCATACAGGGGTAGGACCAAATCCACCAGGTGCTCTAACTCCTCCGAAGTGAAGGCAGGGGCCCTTTCCCCTGTCACACGGTCCATGGCAGGATCCAGACACAGGTCACCGCAGCACACGCAGCGGAGGTGTTGTCCTGTGGAAAGACAGGAATCAAGTGAGGCTTTAGACAGAAAATGGCGGTCAAGTCCACAGCGGTGTACACTGTCACCGCAGCCAGTGATCCCCATTAGACACTGTACTCCATAGAGCCCCATTTTAGCCAATGAGGAATAACACAGAGGTGCAAGACCTCCTTCTGCCATTACACCCAACGCCAGCAGAGTTACATCACTTCCAGTTGTCCATACTTACAGGACAGGGGGTCGCCATTTTATGGTAGTGCACAACATTCAGAAATTAGAAACTGCGTCATTTCTATAAATTGCACATCCATTGCCATTCACATTGTCCGATTACATACATGCTCTATGTACACCGAAGAGGTGGTTACATTGTTCAATTTGTGACATCCTACTCACTCTTGTGACCCTTAGATACATACCACTCCAGAGGAATAGGAGGAGGAGACAAGACCCGGTGTACAAACCCCTTGTGGACTTGGCTACACTGGACGACAGGCACATAATACTGACCTATAGACTGGACAGGGCCACAATCACAGAGCTGTGTACTCAATTGGAGCCAGATTGGATATCAGCTATCCGTCATCCCACTGGGATCCCCCCTCTTGTGCAAATTCTATCAGTGCTTCATTTCCTGCCAACTGGCTCTTTCCAAATGGCAGTGGGCTTGACAGCAGGAATGTCACAGCCAATGTACTCAATAATGCTGGCAAGGGTTTTGTCTGCCTTGGTCAAACACATGTGTAGCTACATCGCTTTCCCCCAAATGGAAGATTTGGCCACTGTGAAGGCTGGATTCTATGCACTGGGACATACACCAAATATTATTGGGGCGATTGATGAAACACATATTGCATTTGCCCCCCGGCACAATGAACAGGTATTCAAGAATCAGAAGAGTTTCCACTCACTCAATGTGCAATTGGTGTGCCTGGCGATCCAGTACATCTCCCACGTCACTGCCAAGTATCCTGGGTCAGTGCATGACGCCTTCATCCTCAGGAATAGCAGCATCCCAAATGTGATGGTACAACTACAGAGGCACAGGGTGTGGCTAATAGGTGACCCGGAGTCCCCACCCAATGTATGTCAGTGTATGCCTTCAGGACTCATCCCCCATAACATTGTGTAAGGCTAATGTTTGTCCCTCAATACTTTCAGGTGACTCTGGCTCCCAAAACCTATTGTGGCTCCTGACCACTGTGAGGAATTTGAGGACAGGGGCTGATAATCAGTATAATGATGCACATGGGCAAACTTGGCAGATCATAAAACGTACCTTCGGCCTCCTGAAGGGCAGGTTCAGATGCCTCCATCTGACAGGTGGATCCCTGTGCTACTCCCCTGAGAAGGTTGCCAGATAGTTGTAGCATGCTGCATGTTGCACAACCTAGCCGTCAGAAGACATGTGCCTTGTCGGCAGGAGGAGGAGTTTAGAAATGCTCCTGTGGCAGCAGCGGACCATGAGGACAGTGAGGATGAGGAGGCACAGGATGAGGATGTGGACAACAGAACATCAGTTATACAGCAGTACTTCCAATGACACACAGGTGAGACAGTGTAACTGACCATTCCTCTGATTATTCATCCTTTCAGTGTGGCTGTAGCATGATGGCAGTCAATTCCTTTGCATCTCAACTGACTGTCACCTATGCCTTCTTATTTTGCAGATGTTGGTGTTATAACTACTGTGTACTGATGTGAGGACTAGAGACAGCTACAGGTTATTATCTGTATGCTATCACAGAGTTCAGGTCATTTGCACAAGATATAACTGTTACCATAATTTCACACTTTCTTCACACAAAGCACTATCACTCAAGTTGTGTTCAAGGGTGTTTATTGTAGTGAAGTGTATAGACAGGGCAATGGAATGGGGTGATGGTAGAGGTAAGTCTAAGGTATTGGAGTAGTCTGTTTGTAGCACGGGTCCAGTGTCCAAGGGGTCATAGGAAGGGGACCAAAGGCAGTTCAAAGTGGACAAGGTGACAGAGTGGGACACAAGTGGGACATTCAGGAGGGTCTCATTTCCTGGTGGTGGTCTTGGTCTTGGCAACTGTCTCTGGCATCTGTCTGGGTCGCAGGGAACATTTGTGGGGTGTTTCACCTTCTGCAAGGGGAGGGCTGCTGGTGGCCTGTGGGTCCTGTGGCAGGGCCTCCTGTCCACTAGCTGCAGCAGATGTGGTGGGCTGTTCAGTTGACTGGCTAGAGGAAGAGGCCCGCTAGTTTGCTGTATATTCCCTCATTATGTTGGCCATGCCAGTCAGCACCCCTGCTATGGAGACAATGGTGGTGTTGAGGGCCTGCAAATCTTTCATGATCTCCTGATGGTGTACCGCCTGCAGCCACTGGTTCTCCTGCATGATGTCAAGAATCTGGCCCATCTTGTCCTGGGATTGTTGGTAAGCCCCCAGGACATTAGTGAGAGCCTCCAGGACAGTTGGTTCCCTGAGCCTGTCCTCCCCCTGGCGCACAGCTGTCCTCTCAGTGTCCCTGTCCCCCTGTGCCTGTGTCCCCTGAACGGTGTGCCCACTGCCACTGACCCCAGGAACCTGATTGTCATGGCTGTGAGGTGTGGGGTCCCTATACAGGTGGGCACACTGCTGATTGATGTGTCCTGGGGACAGACGTGTGGGGATGTTGGGTGGGTGCTGTGGTGTTGGATACTGAGGGGGGAGGCTCTGTGGTGGACTAGGAGTGGGCTGGGGTGGCCGACTGACCAGTGGACCCTGATGGGGCAGAATATTCATCCAGATCCAGATGTCCAGAGTTACTGTCATCACTGGGGGCATCTCCTGTGGGGGTACTGGTTAGCCGTGGCACCTCCTCGCCGCTGGGATTGCCTGGGGCACCTGCGGGGATGTAAGTGATGTATAATGCTTACTGTCTGTGACAATTTTCCACATCCCTAGTTTCCCCTATATCGTTGCTGTTGCCCTGCCAAATTTGCTTGTGTTTGGTGATGGGTTGTAGGATTGTTAGTTCTCCATCCTGTGCATGCATAGGTGGTGGATGTACATGCAGGGCTAGGAGGGCTGTACATGCAGTGGGTATGGCATGCAGGGCATGGCATTGGGGTTAGTCATATGTGTAGGTGCACTGTGTGGGATGGAGAGGAGTGATGGGAGTCAGTGTGAGGGGGTGAGGTGGCAAGCAGGTATGGGGGTGATAGGTCATAAACGTTGACTCACCAGTGTCCAGTCCTCCGGCTACTCCAGTGAGTCCCTCAGGATGCTCCTCCCATGCTGTCAGCTGTGTGGGAGGAAGTGGGGGTCCACTGCCAGTTCTCTGGATTGCGAGCTGGTGCCTTGCTGCCATGAAACGTACCTTCCCCCGTAGGTCGTTCCACCTCTTCCTGATGGTGTCCCTTGTTCTTGGATGCTGTCCCACGGCGTTCACCCCGTCCACAATTCTCCACCATAGCTCCATCTTCCTTGCTATGGATATTTGCTGTACCTGTGCTCCAAACAGCTGTGGCTCTACCCTGACTATTTCCTCTAGCATGATCCGCAACTCCTCATCAGTGAAACAGGGGTGCCTTTGTGGGTACATGGGTGTTGTGTGGTGTGTGTTGTGCAGTGGGTGTTGAATAATGTGGTGGGGTGTGGGGTGTGTGACAGATGGCTAGGTGTTAGTGGTGTGTGTAGTTGTGACTGTGATTTGTGTGTCTGTCTCTTGGCAATTTTTCGTGTTCGTAAAGGGTTGTGGGTAATGTAGGTGTGTGTTTTATAGTGCTGTGTGTGGGTGTGTGTATTAGTGTCAGGTGTGTGTTTTCGGTATTAGCCAATGTTGTGTTGCTTTGTATATGGATGGCCATTCTGACCGCGCCGGTGTGTTCCACCAATGGTTTACCACCATTGAATGTCCGCCATGGTGATTCGTGGGTCATAATGTGGAGGGCATTGTTTTGTTGGCTTGGCGGTGTGGGTGTTCGTACCAACAGTTTAACACTTACCTTTGATCTGATGGATTTATGTTTGTGGCAGTATTCTGTCGTTCAGTGTGTGTCTCATAATATGGCAAATGGATGTTCGCCTCCGCAACGGTATGTTGGCGGCCTTCATCGCGGCGGTAAGCGGGATTTACCGCCAATGTCATGAGGGCCTATGTGTTGCATTGTGCATCACACATGGGTCAAGCTCACAAGGTATTTTGGGGCATATTTAGGTGCCCAGAGCGCCACCTGAGTGCCACTTTTGGTGAGGCTCTGGTGGCACAATGCCCTGCGCTGTACATGCAAGGTGGCATAAAGCCACTTTTTGTGGTCTAACGCCACCTTGTATATATGGCCCCTTTACACTCAGCACTTTGCGTGGAAAGCGCGTGCAATGGGTGTTGCTGTAACACCCATTGCGTTTTGACACTGCCTCAGATTTACGAGTTTTCGTAAAACGGAGGCAGTACCAAAATCTAACGCCAGCCCAGGGGTGGTGTTAGTATGGAAAAACAAGGAGAAATGCTTACATTTCTCCTCAATTTTTTGCATTTTCTATGTGTGCTGCATTCTGCAGTACACATAGAAAGAGCAAATCACTATTTAAGTTTGTTATTGTGCAGGAAGGTGTTCCTGAAGGGCTGACAGCAGTCAGACTCGTGGTTAGCCACAGCAGTGCTGAACTCAGAGCCACTATGCTGATCATGACTACTGTTTCCATGGACCCCACCATGGAAAGGCTGTCGGAAACACAGTGCTGGGGGCCCCCTACCCAGCACCCTAGGAAAACTCACTGTCTGCAAGGGTGCTGGTATACTACGGTATTGGCATTAGCTCACTTAAGGAAGCCGAGGCCAATATAGTAGCACAGTCACCACTGGGTTGACTGGCAGGAATGTCATAATACGATGTTCCCGCCGGTCAGCCCGGTGGGAGCATCGTAATACGCCTGGCAGTGAGGCAGCCAGGTTGACAGCCGCCTCATCCCCGCAAGTTTGGCGGTCGGCTTGTTTGACCACCAAAGTCATAATATGCCCCTCTGTTTGGTAAATGATACTGGAAAAGTTCTTTATACTTTGCCATCCTCATGGACTGAACACATTTTTAAGTGTGAATGTTCAAGGCACAAGCCTTTTGAATAGGCAAATCTGTCACTGTCCCACACTTGATCATTTCATTTTCACTGGGGGGGTGTTTTATCTAGCGAGTCAAACGATGTTTTAATATTTTCTAAAAACATGTAATGTATATATTGATTTGTGTTTGTGCATTGTATAAACAGGCATATTCAAAGTGAGTTTTGTGCCAAGAACAGTTCTGCACTTATAGACATTGTAGACTCTCAGTAGTGGGCACAGTAGTATTTTTGTATGCCTATAGGACAGAGACATCATTTTCACTACAGTTACACTTTGGAACAAGTGAGCTGTATATGAAAGTGAAATAACACTCTCTTGTGTGTTGTTTCATGTCCAGGGTACATGCATTAGGGATTGTCCAGTGTGTTATGACCCGGTACAAGAGGAGACAAATGTTGTAAATACTATTCATTATTGGACATTTTAAACCATTATGTTCAAACAGGAGAGATATGGTACTCTAAAATGATGCATTTGTAATTGGATTAGGGGTAAAAGAAACAATAAACAATAGTATATTGTCTATATTTCTTGTACCATGTGACCATTACTGGGAACACAAGGTACTTACTTTGTTGTAGTCATCACCGTCATTGTTTACTTCGGATTAAATATCCATAAAACACAGCAGAATAAAAGTCATAAAAATCATTTTCATGTGACAATAAAAACAGTAAAATCACAATTCATCAAGAGAGACCCTGTAATAAGAACATTTCAGTGGTTAGGCATAGAACATAGTTTTGGATAAAAAAATTAAACTAGATAGTAGAGTGTTCATGTCCAACGAATTTTTGGATTTCTGTGCATAGAATTTCTTTCACATTATCTACCCAGCACTCAAGAATTTAGCCTCATTGTGCTCTATATTGCCATCCATGCTCAATTTTAAAATTCTCAATGCTTCTACATGCTTCCTCACTCCAACAATCGACACATTTATACAATCCATTTTCTTCAGCCACCGTTATAAGAAATATAGAAGAAATATAAGTGTGGCACCGATTCAGATTCCTTTTCACATCCTGGACAGCAATCGTTCCCACAGTTTGCCATGTCCCACTTCGGGCAAAACGTCTTTGTCGGCAAAATCGCACAGCTAAATTTGACATATAACTGTTTAGATATAAGAGAAGATATATTATCAAGAAAGGGCTCGAAGGATGGTGTACACGTGTGATCCAAAAAGCTGTCTGTAATTCAATCATATTTGCATTTGCACAACACATCTTCCCGCAGGCAGCAATAAAATAGTTTTTCTCATCCAGCATACCTTTGCTGGATGGTTCCATGCTCTGCCAACCCTAATCAATGGAGTGTTACTTTTATATGAGCTAGCCAAAGATTTATCTCGTAGTTATTAGAGCGCAGCAATTCTTCCAGCACAGATCTATAAGGAGCTAATTCTTGTGTATGGTGTTACCGCGGCCAAAATATCAGGGGTCTCAAATTTGAAATGTGTGCTATCGGTCCGTGGCCAAAGGCAGTGTACAATGGTAGGAGTAGAGCACTCTTGGGTAATCTCCCTCGTGATTTGAGGAACTTATTTCTCCTCAAACTAACTCATTGAAATGTTCATGACCCGCAACTGAGCCCCATAAAGCGCAGAATCAAGTTATTTTATCTTGTAAATTTTCAAGGCTGGAGAAATACTTTGAGTTTGTGTTTTCTTGTAAAATATTAAGATGGCTGTCAATTGGTGTTGTAGTTTCAAGGTAGTCTTAGTTACTTGGGAAAAAACAGTTCATATTGTTAGTCAGTCTTATGCCCAGATTGTCAAAGTCCATGACATGCTCAATTTATTCCCCACCTGATTTCAGTGTATCCTTATGGAATTCATAAGGATTGAATGTTGTGTACTTTGTTTTAGAAGCATTTAACACCCTCTCTTAACACTTACAGAATTTCACCATTTGGTCCACCAAAGTCTTTAAACGAGCAGGCATCTTAGACAGGAAAAGAATGTTGCCAGAAAATAACAGGGCCTGAACTTTCAAAGTGCAAACTGCAACATAGAGGTGCCCCTTGACTAGTGTGACTGTCTTAGAGTAAATGAAGCAAAATCTAAAATTCTGGTCTACAGTACTGGAAACCAACTTGCAAATCAGACAATATTCAATTTTCTTCTATCCATATAGTTAATTTGCCCCATGTCCTGCGGCAGAAAGTTTTTTTGCAAACTGTCCGTTAAACTTATGGATCTAGAGTTTTGGGGGTCATCGTGTGCACCTTATTTCAGTATACCTTTGGCCCCCCACCGTGATTTCAGTAATTCAGCACTCTTGAGGACAAGTTGGTGAGTATATAAGGCTCCCAAACATATGCTTCAGTTGTTAATAGCTTCATAGCTTTCATCAAGTGTAACTACTAGTGGGCTAGGCGAGAAAGGAGTCTTACATGGTTCTAGAGCGAGTAGTATATCAAGCTCATTTTTAGATCTTGCATACAAATCTTCAAAGTGCTGTATCCAAACCTGCAGCAGTATGTGGTACTCAACCTTAGTTGCTGTCTGTCGACTGACATGAGCTACTACATACCAAAATAGTCTGCTGTCCCCTGATTTGATGGCTTCAGTTTAGTCTTGCCATATCTTCCTGTCCCACTCAGTTATTTCTGGCTATTTAGATGTTGTTCTGTTACTTACTTTTCATTGATTCAGTGAGTGCATTTTTTGCCTGCTTGCATTTCTTTCTTGCCCAGCTTCTTTGTCGTCTTACCTTCCTTACAGTGCTCTTAGATTACCATACAGGTTCTCATGCATTATTGTGGTTTCATATTGTTTGAGAGCACTGTTTATATCCTTTATCAGAATATCTAGTGCCTTTGCTACTTTCTCATGATTTTGGATTGTTGATTCCAAACAATCCTTTACTTGGGACCACTTCAGCATAATAATGTTGTTTGAAAGGTTTAATTCACCTAGCTGTGCAGAGTTTTGCTTGCTGTGTGTTGGTGATAAGAATCCCTGCATTATAATATGTAAATGATTGTGGCCTCTATCTGCTCTATGTATTATGGCCATGTCATTCTTGAGAGACTAAAGTTGAAAATCAAACATAACGTAATCTATTCTACTAGTACATTTTGCTTGGTTGAAAGTATGTGCACCAGCTATATCTGAAGGGGACAGGCCACTGGATACTCCTAGGCCTAAGTTATTAGATCCCAATTAGTTGGGTTGGTTGCTTTCGCCACTTGCTCATTGGCAATAGTTCTAGCTTCGGGATTACCCATTTTTCATCCTCATCCTCTGGAAATAGCTTGCTCTGAGTTATTGAAGGGTTTGTAGGTTATATTAAAATCCCCTGCAAAAATCAAGTGTCACTTATGTAGGTCTTCTTCGATAAGTGTCTCAAGCTGGAATAGCATTGCTGATTCTGTATTTCTACCGATGTTTCTTTTGTATATGTTAAGCGGTGTACAGTAGTTCAGAGACAGGTTGCCGAGAGAGCTAGGGGGTATCATTTTAATCCTATAGTTGAGAGATGATGTTTTTACCCTTTTCATTAAGCCCTATAATGTTTTAATCCGACCATAGGAGATGGCAATGACAATGTAGCTGTTAAAGCCAGATCTGTGGACTGGATTAATTCAAAAAGTCTCTTGGAACAAACATAGATCAAATGAGTCAATGAAAGTTCCCCATTTGGGATCGATCAATACATTCCTGAGGTTCAGTAAAATTCCAAGCGAGTAAATTCCAGTCCCCTATTGGTTTACTTTCAGATGGGAAAACATGGTGAAGGGACTGTGGGTCAATCCTCCGTTTGCGAGGGCCCTCCTAAACAATGTTAATTTACTAACAGTAATTGGATTGTTTCTCCGTTCTCCTGGCTGAGGTGGGTTATATTTCAGATGGCTCATGGATTAGTGTGAGAAAGGTGTACAGAGCTCTATGGCCACCAAACCTTTGCAGAAGTCTCTCAATTTTAATATGATTTCTACATGATCATACTATTCTTTGGGCCGAAAATGGCGCCTAGCCTTTACAATATCTGAGCAGATCACTGCTCGACAATTGTGGGTTTCTCATATCTAGTAGATTATTTTATTTGTTAGAGAAGCTTCATCACCTCTTTCTCTGGGGGATAGCTTTGTCACGTTGTGCATGAGCGCTATACATGTAAAAGAGTTTGTTTCTTTCATATTGTGAGTATTTTCCCCTGTCGAGCCTAGTATATGGTTTACATAAAACCATCCATTTTCGACATTGGTAGCATCCGGGGCAGGTGCTAGTGATGATGCTGACACAGACTTCCATTTGGGTATGGCCACGGTCTTGGGACTCATATTGTGTTTACATGTTTCTAGTTTGTCATTTTGGTTTGAGAGTGATAGCGCGTCAGAACCTTGATAAGTAAACTTACAAGGTGACACGCCTAGGCCGATGAACCTTTTGACCACGTCAGAGACTTCCCAGTACGAGGTATCTTTCTGGCATCACAATCAATATCTCAATAACCCAATCAATCTCTTAGTAACTAATCAACTAGATCATCAATAATATTTAATATGTCAATAAAGCGAACACACCATGACCTTCCAGCCATGAATAACAATATGATTCTAATTGAGTGTTAGGGTATTTTTTCCCTATTAGTTACAATCTAAAGTCATTTCTGTTGATCTCATTAGCAATCAATCTCATTAGTAGCTCCTCAAATTTTATCATTCATACACAGTTATTCAATGCATAGCGAATATTCATTTAGCATTTAACACATTACTAATAAGAAGCAGTTTAACAAGTTTTAGAATACAAGGTTCAACAAAGCAAGAACTCAGTCATTTGTCTATTTGCATCAGATTTTAGTGAGCACCTTAACTAACCTCAAATTAGCATAAGCATGTTGGGCTTCATGCAAAACAATTTAGCAAACACAAATTTGGAAAACATCTAACTATAGCCTCTATCAAAAGAGCAGTTGGTACCTAGAAAGAAAAGGCAAACAGAGAATTACAATTTTCATCAGATAGTTACCCCTCCAACGAATCAGCAAACAGCGTCAGTCTTCGTCCTCAGGACTTCAGTCGAATCACCATCAGAAAGGGTAGGACAGGGCAAGTCTCAGTATGACATAGCTAAGAATAAGGCTCTTCCCTCATATGGAGGAGAAGTAAGTATCAGGTAAGAATTCAATAGAGGATGGTTAAGATATCAGAAGAATAAAGTCTCAAAGAATAATGGCAAAGGTGTAGCTCGGTGGAATGTCCAGTGATGGCCAATAATGGTTGATTTCTCCTCGGGTCCTGCGGTTATATCAAAACAGTCGAACGAGCCCTTATATCCCCATTGGATCAATTTTGGTGCATCATCATCTCTGTCCAATAATTCTCCACGCACCTCACTAGAATTTTCCACAAAACACAGTTCTCATGCAGTTGATTGGCTCCTGTAATGGACGTCTTCTTCAGGTGGAATGTCAGGTAGGAAAAGTTACACTTTACGCTCCAGTCAGTAGTCCCATTGTCTTCTCCTAGTCTAAGCGGACTTGCACCTGTTATGAATTACACTGTTGCATTCAGCAAGAATGTCTCCTTGAGTAAGTCGGGTCCCATGAGAAAGAATTTACCATGGCTACACACACATCTCTAGTTTCTGGAAAAGTACAACTTCGTGTCCTTCAGGAGAGCAGCACATTGCACGTTAGAAAAACACAGTTTAATATGAAACCAGGCAGCTAGGCCCAGACCCTCGCTAACTTAGGCCTAGTAATTTAGTTAACAAAACCCAAATACATAGCTCTACTTATGATATACTAATACAAATTCATACATTAGTACATTATTAATTCATTATTAATAAGTTTAATTAGTCTTCGTATACATTGGTGGCCACTCCCCGTTTTCTACGTTGACGCATTTTCTATGCAGCTTCATTACAGAATATATTGCAAGCTTTTCATGTTAATATTAATTTTAAAGGTCACATTCCAACAAGAGCTACTGGCCACCATTACTGAGAGGTGGTTTGTGGATTGTCAAACAATGGATTATTTTCACCTGATTGGGAGCTTATATAGTTCAGAGCTTTGCTTTATGTGGCTGCTTCTGTGCTGCTTTTGTTGAATGTCCTGGCTGAGCGTGGCAAATTTCTTGTCAGTTCATTCACCATAGCCTTCAATTCTGCAATTTCAGCTTCTAGATCATTCACAATTAGGGAGAGATCAGAGTTCCTAGAACAGGAATTACAGCTATGGCATTTTCCCTTTTTCATTGGCAGGCTACTTAGTTCTTTACTTGTCAGCAGTTCAAGCCCGGTTCTACAGATCACCTGGGAGTGGCAGAGTGAGGTGTGGCAGTGGGAAGCTGTGGAAGTTGAGCTAGTGCCTCAATGTTTTCTCTCTCTCTTGAACTGGGGACTGCCTGCCTCAGTTTTAGGGGATTTCTTTTGGCTTTTAGCAAACTGTTTCGCTATTGGCTTGTCACTGGTGGGTGGAGTGACAGTATTCTGCAGGTCCCAACTTCCTCAATTAAAATGTCTATTTTGCTCAGGGTGCAGTATTTTGATGTATTTAAGCCTGTATTTGCTGTTTGTTTGGTTAAGTTCCCTGTGGAGCATCTGCTGCCTTACATTTGCCCATTGTGCCCTTTTGCCGTTTCAACAGCATTGATACTTGAGCATTGTTATTAGTTGCTTTATATGCCCTTGCAATTACTAGTAAGGTGCAAGTGTGTATTAGGTTTACATGGCCTCCCCACAGTACGATCATTTATTAAGAGCATAAAAGTGTAAATTGTTAATTAAAACATGGCTTTCAAGTAAAATAATAGACTTGTGAAATCCATATTGCAGGTCAAAGGGCCAGGAGGGAGGGGCCTGGCCTTCTTCAGGCTCTGGTGGGCTCAGACTGGCCCATCTTGGCCTGTTCCTTTCCCAGGCGCATTCCTGGTGCGCTCTGTGCTTGATTTTAGCACTATGAGGCCCCTCCTCCTGCTCCTCCTCACAGATAGGCCTAGCTCCAGAGATAGTGCTGTCCTTGCAGTCCACTGACTGCAAGCTGATTGATGGCATCCCATACTGCAGATGTGCGCGCTTGGTTTTGGTGCTCTTTCTCCTCATCACTGGTGGGCCTGACTCTTGAAAGGATCTGGTCCTTGCAGTTCACTAACTGCTGGCTGATGGATGGTGTCCAGTGCTGTGGGAAGACACTTTTGGTTTTGTCAATTTACTGCCCCTCCTCTACCTCATCACAGATGGGCCCAGCCCCAAAGATTGTCTGGTCCTTGTAGCCCACTGACTGCTGGCTGATTCATGGTGTGCCTTTGTTGTAATCCAAAATGGCAGTTACTCTTGAACATGGTGCGCAAGCTGAAACTTGAGGAGCTAGTCACACTTCTAGCAATACATTTGCATGTACTGGGTATGGATACCTCCTTTTTTGGAACTCTGGTGAGGACAGTTCTCATTTCTATTTCTACAATGAGGGGAACATGTTTGGGAGAAAGGTTAAAGTTGCATTGTAGTTATGTGTTGAAATTAAAGGTTTTCAAAAGTTAGTTCTTGCCTCATTTAACACCTAGCTATAACCTCTGTTTACTTTTGTTTTGTTCAGTGAATTCCTGGTTTTTGTATCATATTCTAAGTTGGCCCAGCATCCAAGCACCCGCAAGAATCCAACCCTCGCTGCATATTGCCCTGGCCTTAGGGTAAGGCCCTATACCCAACTCCCCACGGACACTCAATCTACACTGTGCATCACCTTTAGCCATGCACATTGGGGAATGGCCGCAAGATCTGGCCTTAATGGTAGGCCCTGCACCCAACCCTAAGCAGATAGCCATCGGCCCTCTGGCCATGCGCAGAGTCGACTGGCCACTGGGTCTGTAACCCTTTTTAAATAATTTCAGCCCTGGTAAAAATAGATTGTGCCTCAAATTACTTAAAACTCACATCTCACATTTTTAACCTGCTCACTTCATACCTGCATTGAAATCTCAATTTTCATTTACTTTAGCCTGCTCCTCAAGAAAGGCTTAAGTTTAAACAGCTTCAATTCCAACAGAATAGTGTTGAGGAGCACCACACTTTTGTCTTGAATACAAAATGTTAGGGCTCTAGTTGGTCTTTAGAGCTCTGTGGTGAAGCTGCATTTGAACACTAAGGAGTCAACATAGAGACTGCTGCTGGTATTGGAATCACATGTTTCACACTGCATGTGAGAATGTTTACTGATATGGATGAGGAAGATATTTGAGAACTCATGGAAAATGTGTTCTAATTTTTGCTTTCTAGGGCACTAACCATAATTTCTATGACAAAAAGAAACCAGCCATTGTTTTTACTGTAGTGTCCTGTGTAGGAAATGCTTTCAGTTTTACAGGTTTGATTCATTCAAGATGACGTTCCGGATTGACACAGTTTTGTCATAAATACATAGGGGCATATTTAAGAGCCCCTGAAGCCTCCTTGCCCACGTTAGCGTCATTTATTTTGCCGCTAATGTGGCCCAACAAGGCCAAAATCCCCACACCATATTTACAAAGTGGCATGCATGCTTTGCGCCACTTTGTAACCCTTTGCGCTCCATTATGCTTCCACCAGGATAATGAATGCAAAGGGGGCATTCCCGCATTAGGGGGGCAAACAAATGGCGCAGAATTTGCATCAGAATTGTTGACACAAATCCTGAAAGCACCAGACTCGCGTAAAAAATTCTGACGCTAGTCCCCTAACTACCGCCATTGTGCATCATCTTTTTAATATGATGCACACATTGTGGCATTAGGGGGGCGCTAAGGGATTGCAGGAAAAGTGTCTCTGTATTGTGTGCAGCGCCATTTTCCTTAAATATGCCCCCTTGTGTTAGTGCTCTAGTTCTTAATTACATCATTGTGGTGAACCTGCAGTAGAATATCAGGTAATCAAGTGAAAGGCTGTAGCTGGTGTTGGAAGTACATATTTCACTCAACATACCAGTTTTTTTCTGAAATTGCAGAGGAAGGTATAGCTTTCTAGGGTTGTAACTAGACTTTTTATAATTAAATGAACCACCTCATTCCATTCATTTCTAAACTAAATGCTTCTTGTTCCTTAGAACGATGAGGTGAAGCTGCAGAATGTCAGACTTTGTTCTCCCATGGCTGAGGAAGATAGTGTGAACCAATAGACAATGGGGGTTATTACAACTTTGGAGGAGGTGTTAATCCGTCCCAAAAGTGACGGATATACCACCAGCCGTATTACGAGTTCCATAGGATACAATGGACTCGTAATACGGCTGGTGGTATATCTGTCACTTTACCGTCACTTTTGGGACGGATTAACACCTCCTCCAAAGTTGTAATAACCCCCAATGTGTTCTCTTTTTAGCTTATGGAGCTTCTTTCATAAGCTCTATGAGAAAATCATGAGAGAAAACTGTTTTCTCTCAAGTACTGTTCATCAAATCCCAGCAGAGGATCTACATTTTTCACTGTTTAAAATCACCTTAGAACAAACCACAATTCCTACAATTAATATGGTACCACCAATAAATAATTTACGTTCTTACTAAAATATGTTATAGCCCTTCACATATGTTCCTTTTTAGGGTTGAGTGCGCAAAGAGCTCTGTCCCTGTTGTTATGTCTCTACAGGTGTGTAACCACGCCCATCAGTTCGGTTGGTTTCGAGGGCTTGCCTTTTAAAATTTGCTTGATTTGATTAGTGAAAGGCATGCATTCGTCATGCCTTTTCCGGTGTTTAGCCCTCCTCGAGTGCACCGGCCAACTACTGAAAACATATGAGGCTCAATGTTTTCGGTTTGGTTTCTGGGCTACTTTTTCCATTTATTTCATAGGCAGCTTTTCTGTGTCTCCTTCACGCTAATGGCGACCGTCTGCTCTCTTATGTGAAACTGTTTTCCTTTTCCTTTTCAGGTTATGTGGCAAGAAAAGTCTGTTTAGGAGTTTACAAAGCTAATAGCTCTAACTCGAGAAAATGCGAGACCCATTGCATTGCAAATGCTTGTTGTGACTTGTCATCATCTAAGCCTCTAACCCTCAGTGCACATGGCCTCCAGCCATGCACACTACAGTTGGATGAAGGGCATGCCATTCATTCAGATCCTGCACCCAACCTACAATAAGCAGCCATTACGCTGCAAGCAGAGAACCCCCAATAAGTACGGCCAATGGCTGCATGCAGCAGGGTTTGGCCACAGTGCCAGGCCAGAGGACCTACGGCAAAACCATCACGGGCAGCTAAGTCTGGTGTGCAAGGTTCCAGCTATGCACATCAGGGGTTGCCACTAGAGCCAACTTTCTGCGGGTGTAAACCCAAAGGCCATGTGCAGCAGGGGTTGAGCACAGAGCCTGCATCTAACAGCCTGTGGATGGACAATCCACCTGGGATTCATTATTTTTGTGTTTTAGTTTATAAGTTTCATATAGTATAATTCTTTTATATGGGTTAGACTTTTTTATTCTTATGTTCAACTTTTTTTTAATTAATCTTATATTGTTTTTTTCAATTTTTTACACTATTATGTTAAACTACTTTTTTGTGCTCTTCTTCTTCAAAACTGTGACAAAGGCATTGTGTTACCTTTTTTTAGGTCTTGGTTCACTGCACAAGAGATAATGTTTTTTTTTTTTTATTTCACCAGAGCAAAATGTTTTTTATTTTTATTGCAGTATGTGGAGAACATCTGAAACTTTGGGTCTTCCTCCTTGTCTCCAGCTTCAAGTACCTAAGGTGGAACTGTTTCCTTCTTCATCATCCTGTCACTGATAATCCATTAGTGCTCAGGAGCACTCATTCAGGTGCACAAATCGTAGGTGTTTGATCATTCCAAATGCACCAAATGAGCACATCCCGCAATATCCACTCTGCACAAATTGCATGTTACCTTCTCCTCAAGGGTATGTGAAAAATGTCCACACTACAGATTTGTGAGCAGAATAATCTTAATTTCCATACTTTGAAATTGTTGCCACTTCCAATACGTCATCGCTGTACTGTACAGCAGCTTCCTACTCTTTTTTGCAGTCATTTTGGACACACCAGAAGCTTCCCTCTCTCAGTCTTGAAGAAGAGAGTGGAAAAAGTGTCCTCCAAAGGATGGAGTACTTTTTTCTAAAAGGTGTGAACTTGTTTTTCCATAGTGTGGAGCGTTTAACTAATCAGATGCCCCTTTTCTTGTCTTTTTCCTTTTTCAGGATTTACGGTTCCTCCACGGCTCCTCCTATAGCAACAGTGCTATGGAACCTCAAGTCTTTTTCTGGGTCATTGGCTCTCACATGATTGCAAATGCAGCATTTACTTTATGAATAGCATAAGTCAAAAATGAGTTACATTTTTAAAAGGTTGTGTTTGGTAAGAAAACAAAGATGCATATATTGCTTGAGGGTGGAGTTTACTTAAGGGCACCTTTAAACTCACACCTGCTGTTGTAAATTTTATTTTTTTATGTTGTAAGCCCTCTAGCACTCACCGTACCCAGAATCGAATCCGTAGTCCCATGGCATGCGTTTAAGGCAGGTATTTTAGGCAATGGCTGAAGTCTCTGCTTGAAGTGACTTTCTGAAGCAACCTCCAACTCCAGATGAATCACAGACACGAGATGAAACAAGAAGTGAGGTGTGATGGAAGGAAAAAAACTGGATGCAGTGAAAAAGCCTTCAACCAAGCCAGGCCAATCAGCAGAATTAACAGAGAAATGAAGCTTGAAGAAAGAAGCAGGATATGCATAAAAACCAGCAAATCCAATGAGTAAGAGGCAAACAAGAAGGGGTAGAAATAACTTGTATATTTTGCTGTAAGGTAATTAATTGAAATTGCAGCAAAATTATGAAAGATTACACAGAGTTACCTGAGGAACATAACCGAGCATTTAGGTCTGTTTTCTTTGTGTATAATACATCCTCACTTCCAAAATGATCTCTAGAATGCATTCTGCATTAAAAGAAATAGCGTGAAATGCGCAGAACACAAACAGCAGCAGCCACTTGTGCTTGCTAAATTAATTGTTCTTGTGCTCCTGTATGAGGGATTTTGTGCCAAATTACTCATAATTTTGCTAACGGACGTAAATTGCAAAACAGTAACTGGAAATTACTGAATTTATTCAGATTTCTCCAAAGTGATTAAAATGTCACCCAGACCTACAAACAAGCAAGTCAAGTTGGAACAGGTCTGATGTCCTTTTTATAGCCCAAAACAGCAAGTTAACCCATGGAACGAAACAGGAAATAATAAGCCGCCAACTTAGTTTGGGGAATTTAAAAACCTTATACTTGTAAGAGGAGACCTTAACCAAAGGAACAATGTCTGACATAGACTACTAAATTAAAAAGTCCTAATATTTCATGCCTGCCGCCTAAAATAGATGTTGCAGGAATCAACAACCACATGACACGTGGCACTACTGAAATGCTTCTACCAGGAAGCAAACTCACCCAAGACACATACTGCACAAAGCTGCCAGCCTCAACCCAGAAAGACACCGTCTAGTAGCACAATACCACTAGAAAGCAGTAGTAGCTTCAGTGTCCCAGTGAATGCCGAGCTCTGCCACTGGGTAAGCGGGAACTGACAGCGTGCCAGATCCACCCATGCTTCCATGAACTGTAGTTTTTTTCTGTATCAGCCAGCAAAGATTCCTAATGTGTAGTTATATTTATGCCAGACTTTCCATTGGAATGTTTTTTTTTTATTTTGCTAACGACTGGCTCTGGTTGATGAATCTGCACAAAAAATCCAATTAAAAAGGTCACCCACCATGGGTGCAGCTTAGTAGGTCTTATGCAGATCTATCAAGTGGGGGCCAGCAAAGGGATGGGGTCAAAAGAGTAGCATTTCCCATTTAAGTTCCCATAGAAATCTTTACTCTACAATACACAATAACAGCTGAACTGAACTATACCAAACTTTGCATCAAGGTGGATGAAATAAGTGCCTTTCTCAGAAATTGGCTTTTAAACAATGTTCTAGTCTGGGTACACAGTGGTTAAAGTTTACAGATATTGTAATTGTTAATTGTGAAGGTCCATTAATACTTGTTTGTGGATCTTCAAGGACCCAAAAATTTAAAAAAATAAAATCTGATTGGTCAAGGGAGCTTTTTCTCTTGCCAACCATTTTGGGTCTGCAGAACCAAAGCTGGTTTTGTGGAGCAGAAGCATTCCAATTTGCTGGCCACAACCTCAGGAAAATGTTGCAGCCGCTATCACAGGATGAGGGGACTTAGGGGGTCATTCCGACCCTGGCGGTCAAAGACCGCCAGGGCCGCGAATGACGGAAGCACCGCCAACAGGCTGGCGGTGCTTCCTTGCCCATTCTGACCGCGGCGGTAAAGCCGCGGTCAGAAAACCGGGGCCGGTGGTTTCCCGCCGGTTTACCCCCGGCTGGGCGAATCCGCCATGGGGATTCTGACCCCCTTACCGCCAGCCTGTTTCTGGCGGTTGTCACCGCCAGGAAGAGGCTGGTGGTAACGGGTGGTAACGGGTGTCTAGGGGCCCCTGCACTGCCCATGCCGCTGCACCCGTCGCACCCCCGCAACACCGCCGGCTCCATTCGGAGCCGGCTTCTGTGTTGCAGGGCTCCTTCCTGCTGGGCCGGCGAGCGCTACCTTGGGTAGCGCCCGCCGGCCCAGCGGGAAGGTCAGAATGGCACCAGCGGTTTTTTGACTGCGGTGCGGCCAAATGGTGGTTCCCGCCAGGCGGGCGGCAACCGCGGCCCGCCGGGGTCAGAATGACCCCCTTAGTCCTGAATTTTTTTATAAAAGGAGCCATAAGGAGGAAGATGAGGCATCCCCTCTTCCCTAGATCAAGTGAGGTGAGTCCACATGGCCCTTCTCTCATGAGAAAAGCAAAAACAAAACATTAAATAGTCCACAGGGTTTGCAGCTCCCCAGAAAGGATTCACGACCCCCAGTTGAGGCACCATGAAACCACAAAAAAGTTCATGACCAGCGGATGAGAATCCACATCAAGCTTCGTGGACCTGTGTTGGGTCTTTCACTGAGATTGCGCATCCAAAACAATGTCTGCAAACCTCTGGAAATTGTAGCACAGGCCAATGAAGTTTTCACAGCTAAATGGTTCCTTGGCCACGAATCTTGATGCACAAACCGTGCGAAGGGGAACATGAACTGTAATTTAAAAAAAAGGTTTAGCTGCTCGTGGCTAGCTGGACACAGACCATGCAGAGGTGTTACCCCCACCCATCCTGTGCAAAGCTGAAAGCAATGAACACTAGATCTTAGCTGTTGAGCACAGGAAACTGCTGGATGTGGTATTTGATTAAAAAAATCTCAATTATTCACTGAAAAAAACAAAGGACAGTGTGACATTATGGTTAGCTTTGGTTGTAACACCTAAACATAAGTTTAAAAAATTCTGAAATTCATTGAATAAAACCACAGTTAAAGTGCAGTTGTGTTTCTGAATTACAACTGAAAAAAACACTGAAATTCATAATCAATGGCTGGGACCGCAACTCACACAATAGCATTACAAATCATTACTCGCACACCAAATGACAACTATACCCAAACCAATATTACAATTACAATCATCTCTTTCAAGGTGTTAAAGGTAATGTGATATATAATCTCATTTGTGAGATTATTTAAAACACTTGTAATAACATCCTGGGGAAGGTTTGGAACATTTAATTTGGTGAGCTAATTATGGCTTGCAATGCTTTTGTGCGAGTCATGAATTGTGATGCTAACCATAGCATGTAACTTTCAGAGGTCTTTCATTTTTAATTCATAATCATAACTGCACTTTAATTGTGTTTTTTCAGTGACAAGTGTGTGTGTGTGTGTTCCCTATAAGAACAATGTTTGAAAAGGAAATAAGGTTGGTTGTATGTTAATAGTGTATTCTCCATAAAAAAGAAAAATGTATGAAGTTTATGAGTTATGGTGCTACCTTGAAACTCATCCCTGTACGTACTTGAGAAAGCTTCCCATGAGTTGTTGTTGAGAGAGTTGTCTCATTTGTAACTGTATATAAGGCTGTATTGCTTAGGTCGCATTCCAATCCAACATTTTTTTGTCCACCATGCCACCTCAGTTTGGACCCAGCCATATTCAAATCAGTCTTGACCCTGCTCTTCATGGAAACAGTCGAGAATGAACTGCCAGGCCAGGTCCTCCCTGAACCAGAATACAAGTAACCTAGGGCCGGTTCTGGCCTAGTTAGGGCTCTTCAACCAGGTATAGTTTGGTTCCAGTGGCACAATGAACCCAGGATCCAAGTCAAAGCATACACAGAGCACTTAGAGCGGCAAATGCAAAAACAAAAACAACAAGGTATGTAGGAATGTGCACCATGAAGGCTCTTCAGTACTTTCCCACCAGAGGAAGTCAAAGCTCCAGTGTGTAAAAGATCTGACAAAGTAGCCCACTTTGCATTCTGTTCAATAAAGAAAACAAGGAAAATCCATTGAAAATATCAGGAGGTGGAAGTGTAGTAGAACTGCGCAAAGCGTACTGTAATTCCAAGGACATGGAACATGCAGTTTGCATTGTATTCATTTTGTCTAAGAATGTGACTATTACGCTTTTGGAAATCTTAACCTTGCATTTGTGCCAAGGGATTGCATCTATTTCATTATTATATCTTTTTCAGTGAATCTTGAGGTAGTTTCTTGGTCACCTATTATGTCATTGTTAGACCTGACAGCCTTAGGGTGTTTTTCTCGACTTTTTGCTTGCCTCCCTTCCTCCATTTTTCTGATCTAATTTTTGCTGGTTTTAGGACTCTGCACCCTTTACCACTGCTGACCAGTGCTAAAGTACTTTTGCTCTCTCCTCTAAACATGGTAACATTGGCTCCTACCCAATTAGTATATTTCATTTACCTATAGGTCCCTAGTAAAGTGCTCTATGGGGGTCATTTCAACCTCGGCGGTCTTTTCACAAGACCGCCGAGGGACCGCCGTGCTGAAGACCTCCAGTGCTGGCGGTTTTCTGCTCGGCGCATTATGACTGCTGGCAGCCATACTGGCGGTCGGCGGGGAAGTGGAGGTTGCTCCACCTCCACCGCCCGTCAACAGAACACCGCCCACCGAATCACGTTACGTGATTCGGCGTGCCGGTGTTCTGTTGACGGGGTGCTGGTGGCGGAGCAGTCCCCATGGATCCCGTCCCCTCCCGGAAGATAAACGGACAAGGTAAGTTGATGATCCGTTAGGGGAGGGGGTGGGTGGATGTTGTGTTTTGTGTGCGTGCATGGGGTTGTGCGTGTGAGTATGTAGAGGGGGTGTTTGAGTGTGTGTAAGCATGCGGGTGTGTAGTGTGATTGAAAATGTGTGCGTGTCTGCCTGTATAGATGTCTGTATGGATGTGTGCGTGTATGTCTGAATGTGGGTGTGCGTGTATGACTGTGTGTGTGTCGGTTGGCATGTTTGTTCATGTGTGTGCGGGTATGTGTGTTGGTGGTATCTGCATGCATGTCGGGTGTGTGTCTGTGTTGTGATGTTGGGGGTGGAGGTGGGGAGGGGGGTCCTGCCACCTTTGGGGGATTACAGGGGGGTGGGGTGTGTAGGGGAAGGACTCAGGGTGGGGGTCGGAGGTGGGGGAGACCCCTATCAGTGCCAGGGAAGGAATTCCCTGGCACTGATAGTGCTTACCGCCATGGATTTCATGGGGGTTCCCAACCCCATGAAATCCATGGCGGTGAGCCGGGCCATGATACCGCCAGCGGTCTTGTGACTGCCGCCGGGTTGGAGACCCAAGTCTCCAGCCCAGCGGTCGTCTCTGCCATGGCGGTCGGTTCGGAGAAGTGGCGGATGACCATGGTGGTAACCGCCATGGCCATAATTCCAAATTTTTTACCGCCAGCCTGTTGGCGGTAAGACCGCCACTTCTCCATCAACCGCCAGGGTCGTAATGAGGGCCTATATGTACTTAGGACCTGTAAATTAAGTGCTACTAGTGGGCCTCCAGCACTGATTGTGCCACCCACATAAGCAGCCCCTTAACCATGTCTGAGGCCTGCCAGTACAAGGCCTGTGTGTGCAGCTTCACTGCCACTTCGACTTGGTATTTCAATCTACTTGCAATCCTTAAACTCCTCTTTTATTACATATAAATTACCCCTATGATAGTACGTAAGTAGCCCATACGGCAGGGTGCCATGTAAGTAAAAGGCAGGACATGTACTTGTAAGTTTTACATATCCTGGTACTGGAAAACTCCCAAAGTCGTTTTTTACTGCTGTGAAGACTGCTCCTCTCATAGGCTAGCATTGGAAACTCCCTTATATACTTTTAAGTGGTAATTTCTGGTCTTAAAGTAGTGGCATTGTAATGTTTGGAATGGTTGGAACGGTAGTGAGAAATCCTGCTTACTGGTGAAATTGGATTTAACATTACTATTTGAAAAATGCCACTTTTAGTAAGTAGGCATTCCTCTGTAGTTGCTGCTCTCTGTGCCCTACAGCCTGTCTCCAATCCACGTCTGGTCTGTGCTGGTTGACAGCTCCCTTTTTCCATTCCACCCAGACAGCCAAAAACACAGGACACGCAGCTGCATCTTCATTCATCTGCAAACTGAGGTTCTTCCTGGGCAGGAAGGGTGGAGGGGCTTTCAATCACACTTCAAGTGGCTTGACCCACACAAAGGACTGATAACACTCCACAGATCGCCTGGCAGACAGGACTGGGTTGAAAAGGGAACGTGTGCACTTCAAAACCACTTTTGAAGTCTCTTCCACTTCAAAGGCACATTTGGGTATATGTACTGGGTCTGTGACTCCCTAAAATCAGACACTTCTGGACCTACACCTGGACTCTGTCAGAGGGACTGCAGTGCTGTCCAAACGGCTCCACTGAACCGCTTTTTTGGAAGGATTGCTCTTCTGCTTATTTCCCTGCTGCCTGCTACACCCTGACTCTGCTGGAAGGACTTTGACTTCCCACCACAAGAGATCACCAACAGCTGGTCAGATTGCCTCCTGTTAAAAATTCCCCGGGTCATCAAAGACTTCACCGAAAAGAGAAAATCTGTGCCCCAATGCACTGCGCTGGAAAAATCACCACAACACCTGTCTCACGGCTGAAAAAGCAATGCAGGTCTGCAGAATGGATGCAGCGCCTTCTTCATCTCAGTTCCATCATCACAGCACATCTAGATTTTCGACGCATCATCCTTAAGCGTCAATTTGTCATCAACCCCGCACCACAGTAAGGAACCGAGGCTGCTTGTCTGGAAACCAACATATTGCCTTTCCCGTGAGGAAAGAATTGACGCATCACCTCCCTTGCCAATAAGGAACCGTCACATCATCTCCTGTGCGAGGAAAGAACAAATGCATTGCTTTTGATGC